>NC_136264.1:180206189-180601189 GCF_964187855.1 Myxine glutinosa
GTCGCGAAATCGACCTTCAAGACGTTATCTCCAATTACGAGTTCACAGACGTCAATTCAGCTCTGATGAAAACTGACGGCTCGCTGATAACTTCAGACAGTAAAAGTGATCTGATGCATGTGTTAGAAAGCTTGGCAACAGAAGAGAAAGCCAACAGAGAGGTGACAACTGATTCACATTTGAACACTTTCGTGGTTGTTGATGGCATGTCAGTAGTTCATGAAGTAATGTTTGCAATGTCACCAAAAACCTGCAAAGATATGGGAGATGCCTTTGTTAAGACAATAAAAAGTAGATGCAAAAACTATGAAGGTTGCCGTGTGATCTTTGATAATTACGTAAGACAGAACTCAATCAAGGATATCATCAGACATCGCAAGTCAGAGCGCCAATCATAGGCGATGGGTTACATTGTTGTTGACACAACCCCTATCAATGACCCAAAGCTATTCTGGCTAACAATGAAACTAAAGATTCCCTCACAGTCTACCTGGCAGAGAAAGTCATGCAGCTGAAGATTCCAGTGGTCACGGTGACACGTCTGCATGTAAGAAGTAACATTGAAGATGTTCAGCCATCAACAGGCGTCAGTACACAAGAAGAAGCAGACACCTTGATTCAGTACACAATAAGAAGCAGACACTTTATAATCATTCTTCATGCAGCTGAGGTCTCTGCAGCTGGAAAGAATGTGCATATTATGAGCCAGGACACAGATGTTATGGTACTTGCTATACGGAGACTCCCAATTCTTGGTCATCAGACAACCATGCTTATGGGAACAGGTGACAAGAGAAGAAAAGTGTTGCTGAAACCAATATATGACAGTCTTGGTCGATCAAAAGCTGCAGCACTTCCCGGGTTTCATAGTATGACACTATGACAGGGTGCGACACATGTGGGCACATAAGAAGTAAAGGCAAAAAATCTGCCTTCAAGGTATTTAATGAAGCAACACCAGATGAACTCACGGCATTGGCTCAACTTGGTACTGAAGAGATTCCATCTGCAGGTGTTATCTCTGGATGTGAGCAGTTCCTGTGTCGGCTGATGAGCACCAAAAGGGACTTGTCCAAAACAGCTGGAAAACTCAGATGGAAACGTTTCAAGAACCAATCTGGGGGGATAGACAAAATCCCTCCAACTGCTGGTGCCTGGTATCAGCATATTCTCAGGGCTCACATGCAAGCATATATTTGGATTCAAGACCTTGTTGAAGTTCCAGATATTCCAGACCCTTTCAAGCTGGGCTGGTCATGTGCTGCAGATAACATTCCATTTCCTCTCCTGTCAGCTGTTCCTATCGCACCTGAATCTGTAGTTGAGCTTGTCAGGTGCGGCTGTGGAATAAGCAAATGTTCAAGAAGATGTACCTGAAGGCAGAACAATCTTACATGCACGGAGATGTGTGAATGTGGAGCGGACGAGGAATGTGCTAACACTGGTGTTAGGGAGCATCAAGCTGAGGAAAACCTTGAGGATGATAACTAGATGCAGATATTGTGACATTGCCACAAACAAAATTGAAATGTCTACAAATGGACTTTTACTTGGTACAAATGGACTTTTGCTTGACCGTTATCAAAATGTATTGCATTATTGTCTGAAGAGGTTAGTATACACAGGTAGACTACACAACGTTATTTTATATTTTAATGGTAGTAGCTACCTTACAAAATTTTGCAGCCATTTTGAAATTCAAGATGGCCAATATTCCCTTCCTTTGGGTTGCAGTTTTTCTTGATAGTGACATTAACACTACTTTGGCATAGCATGACAATACAATTCCATTATTAGATTCACTTATCGTGGGATTGCGTGTTTGTGCAACTGAAACATTGAAAATAAGTTCAAATGGCGGCCATTTTTAATTTCAAGATGGCTGATATTTCACAAAGAATTTTTGCTGACTGGGTAAAAGTGTTCGAGTGGATTTTCTGTACAAGGAATTATAGAAATGCCAGAAAAATGGTTAATCAAAGTGTTTTATGTAAAAAGATATGTACAAAAGTCCAAAATATAGCGGCCATTTTGAAATTCAAAATGGCCGTCGAAGACGCCGTTGAAAAAAATGAAACCAACTCTAGTCGTGTTGCCTATGGTATTAGGATGCCAAAAAACCTTGGTTCCACTCGTACAGCAAATTTTGCATCCAAATTACATAACACCATGTACTACGCCATTGAGAGAGAAGGCCAAAACGATATGTACCATGATATTTCAGAAAGTGGTGGATGACTTATGACAAAACTTGGTGGATGGGTTGGTTAGGTGATAATAACAAGCCAATTCGATTTTAGTTTAGGCTCAGATCCAGATCTTACCTATCACTGTGGACTTCTAAATTACTAAATTATACTTCTAAATTATTTTGACCTTTTGAGGTCGGCCAGAGGGCCTTTTTGGCCAATGTCTTTCATGAACCAATTGGCCAGCCCTGACATTTGACTGGAGCCAGTTTCAGGCAGGAATTTGTCAATGGTTCAGGGTGCCGGAGATAACTCGCCTTTGCTAAAGACACCTTGGGATGTTTAACATGTACCACATAATGCTAGCAGATGGGACGCACAGCTTAAAGTACATTTGAGGGACAAGCACCAATCTGACAGTTGAGAGTTGGGTGGGAATCAAACTCAGATTAAACCACTCAAAGTGCACTCCCTCTGCACCAACCACTCACTATTGTTTGTAGGTAAAAAAATGAAGAGTAAACCAAAACAAGAAAGGAGGAGTAAAATTGTAAGACAAAAAAAAAGAATTATTGAGAGTTCACAGAACACAATACCCCACACAGTGTTTAAATCTACACTTCAATTTATATATTATATATATATATATATATATATATATATATATATATATACATATATATATATATATATATATATATATGTATATATGTATGTATGTATGTATGTATATATATATATATATATATATATATATATATATATATATATATATATATATACTATATATATATATATATATATATATATATATATATATATATATATATATATATATATATATTGTTACGGATTCGTCACTTCCGTTGTTGTGGTTTTCATCCACTGTAAATATTTTTGATTCCATGTACTATTATTGTTGTTGTATAACGGAGATAGAGGTTACTATTTTCAAAAGGTAAAAAAGTCAATGTTTTAAATGAAACCGGAACCGGACGACGACGAAGAGGAAGAGGAGGAGAAGAAGGCGGAGCGAGTGAGTCGGGGAAGAAGCCTAGCTGCTTCGAGGTCTGGAGCAAACGTTGATGAACGGAGGTCGCTAGCGAACTTCAGGTTTCCTGGGAAGGGGATTCTTGCGACAGAGTTGTTATCGCTGTGACGGATCGGCGTGCATGTCAGGTTTTGGCGGTTGATTCCGAGGAGAATCATCGTCATGCCGTTACGCTTCGAGAACGGGCCGTCGGCCATTTTGACTCTCGCGCTTTGCGCATCGCGCAAGGTTTTTCGCTTCGCTTCAACCATTTTCACCGCATCCAGACGTTTATCTGGTGTGTGTGTGTGTGTGTGTGTGTAACGTGGATTTTGAAGGTAAATCTGCGGTTCGCTGATTTGGAGCCGTGAAACGTCCATACCCGAGGGTGTGATTTCCCAGTCGCCTGTAGGGCGCCTTGGGATTTCCCAGTCGCATTGAGGGCGCCTTTGTGCAGCTTTGGCCGTGTGGCTGTGACTGCCAACGCAACGGGATTCTGGTCTCGATACGACATCGTACGGACGATCACTGGAGTGGAATCGACTTTGGCTTGAAGCCGGGATTACAGACATTCGGAATCTTCTTCTTTTCGCTTACTTGGAGCACAGTGAGTTATATTGTACGAACCTGATTGTACCATCATAGGAAATATATATTGGTTGTACAATTGATTACTATTGTTGTTGTACTGTTATTCTTGTGTGATCTTAATACAATATTTGTTTGTTGGTAACAATTGGTGTGGCTTCACCATTGATCTTTGACATACAGGAAACACATCTTTCTGCCGTGACTCCTCTCGGGGCTCGGAGGTACACCGTGACCAGGGGGTTTGGGGAGGAGCACGTAACAATATATATATATATATATATTGTAACGGATTTGGGAAACTGTGCACTGTGTGTGTAATTCATTGTAAATATACCCCCATTGTAAATAATGTAATGATTCCTGTAAATACCTCCATTTGTGTAAAGGTCAAAGGTCGTCCCTTTAGCTAGTCCATCGCATACATGTAGAAAATCATAGGCCCTTCTAAATAGTTATATCATTATTATGTGTTCCAGTTTAAGGCTCTGTTTTCCATTAGTTGACTCTGCATTGCACCAAATGAAATAAGGTAGAATCCCCTTTCAATTGCCCCAGAACCTCCATTGCCAACCGCAATTGCCAACTGCATTCGCCCTCCATTGAACACGCGGTCAACTCGGGGAAGAAGGGTGTGGCCCCACCTCGTCATCAGAAGGCGGAGTGAGCCAGCCCCCGATCAACCAACCAAGCATGAGGGGTTTGGCCTGATAGGGCGGAGAGAGAAACTTTGAGGAGGTTCAGGAAGATTCGAGGGTGTGGCCTATAAAAACCCGTGGCATGAGCCCCCACCGTAAGATGATTGAGGGAGGCAGATGATTGAGGGAGGGAGAGGATTGAGGGAGTCAGACGAGTGAAGAGAGACGCGCAACCTGCGGGAGTACGAGCGAGGGAGACGCTGTTCCAACCAGCCTTGCCACGACAAGCTCCGACGCATTGCTGCGAGCATCCCGGCGGCGTGGACCCGAGGGTGGAGAGCCGGCGGCTGCTCGCTCCCGGCCCGGCCGTTCTGCAGTCCCACCTGAACCTTCCTCCCCTTCCAGCCATTCGTTCCTGCCTTCATTCCCCATTCGTGTAAGTCTGACTGTCGTCTGTCTATCTGTGTTGACTGGGGATTTAGTTAAGCTGTATAAGTAAGAATTGCACTGTCTTCTTCTTCTTCTGTAAATTACTTTCGTTTCTTTCCTTCTCCTTGGTTTCTTTGGTTGTGTAAATAGTAGTTAATAAATACCTGTGTTCTTCCTACCTTTGCCTTCTTTCCTTCACATCCGTTCGTTTTAGAGGTTTCCACATTGAGTTCCTGTGGTGCGATTTCGGCCAACGCATATGAATCGGGTATAGTCTTTGCTAATGGTTCGAACCGCGGGCTGCTAAAAACCGCTCGGCAAATAACATCTTGTCCGGGGTTCGAGCGGAGTTACCCACCTGCCTTGTGAAGGGATTGCCGGAGGTGTACGGGAATCCCTTGACCAATCACTTCGGGCAATCCCACCCCACAGGGGAGCGGGGTAGCTTCAGGATCGGAGACGGCCAGTGCAAATAGAAGGGGGATTAACCCCCCTCCGCCCCCCCCCAGATAAGGGGAGCACCGTACTCCGTTTCCGTAACAATATATATATATATATATAATATATATATATATATATACTGTATATATATATATTTTAAAGATCTTTTTTAAAATCTGGAAGTTTAGCACACCTGAAGCAGTCTTATACACCACCCTTATACATTGTAATAAACGATGTTGAGTCACAGTTTAGGGGATGGAGGCTTTATTGATCACCATATAATGCAGTGTCTTTTGGCATCATACGTAGCCATATCAGTGGCCTCTTCTTCACCCCGATACTGGACCTCATTTCAGATCAGCAATTTGGTTTCAGACCAGGTCACTCCACCTTGGACATGCTGCTTCTACTCTTCCGACAATGGATGGAGGCCCTCAATATCAGACATGAGATCAGGGTCGTCTCTCTGGGAATATCTCATTCTGTCAATGCAGTCTGTCATCCCACCTTCCTCGCCAACCCGTTTGCTAAAGGCATCCAAGGACAACTCCACACATGGCTTACTGACTTCATTTACTTCCATAGCCAAAGTGTGGTTCTCGACAGAATCCTTTCATCTCCTCTCTCTGTCAAGGCTGGAGGGCCCCCATGCATTGTTCTGGGCCCAGTCCTATTCTTGACCATCATCAATGATCTCTGACTGTCTGGAAAATCCCCTTTATCTATTTGCTGATGACTCCACCCTCTGACATGACATTCTTCATCTTTCGGACAGGTAGGCTGCAGCCTCTTCCTTCTCTTCAGACTTTGAAAAAAAATCACAAACTAGTCAAACACTTGGAATATGTCCTTCAATCCTGACAAATCTCACTCTAAGTCTGTCTCCTCAAAAGAACAGTCGGGCAAACCCTCTCATCTACTTCCTTAATAATCCTCTAGAAGAAGTTAAGTTACTCAATCTCCTGGATCTCACAATCACCCACGATCTGTCTTGGGCAAACCACATTTCAAAGTTGGCCTCCGAAGCCAGCTGCTGACTGAGCATCCTCCATCATGCAAAGTCCTTCTTGGCACCCCTGAACTCCTATCCACCTATAAGGCTTTCATCTGCAGATTGATGGAGTACTGCTCTCCCCTCTGGGCTGTCACCCCTGCCTCACACCTTGTGCAGCGTGACACTATGGAAACCAAGGCCTTCAAGGTAATTGGAATCTCCCGCAATGAAGCTGAGTCTGTGGGCCAATAACTTCGCCATTTCAGACAGGTCTGTCGTCTTTTTGTCTTCTACCGCTTCCTTTCTCGTCTTTCACCCCCTAGTTTTCCATGCTTTGTCCCCGCTCACTCCTCCCCCGCCCCACCAAGTTTCCACAGGCCTCATATTATTCACGATCGACCGCCTTCTGGTGAAACTACCTAATTAAGCTCATCCCACCTCAGTCCCTCCTTCTTCCAATTTTCCAGTTCCCCCCCACTCTTCCCTGAGAGTTTCCTCCTGTATCCATCTTGTCCAGCCCATACATCCTTTCCTGTCCCCACCCCCATTCCTCCTCACACCCATTGGTTGTCCAAGTCTCCCTCTAACTTGGCCATTGAGTCGGCTGTTGGTGTTTCCCCCTTCTCTCTACTGTTCCCTTTGCATATTTTAGATATGTTTTTAGCTGCGTCGCAAGACGCTGGTCATAGAGTGAGTGCCCTCTGCTGTTGTTGTTGTTCTTCTTCTTCTTCTTCTTCTTCTTGTTTAGGTCATATCTGGTCATAGGTTTTGATTTTTTTTCTCAACTTTCTCATTTTGACATGTAGTTTTGCCACAAGAAGTTCATGATCTGTAACACAGTCTGTGCCTGGCAAAGTATTGTCAGGGAGCACGGCACTTCTCCACCTGTTGATTAGAATGTCGTCAATCTGATTTCTGTGTTGCCCATCAGGTGAAGTCCATGCGTGTAGTCTGTGCTTGAGATGTTTGTACCATGTGATTGAACCACACAGAACTCCAGCATTCGCTCCCGTGACTCATTTTGGTTACCAAGTCCCTGCTTTACTGCAATCCCTGGTACTCCTGCTTCTCCAATTCTTGCATTCCAGTCTCCCATAATAATTAAAATATCCCCTTTAGGTGCCTGTTCTACGAGTTCATGCAACTTTTCATGAAACTCTTTCACATTTTCTTCATCTGCTGCAGAAGTTGGAGCAAATATCTGAATGCTGGTGATGTTCACTGGATGTTCTTCCATCCTCACTGGTATTAATCTATCATTGACTGGGTTGTATCCCAGTACATGCTCTGCCATCTTCTTATTGCAAATCATGGACACTCCATTTTTTACGTTTCGTGACCAGAAAGGAACACTTTGTAATCGTCAGATTGAAACTGCTCCAAACCAATCCATATAAGTTTATTTTTCCCCAAAATTTCAGTTATTGGCCCTCCATCTCTCTAAATATCTCTAACTCTCTCTGTCTCTCCCTCTGTCTCTCTCTCCCCCTCTACATGTCTCTAACTCCCTCTGTCTATCCCTCCCCCTCTACATATCTCTCCCTCCCTCTGTCTTTCTCTCTCCCTCTACATATCTCTCCCTCCCTCTGTCTATCCCTCCCCCTCTACATATCTCTCCCTCCCTCTGTCTTTCTCTCTCCCTCTACATATCTCTCCCTCCCTCTGTCTTTCTCTCTCCCTCTACATATCTCTCCCTCCCTCTGTCTTTCTCTCTCCCTCTACATATCTCTCCCTCCCTCTGTCTTTCTCTCTCCCTCTACATATCTCTCCCTCCCTCTGTCTATCCCTCCCCCTCTACATATCTCTCCCTCCCTCTGTCTTTCTCTCTCCCTCTACATATCTCTCCCTCCCTCTGTCTCTCTCTCAAGAGCCTGGTGTTGGCTTAGCGGTTAAGGTGCCGGCTTGGGATCCTAGGATCCTGGGTTCGAATCCCGGTCGATCGCTGAATTAACGCCAGGGGGGTTGACTCAGGCTGTCATCTTTCCGAGGTCGGCAAATTGAGTACCAGTTCACTGGTAATTCCCTGTGTGTCGCAAGAGGCGACCAACAGGATTGGCGGACGGAAGGGCATCCGGCCATAAAACATTGCTTTAAAAAAGGGGATCACGGTGCCCGAAAAAGGCCAACCCCTGTTCTGCGGGGGAAAAAATGGCCTCTAAAGGTGGTTCCGTCTCTCTTTATTACATCTACCTTTCTCTGATCCATTGACCATACATTCCATGTTCCAACTTTGTGAAATGTGAACGTTTGAGAAGCTCAGAGTTCGACTTTCAGTTCGAGCGACCTCAGCAACTGGATTTCCTTGCGGTTTTGATACAGTCCCGTCATAACGGCCAGACCCACTCATCGATGCACTCCCCCTGTAGATGAACTACCTACCAGGGCTACCAAGCTCCACCTGCCCGAAGCAACTGGTTTGAAGGTTCCAGTGATTCGCCGTTCACCTCTATACCCGTTAGTGAAAACAACCCCGCCACAAGAAGCCCAATGCGAGAACAGACTGTCAGAGGCTGTTTGAGAAGATGAGCCATTGGAGTATTTTATACACCTTGAGAGCTTATTCCACGATGCCATTCTGAGGCATAACAGTCCGGGGTCTGTTATACAGAAGAGTGACATTGAGGATAAGCTCTCAAAGGAGGAGGAGAACCACCTTTAGAGGCCATTTGGGCACCTTGATCCCCTTTTTGAAGCAATGTTTTATGGCCGGATGCCCTTCCTGCCGCCAACCCCGTTGGTCGCCTCTTGCGACACACAGGGAATTACCAGTGAACTGGTACTCAATTTGCCGACCTCGGAAGGATGACAGGCTGAGTCAACCCCCCTGGCGTTAATTCAGGGATCGACCGGGATTCGAACCCAGGATCCTAGGATCCCACGCCGGCACCCTAACCGCTAAGCCAACTGGACAAAACAACTCAAAGGAGGAGAAGGAGGAAGAAAATAGGAAAGAGGAAGAAAAGAGGTTTAGAGAGAAGGGAAATGCATGAGATCAGCCATTTTGCATTAAATATAAATTAATAAATGGATCCTTAATATTACAATGTTGTATAAGTTATACCAAAGGAGAGAAGACACTGGTAGGAAGGCCTACTAGTAAAGAGAAGCGACAACAAAGTTCAGTAAATGAATAAAAAGATAATGTTATATGGGGTTTTCATGCACAACAGTCTTTCTGACCTCTGATGCCTCCTTCTCAAATTTTTCGATCGTTCGCTTGTCAATGCCACCACATTTGTAAATCAGATGTCCAGTTGTTGTAGACTTCCCAGAATCCACGTGACCAATTACGACGATGTTGATGTGAATCTTCTCCTTCCCCATTTTCTTGGTCTATGACTTCACCAAAGCGTTACTGTGTAAACAATCATTGAAATATTCACGTTAATATAGACATCACAATCAAGGTAATACGACCGGTAATAATCAGCATTATTACCCTTACCATACCAGCCCGACCGAGGGGAGAATTCTTTGTGCCAACAGACGTCCATAATGCTCGTAGTCACTGCGCTATTGGGATTTGATGCATTATAACAGTTAGGGAGAGGACAGGGTAATGGGGACCCCTTAAGGACATTCGTAATTACAACTCCCCCTTGTCGAGATAGAGAGCGTCATTCAACGCCTTAGAACCGACATGATCGCACCCAGGAGTCTTTCGACCCAAAGTTAACTAGAACGCCACTCAGTAGAGCGCATACTCCCGCCGTGGGTCACGTTGGAATAGTACGATTTCACAAAAGCTTGAGGGAGTAGTTCAGTGACAACACAAGACAAGACAGCACAAGACAGACACTGCACAGATATATATTTAGAATATATAGAAGATAATGTTAAAAAAAACAAGGCAATTTCACTTACATTTTCGGATTCAGCGTTCAATTCTATATAAGTGAGTGTATTTTGAGGCATGTGTGACTTCAAATAAAATTGTAAGCCAGGAAAACGTTCGTTTCATTCCTTAGGGATACAACATGGAAAACTGGCCCAAACGTCAAAACAAAACTCGCTCATTTTAAGTCGTACAAGCTAATGCGACCACTCATTCTTCTGGGAAGAATCCCGTGCACATGCTGGTCACACTTATAAGTCACCTAAGTCTTTATAAGTTCATCAAATACTGACACCGCGATTGACATTCGCTGAGGTAAATGTTAATATCTCTTCTGAGGTAAAAAAAAAATAGAAGAAAAAAAAAAAGTTTTAAAGCATTATACGTATCAAACGATACATTTTATGAAACGGGGAAACCGAATACACACTTTGCTGTTTTTAAAATGACAGAATATGTCTTTATTAGAAAAAAAAATGAACATTGAAGACGACGCTGCTAAAAGAAATACACCGCTCTAACGCATAACCACGAGTTTAAACTACATTTACAACAAATATGAAAACTATTTTCATATCACAATGTTAAATATAGAATATATAGAAGATAATGTTAAAAAAAAATGAGCCCTATCTTCCAATGGTAAACAATCCTTCAAAAAATTCCTGGATCCGGAATAATATCCTGAGCTTCACCAAAAACTAAACAATTCTTCCTTATCCCAAGGACAATCATCCCACCAACTTTCATCCAAATCCGTTCAGAACTTTTCCAGATATCTTGTTCACAAACACACGAACACACACACACACACACACACACACACACACACGGACACGAGCGAATGTATTACTCCCTGGCGGGAGTAAATATCAGGAAAGGGCCCAACAGTGTACACTAAAGTATCTTTTCAACACTCAAATTCCTTAGGGTCCATTACTCATAAATACAAAATATTGCCCTGTTCATTCAACGTTCACAGATAGGCTATGAGCCAAGGGGGTTGGTCGGTACCATACAGATGGAGTAAGGCTCATTGTGATTTTTAGCAAGATATATGTCCCTAGATATGAAAAAAAAGTGATAGCAGTGTATAACTCTCGGCCATCTCTGTGTTATCACCCGAAATATTATCATACGCCCGCTTCGCTTCGCCAAAAAATGTGATATTTGCTAAAATTGGAATAAATATGTTTTTAAGGACCACAGAGTGCCAATAATTTGCATACTGGATGCCAACTCATATAGTAATAGAATTATAGAACATTTGTGGGGGTTATTTATCAAAATATTGATATAATGACAAAAAATATGTTAAATTTAGTGAAAAAGTGGTCGAAATCGCTTCGAGTTCAGAATTCACATTGTACATTTGTGTCAATATTTCAAAAATGAAAACTCCCAGAGTAACATTTGACCCCTCAAAATCTTCGCAAGGAACCACTGCATTGGAATATATCATTACTTTGTAATATGGTGGTTGTTTGGGGCACATATTTTGGCAAAGTTCAAAATATGTTCAACCATACCCCCTAATTTTGATATTTTGGAACGAAACATAGCTTTTGAACATTCTAGGTTTATTCGTCTACTACTTTTGGTATCTCAGTGTAATTTTTGGTATTAGCTAGTATCCTAAAGTAGGTTTGTAACATCAGCTACATTATATTTCACAATGCATGCAAACTTGCTCCACACTCTAGGTTTATCATGATCTCTCGAACAAATACGATCTCGATCTCGATCTCGGCACTCTGTGGTCCTTAAAAACATATTTATTCCAATTTTAGCAAATATCACATTTTTTGGCGAAGCGAAGCGGGCGTATAATAATATTTCGGGTGATAACACAGAGATGGCCGAGAGTTATACACTGCTATCACTTTTTTTTCATATCTAGGGACATATATCTTGCTAAAAATCACAATGAGCCTTACTCCATCTGTATGGTACCGACCGGTCAATTTGGGGGGTCTGGCTCATAGCCTAAGACGAATGCCCTTTCCCTGGGAGAGGTGCAAGGCCATCCTCTGGTCACAAGACAATGGCACCTTTGATTCTCAACAGTACCCAGCCGCCATGTCCAAAATGCAGTTGCCCATTCTTTCCAGTATCAAGTGTACCTGGATGTATTTTTAAAACACTCATCTAAGACACCTGGACGACCTTGTATCCCATTCAGGAGAAGTAACGTAGGAGACATCGGAGTATACCTTAACCTGAATTGCAAGAGCATTAGGAAACAAGGGGCATGGAATTTGAACCTGCGATCCCAACATTGCGAGCTCTGCGACCAGAAGAGAACACCGAACAAGCCGAGCCTATTGCCGGAAACTTTATAAATCCTATTGAAAGCAAAAAACATACTCGAAAACTATTTTCTAAAAAGTCTATGCCCATGGATCACGTGTTAAGTGAAATGCAATGCTCATTAGGGCAGGAAGTGGGTTCGCAACCAGGGGTTGTATAATCTCAAGGCGAACGCCACACAAATCATGCAGGCCACACAACTTTATATTAATAAATATCCAATTAAAGAAGTTTCAGCTTGGTGTTATGAAATCATTTACAAGTTTTATTCAAAGCACCCACATCAGAATAGTTCCTTCCCGTAAGTTATGGGGTCATGGTCTAAAGATAACTAGTCTAGTGAAGACCGGCCTGGTTATATATATATATATGTGTACCAGTTGCCTACCAACCAATTGTCAGTTACTGTGTGCTGTTGCTTAAGAATTTGTCAATCGAATCAGTAATGCCATTCATTCAACAAGCTTTACTCACAAATCTATATTATGAAGCAGGAGTATCTGTCTGTCTGTCTCTCTGTCTGTCTGTCCGTCCCAGAACTACTCCCTCAGTTTTGGAGCTAGCCCCGCCAAACTTTCTGTGGAACCTTTGGGGGTCCCAGCAGGTGTCCTAAGGTGTGTGGAAGGTTTCATAAATTTCTCAAAATTTTTTTTATATATATATATATTTTTTGGCCTCCCACCCACCCATGCGTGCGTGGCACGTGGCACGGGTACCTGACAGTTTACAATATGTAAGTGGATCATTTTGATCATACTCCAGGCCCTTATATAATTCACAGCACTCGGGTGTAAACCTATTTAGGGGAAGAGGGTGGGTGAAGAGGAAGTGAAATACATCGTGATTATGAGGTGAGAATTGGTTGAAAGATCGATGGTTTGAAAAATTAATGAAAGAAAACACGATCATGAGGTCACACCAAAGGGAACAACAAGCCGTTATATTAACAACCGGAGTTAACAACTGTACAGAGTATATTAGGTCGTGTAAAGTAAAATGTGGACGTTTGTTGCAGACAGACGAGAAGGGGCAAAGGGGAGCTGGCGAGCCGATTTGATTGGCATTGCCACCTGTCCCCAGATTTCATTCCAGGGTCTGATTTAGAACACTTCACACTGCTGTCTGGAATGCTGGAGAATTGTTTGTGTTGAACGAAGCAATGATAATTATAAAAATAATGATCATTACCAGATAGTAAAGAAATGATTGAGGAAAAGTTTTCTTGCAGACAAACGGACGAAGACGCGTTGCTTTGTTTTGTAAGATTATTTAAAGGGAGTAAATAATATAATAATCGAGCTTTTTCAATCTCAAATGAAGCGCTTCTCCGTGAAAACTGCTCATTATATACAGTACCAAGCACGAGTGAGTGCACGTCATTATCACGGATGACGTAGTAAATAGCACAACACGGTAATTGTGTCACAACATACCTATACAGTATATGCATTATATAAAGCACTGTGACGTCATACGTTACGATAACGTTATGAATACACGATATATCTACTATCGAAATATGACCTTGCATTATAATTATATAAATAAATATATTTATATATTATAGTACTGATTTATAAAATAACTCTAAATATAACTATATATAGATATAATAATTTTATATGGTAATAAATTGTTATTTATATCAATATCGTTACAGTATTTACATGTACACATGCATATATAAAGCTGACCTGGCTGACTGGGCGGTGTGCGCGGCGCGAGAGGAGCACGAGGTGATGCGTCCGACCCTTAATACGAGGCCCCGCCCCCCGCGCGCGCGGGCTAAATCAGGCGTCACTATTTCGGGCACCACGTGGTGCGCCAAACATGGCAGGGAGGTGTGGACCCGTGCGGTGTGGCCCTCACACTGTGTTCGAAATCAAACCCACAACCAAAGAGTGAGCTGATAATGTAAAATGTACTCATTGTATCTCTTGTAGATTAATGTGAGGACAACGATATACCTGTAGCATAGTCCGTGTCGGCCATTGCGTCGGTTTGGAGGGTTCCAATGCATACCGGTCACGTGCAATGGTCTTTGTATCGAGTTACGAGAAAACGAAGATAGAAATGTCCTCCATTGGATGCCCAGAATACAACGTTCGTAGAACATAGCAAGAAGGTGCATGCACCTGTGTATGGGTATTGCGTATATACCTATATAATGTCCGAGTACCTGCACGTGTCGGTCTCTGTCATCACTCATCTCAGCCATGTTAAAATCATGTGTCGGACACTATGATCCAACAACTCATTGTTACCCTCACCAAAGGAGAGGATATTGCATTTGGGTCCGATTGTTTTGTCTGTCTGTCTGTCTGTCTTTATTTTGTTTTGTCTGTCTTTATTTTGTTTTGTCTGTCTGTCTGTCTGTTTGTCTGTGTCTGTTTGTCTGTGTCTGTTTGTCCGCACAGAACGTGAGTATGCTCGTCTCTGAAACCATTGGTCCGATTGACAATACATTTTCACCATAGGTACACCCCCTCCTGTAGAATTTTCAATGATAATTACGACGTCATAGATCACGTGGTACAGACGCCATCTTGGAAAAACTGAAAAACGTTGCACCTCTATCTCCGAAACCGCTCTATGGAAACAATTGAAACATGGCTCATTGACAAGAACTCCCCATGGAGAACAACTTTTATTCATGATGATGTCATTGGTGCCTTCATTATGACGTCATAATTAGACAAGTAGAACGCTTCATCCGATCAGTTTCAAATTTCTTGAGCATGATCTACACCAAAATTGTACAGGTGAATTAAATTGATGACGTCATCGATCACGTGGTTCGGCAGCCATATTGGATTGAACATAAATCTTTGTCATAAATAAACCACATAAACACAGCTAACTAGAACGGCACTCAGTAGAGAGCATACCTCCACCTGGTTAGCCATATCACTCAATGGTGAAGAATCACTTTTAAAATTCTAGTAGCCGGATCCGGATTCAGATCTTCACCAAGATCTAATCATTTCGTCCTTGTGACATACGCTACATCTCTGTCAAATTTCGTCTGAATCCGTCCACAACCTTTTTTGAGATCTTTTGTTCACAGACAAACACACAGGGGTGAAAATATCACCTCCATCCACCTTTGGTGGCGGAGGTATAAATACCACACAAAATACACCACACAAAAGCTTCCTGGTGATGGTCTGCAATCTCTGATTGCTCTTTATTGTTCTAGAATGTACTTCTTAACCCCGATAACTCACCGCAGTTTTAACCTCTATAAGAACGAGATAACTACCCTTGTATTAAATCCTCCACACTTCCCAGTCGGTCTTTGTAGAAACACGTCTTCTTGTTCCTCTTCTTGTTCCTCTTGTTGTTGCTTGCTGTTGTTGTTGTCTAAGTATATGGTCCTATCATCCTCGCGGACAATCACATGCAGTCACATGCTCGAGTCAAAGGAGTCGTGGTTGAGCGAGTTTTCGGAAAGGGAAAATTGTACCAATTTATTTTAAAATCTACAAATTCAAACAACAAACCTATTTACGTAAAGGCTAGATGATGTTCAAGGCCTATTGGAAGAATAAATATGTTCAACCTTTCTGTCCTTGCCCAATTCCCCCTGAAGTTGGGGTCGGCGTTTCACTGAGCAGGTATTGGTGGTCCAAGTCTTTCACGAATCGGGTGACCAGGCCTGACGTTCCACTTCACCTGAAAGTAATTTGGGCAGGAATTTATCTCATTTGTTCAGAGTTCTGGGTATAATTTGTCTACTCTTTATCGAAAGGCATTGGTGTGAGAACTTTACTCACCATCGCATAATGCTAGCGGATGGCCCCCAGCTCAATGTCCCACTTTGGAATGTAATACCCTGCCTGTGAAATGCCAAAGCGACACACACACAGGATTTGGCCTAGATAAGTGTGCCAAGTGCACATTCGTACAAATTCAACCAACAAAAATAATGGACAACGTAAAAATCTACCTGCATACAACAATAAAGGAGCTCAAGAACGAAGCATCCATCATACAAATACCGTGGGGTAGAAGAGGGCCACCAAATATGTCACAAACAAAAGCACAAAACAATTATTGCCAAGGAATACCTGTGTAGAAAGAGGCTGACCCTGAAAACATACCTTTCTCCAAGGCCAGGAACAATATGAAAGCCATAAACCAACTTGCAATACCAGTATTCCGGTGCAGCTGCGGAATAATAAACTGGACATGAGTAGAAATCAATAAGCCAGATATTACAACAAGGAAATCCCTCACCATCCACAAAATGTTTTCACGTCTTCTTGTTCCTCTTGTAGCGGCCTGATGGAACTCAACCAAGCACACAGAATGACAACTGTAGGATTGGCTGACTACTTGAAAAGTTCAACAGACTACTGAATATAATTTGCATACAAACACAAAGACAGCAAGCCAGAATGGGTATCCCTAACCCGCTTGGTAAAATTTCCAAAAACAGGTGTGAATAGAAGATGCCACATAAAACTGAAATAGCAACAAATAGAGCCGCAACTAGAACGGCATTCAGTAGATGATGTAGCTCCACCAGGCTGAACAGTTTACATTTTGTATCTCACCGATAGGTGAGATCTGAATCCAAATCCGAAAGAAATTTCATCGGCTTGTTCTTGTCACCGAACCAACTCGTCCACTTAGTTTTGTCATAACTCGTCTGCAACTTTTTGAACTATCACGTTGTATATCGTTTTTGGCCCCATCTCTCAACTGGATGGTATTAATAGAATACTTACCTTGTGCAGTCAACTTGGTGCGAGCCAAGTCTTCTGTTTTTGAAGGGTTTTTTCCTTTGATCCAATATGGCTGCCATATCACGTGAGCGATGATATCACAAATTTATATTCTCAAATATAATTGTTGCATAGATCACGTTCAATAAATTTCAAACTGATCAGACTAAGCATTGTCCTTGTCGAATTATGATGTTGTAGCGGTTACCGGTAGCATGACATAATTACCCTGCACCAGCCGATGACGCAACCGGCGAGCGGCCACGTGTCCGGACTCGCCCGGGCGTGTTGAGATTTGCCTTTACCGGGCAAACGCTTGCCTTGCATACCACGCCCTGTTGAGAGGCGTGGCTTATCTATTTGCATACCACGCCCCGCCTGAGAGGCGTGGCTTTTGTGTGTTGAGTTTCTGATATATATTGCCGCCCGTTCGATGGGCTGATTCAGTGCTTTGGAGTTCGTTTGAGTGAGCTGGGAATAAATAGCTCAGAGAAACCTAATTCCTGGCGTCGTCCAATTTGTCCGATTTTATCGTGCGAGCACAGCTCCCACAATTGGTGACCCCTTTCTACGAACACGGCGATGGAGTCAGCTGTAGCTTTGAAGCTCCCGGGCTTTTGGGAATCTCACGCGGCCGTTTGGTTTGCTGAAGCGGGTTCTCAATTCGCCCTGCGGAACATAACAGAGGACACGACGCGCTACCACCACGTGGTCTCCGTGCTCAACGCCTCCTCCGCTTCCCGGGTTCTGAGCTTCCTCCAGCACCCGCCGGACGCCGACAAATACGGCGCGCTCAAAGACCTACTCATCGGTGCGTTTGGACTCACGGAGACCGAACGTGCACGACAACTACTCGACTTCCCGGAGCTGGGCAAGGCCCGTCCGTCCGAAAGCATGGACCACATGCTTGCTCTTCTTGGTGACCACAGCCCGGACTTCCTCTTCCGCGAGCTGTTCCTCCAGCGGCTACCCGGGCAGGTACGGTAAGCTTTGGCTAATTCGCCCATCACGGACCCTCGCGCCCTGGCCAAGGAGGCTGATAAATTTTGCTCGGCCAGGCGACACGTCGGAGCGGCCGCCTGGGACCCTGGGCCAACCGAGGCAATGCCCGCGCCACGACCGGCGCCTCCACTGGCCGAGTCAGCGCCACTGGCGGCAGCGGCCGCCGCGACGCCCCGTCGACCGAACCCGACGCGACCGCCAGAGCCTCCACCAGAGCGGACCATGTGCTATTACCACGCCAGGTTCGGGCAGAAGGCCAGAACGTGCCGCCCACCGTGCACTTTCGGCGGGTCGGGAAACGACCAGGCCGGCATCGCTGCCTGCCATGAGCGTCGGCCATTCAGGCAGCCTTCTGTTTATCACGGACACGGAGTCCGGGCAGCGTTTTTTGTGTGACACCGGCGCTCAGCTGAGCGTGATACCCGCCTCGGTGGAGGACAAACAGGCCGCGCTTTGCGGCCCCGCTTTGGTTTGCGCAAACGGTTCCTCCATCCGCACCTTCGGTTTGTGCAGCGTCGCATTCTGCTTCGGGGGCCAGAGCTTCAGGTGGGACTTCATCACGGCGAACGTGCCCATGGCCTTGCTGGGTGCAGATTTTCTTTGCGCGCATGGGCTTTTGGTCGACGTCAAACGGTGTCGGCTCATCAATGCAGAGACCTTCAGCTCACTCGCTTGCTCATTGAGCGGCTCCGCTCCGACCAAGCTAGCCTGCACGCTCCCGGCCGTGGACGATTTCACTCGCCGACTCACCGAGTTTCCCGCCCTCACGCAGCCGACGTTTTCGGCCGTCGCCGTCAAGCACGGCGTCGAACACCACATCCCGACCACAGGTCCACCGGTCTACGCCAGGGCTCGCTGCCTCGACCCGGCCAAACTTGCCGTAGCGAATGCGGAATTCGACGCGCTGGAGCGATTGGGAATTGTGCGGCGCTCGAATAGCGCGTGGGCCTCGCCCATGCACATCGTGCCCAAACCGGGTGGCGGATGGCGACCATTCGGCGATTACCGCCGCCTCAACGACGCCACCACCCCCGACCGGTACCCGATACCACACATACAGGACTTTTCCGCCCGTTTGGCGGGGCGGGTGATCTTCTCCAAGGTCGACCTCATTCGGGGCTACCACCAGGTACCTGTCCGGCTGGCCGACGTTCCGAAGACGGCTGTAGTTACACCTTTTGGCCTCTTCGAGTTCCTCCGAATGCCGTTCAGCCTTAAGAACGCAGCCCAGGCCTTCCAGTGGCTGATGGACAGTGTGCTGCACGATCTCACCTTTCTGTTCTTCTACCTGGATGACATTCCCATCGCCAGCACTTCCCGGGCGGAGCACCTCGTCCACCTGCGCACGCTTTTTGAGCACCTCGGGCCAGCACGGCCTCATCATCAACCTGGCAAAATGCCAGTTTGGCGTAACGGCCGTCGACTTCCTGGGGCACCGCATCACGAAGCGCGGGGCCGTCCCGCTGCCTACCAAGGTGGAGGCAGTCACATGTTTCCCGCGCCCTCACTCCATCAAGGCCCTACAGGAATTTTTGGGGATGGTAAATTTCTACCACCGGTTCGTGCCTCGTGCCGCCCAACTCATGCGCCCCCTGTACGAAGCCCTCGGGGCAAGCCGGCCAAACACATTGCCGCCTGGACCACAGAGATGGATGCGGCGTTCACGGGCGCTAAGCTGGCCCTCGCCAACGCGACCATGCTGGCGCACCCGGCGCTCGACGCACCCATCGCCCTCACCACGGACGCTTCCGACTACGCGGTGGGCGCCGTGCATGAACAGTGGGTGAACGTAGCTTGGCAACCACTGGCCTTCTTCAGCCGGCAGCTTCGCCCTAACGAGCGCAAGTATAGCGCTTTCGACCCCGAGCACCTCGGCCTTAACCTGGCTGTTCGCCACTTCCGCCATCTTTTGGAGGGCCGCACGTTCACGGCGTTTGTGGACCACAAACCCCTGGTCTTCGCCATGGCCAAGGTTATGGAGCCGTGGTCGGCCCGCCAGCAGCGCCACCTCTCCGCCGTGCCCGAATTTACGACGGACATCCGGCACGTCGCGGGCAAGGACAACGCTGTGGCCGATTGCCTCTCCCGGTCCGGCGCGAACGCCATCCACCTGGGTGTGGACTTCGCCTGCATGGCGCCCGATCAGACCGCCGACCCCACGGTGCAAGCCCTCCGGACAGTGGACACAGGCCTGCGGTTGGCCGACATCCCCTTCGAGGACACAGGCACAGTTCTCCTGTGCGACGTCTCCCTGGGCCAACCTCGCCCCATCGTGCCCACCGGATGGCGGCGGCACATTTTTGACGCCCTCCACGGCCTTTCCCACCCGGTTCGGAAAGCATCACAGAAGCTCGTGGCAGCGAAATTCGTTTGGCACGGGCTCCGTAAAGACGTCCGCGACTGGGCCAATGCCTGTGTCGCCTGCCAGCGCGCGAAGGTCCACCGGCACACCCAGGGCCCGTTGGCACCATTCGACGTGCCCACGCGGCGCTTCGACCACGTCAATGTGGACCTGGTGGGACCCCTTCCCTCCTCACGGGGCTTCACCCACCTCACAATGGTGGACAGGACCACCAGGTGGCCGGAGGCCGTCCCGCTGGCATCAACAACATCCGCCGACGTGGCGCAGGCCTACATTGGCACCTGGATTGCCCGTTTCGGCGCCCCCTCGGACATCTCCTCCGATAGAGGCCCGCAATTCACCTCCGAGCTTTGGGGCACGGTCGCCCAGGCCTTGGGGGTCAAGCTTCACTGCACCACGGCCTACCACCCCCAAGCCAACGGCTTGTGCGAGCGGTTCCACCGCTCGATGAAGGCCGCTCTCAGGGCCAGACTCCAGGACTGTTGGGCCGACAGGCTCCTGTGGGTCCTATTGGGCCTCCGAACGGCCCCTAAAGAGGACCTCCAGGCTTCCACCGCCGAGGTGGTCTACGGCCAGCCACTGCACGTGCCGGGCAAATTCATCCCTGATGCCACCGGCCCCTGGTCCGCGGCTCGCCAACGCTCGGTCCTCCAGGAGGCCGCCAGGAGATTTGCCCCCGTGCCCACGTCCCACCACGGCTGCCCAGCACTTCGCACTGCGGAGTACGTTTTTATCCGGCACGATGCACACCGGGGACCGCTCCGGCCGCTGTACGATGGACCTTTCCGGGTCCTGAAGAGGGACGACAAGTCGTTCACCATCGACATCGGCGGCAAGGGGGACCGCATCTCCGTGGACCGCCTCAAGCCGGCCCATTTGGACCTCGACCAACCTCCACGGTTGGCCCTTCCTCCACGTCGCGGCCGTCCCCCGTCAACTAGGCCCCCCGCCCGACCATCCACCGCCCCGCCACCTACCACCCCCACACGATTCGTCAGGGGTCGTTTCGGCCGGGTCATCAAGACCCCCCTCAAACTGACTCTCCCGGTGCATGTTAATTCTGGGGGGGCGCGTGTAGCAGTTACCGGTAGCATGACACAATTACCCTGCACCGGCCGATGACGCAACCGGCGAGCGGTCACGTGTCCGGACTCGCCCGGGCGTTTTGAGACTTGCCTTTACCGGGCGAACGCTTGCCTTGCATACCACGCCCCGTTGAGAGGCGTGGCTCATCTATTTGCATACCACACCCCGCCTGAGAAGTGTGGCTTTTGTGTGTTGAGTTTCTGATATATATTGCCGCCCGTTCGATGGGCTGATTCAGTGCTTTGGAGTTCGTTTGAGTGAGCTGGGAATAAATAGCTCAGAGAAACCTAATTCCTGGCGTCGTCCATTTTGTCCGATTTTATCATGTGAGCACAGCTCCCACAACGTCATAATTAAGGCGCCAATGTCATCATTAACATCACCTATTCCCCATATGGAGTTCTTTACAATGAGCCATGTTTCAATTTTTTCCATGGTGGAGTGGTTTTTGAGATAGAGGTGTAACGTTTTTCGGTTTTTCCAAGATGGCGCCTGTACCACGTGACCTATGACATTACAATTTATCATTAAAATATTATACAGGAGGAGGCGCTCCTATGGTGAAAGTGTCGTGCCTATCAGACCAACAGCTGCAGAGGGGAAAAAAATAATTTCATACTGATCAGATCAAGAGTTGTACTTGTCGAATTATGACGTCATAATTAAGGTACCGATGACATCATCATTAACATATATTATTCCCCTTAGGGAGTACTTCACAATGAGCCTTGTTTCCACTTTTTCCATTGAGCGGTTTGAGAGATAGAGGTGTACCGTTTCTCCAAGATGGCGTCCATACCACGTGACCTATGACGTGATAATTATGAATATAAAATTTCAACAGGCGGAGGCACTCCTATGGTTAAATTTCCTGTCAATCGGACCAACGGTTGACGAGAAAATGATTTGTTTTTAATGCAAACACACCGCATGTACACACTTATGCCACACGTATGCAGCCGAATGCCTAACCCTGTTTTCGCTACGCGGGCACAGAATAATGAGGAAGAATAATGAGGAAGAATCGCTTATAAAACTAGATGGTATTCATAGAATACTTACCCTGTGCAGTCAACTTTACATGAGCCAACACTTCTGTTTTTAAAGGAGTTTGTTTCTTTGATCTAATATCAGCAATGCCATCATAAATGATCATCATACGATGGTCATGTTGGACTGGGTTGATGTTGTGGAGTGGTTGGTGTCATGGATTATGCTCATTGATTGGATGATTGGGTAGGAGTTGACAATTGTGTACATCTGGCACAGGCATGATATACTTCTTCGCTTCCTCCGATGTCCAGATTTCCTTGTATTCCCTTAATCCCATGAAGGAGAGATAAGAATATCAATTTGGCTGTAGAGTTGTCTGCAGACGTCAAAATGATGATCAATATATCTGCGCACACAGGTAGAAGCATACGCGATTGATTGGGTTTTTTTTTTTTCACCAACATTCAGGAAAATTGCGAAAGATGATGGGAATAGAGCCTGTGATTGATGCTGTGAAGAGGAACAGGTTGAGATGGTTTGGTCATGTGTTGAGGAAGGATGAAAGTGACTGGTTGAGCAGAGTGATGGAAATGAATGTAGAATGAAGTAGAGGACGGGGAAGACCGAGAAAGACTTGGCTAAAGATGGTGGAAGCAGAAATGCGGGCAAGGGGGTTAACAAGGGGAGATGCAGAAAATATGGCAAAATGGAGAAGATTGTCATGGGGACCGCAAGGCTAACCCCCGCTCTAGCAGGGAAAATGGCTTTAAAATGCCTGTTGTTGTTGTATTCAGGAAAAGTGATGATTTGTAGCGGTTACCGGTAGCATGACACAATTACCCTGCACCGGCCGATGGCGCAACCGGCGAGCGGTCACGTGTCCGGACTCGCCCGGGCGTGTTGAGACTTGCCTTTACCGGGCGAACGCTTGCCTTGCATACCACGCCCCGTTGAGAGGCGTGGCTTATCTATTTGCATACCACGCCCCGCCTGAGAAGCGTGGCTTTTGTGTGTTGAGTTTCTGATATATATTGCCACCCGTTCGATGGGCTGATTCAGTGCTTTGGAGTTTGTTTGAGTGAGCTGGGAATAAATAGCTCAGAGAAACCTAATTCCTGGCGTCGTCCATTTGTCCGATTTTATCGTGCAAGCACAGCTCCCACAATTGGTGACCCCTTTCTACGAACACGGCGATGGAGTCAGCTGTAGCTTTGAAGCTCCCAGGCTTTTGGGAATCTCACGCGGCCGGTTGGTTTGCTCAAGCGGATTCTCAATTCGCCCTGCGAAACATTACGGAGGACACGACGCGCTACCACCATGTGGTCTCCGCGCTCAACGCCTCCTCCGCTTCCTGGGTTCTGAGCTTCCTACAGCACCCGCCGGACGCCGACAAATACGGCGCGCTCAAAGACCTACTCCTCGGTGCGTTTGGACTCACGGAGACCGAACACGCACGACAACTACTCGACCTCCCGGAGCTGGGCGAGGCCCGTCCATCTGAAAGCATGGACCACATGCTTGCTCTTCTCGGTGACCACAGCCCGGACTTCCTCTTCCGCGAGCTGTTCCTCCAGCGGCTACCCGGGCAGGTACGGTTAGCTTTGGCTAATTTGCCCATCACGGACCCTTGCGCCCTGGCCAAGGAGGCCAATAAATTTTGCTCGGCCAGGCGACACGTCGGAGCGGCCGCCTGGAACCCTGGGCCGACCGAGGCAACGCCCGCGTCACGACCAGCACCTCCACCGGCCGAGTCAGCGTCACTGGCGGCAGCGGCCGCCGCGACGCCCCGTCGACCGAAGCCGACACGACCGCCGGAGACTCCACCAGAGCGGACCATGTGCTATTACCACGCCAGGTTCGGGCAGAAGGCCAGAACGTGCCGCCCACCGTGCACTTTCGGCGGGTCGGGAAACGACCAGGCCGGCGCTCGCTGCCTGCCATGAGCATCGGCCATTCAGGCAGCCTTCTGTTTATCACGGACACGGAGCGTTTTTTGTGTGACACGGAGCGTTTTGCGTTTTTTGTGTGACACCGGCGCTCAGCTGAGCGTGATACCCGCCTCGGTGGAGGACAAACAGGCCGCGCTTTGCAGCCCCGCTTTGGTCGCCGCAAACGGTTCCTCCATCCGCACCTTCGGTTTGCGCAGCGTCGCATTCTGCTTCAGGGGCCAGCGCTTCAGGTGGGACTTCATCACGGCGAACGTGCCCATGGCGTTGCTGGGTGCAGATTTTCTTTGCATGCATGGGCTTTTGGTCAACGTCAAACGGCGTTGGCTCATCAACGCGGAGACCTTCAGCTCGCTCGCTTGCTCATTGAGCGGCTCCGCTCCGACCAAGCTAGCCTGCGCGCTCCCGGCCGTGGACGATTTCACCCGCCTACTCGCTGAGTTTCCCGCCCTCACGCAGCCGACGTTTTCGGCCATCGCCGTCAAGCACGGCGTCGAACACCACATCCCGACCACAGGTCCACTGGTCTACGCCAGGGCTCGCCGCCTCGACCCGGCCAAACTCGCCGTAGCGAAGGCGGAATTCGACGCGCTGGAGCGATTGGGAATTGTGCGGCGCTCAAATAGCACGTGGGCCTCGCCCCTGCACATTGTGCCCAAACCGGGTGGCGGATGGCGACCATGCGGCGATTACCGCCGCCTCAATGATGCCACCACCCCCGACCGGTACCCGATACCACACATACAGGACTTTTCCACCCGTTTGGCGGGGCGGGTGATCTTCTTCAAAGTCGACCTCATTCGGGGCTACCACCAAGTACCTGTCCGGCCGGCCGACGTTCCGAAGACGGCTGTAATTACACCTTTTGGCCTCTTCGAGTTCCTCCGAATGCCGTTCGGCCTTAAGAACGCGGCCTAGGCCTTCCAGCGGCTGATGGACAGTGTGCTGCGCGATCTCACCTTTCTGTTCGTCTACCTGGATGACATTCTCATCGCTAGCAGTTCCCGGGCGGAGCACCTCGTCCACCTGCGCACGCTTTTTGAGCGCCTCGGCCAGCACGGCCTCATCATCAACCCGGCGAAATGCCAGTTTGGCCTAACGGCCGTCGACTTCCTGGGGCACCGCATCACGAAGCGTGGGGCCGTCCCGCTGCCTACCAAGGTGGAGGCAGTCACATGTTTCCCGCGCCCTCGCTCCATCAAGGCCCTACAGGAATTTTTTGGGATGGTAAATTTCTACCACCGGTTCGTGCCTCGCACCGCCCAACTCATGCGCCCCCTGTACGAAGCCCTCCGTGGCAAGCCGGCCAAGCATGTCGTCGCCTGGACCCATAGAGATGGACACGGCATTCACGGGCGCTAAGCTGGCCCTCGCCAATGCGACCATGCTGGCGCACCCGGCGCTCGACGCACCCATCACCCTCACCACAGATGCTTCCGACTACGTGGTGGGCGCCGTGCATGAACAGTGGGTGAACGGAGCTTAGCAACCGCTGGCCTTCTTCAGCCGGCAGCTTCGCCCTGACGAGCGCAAGTATAGCGCTTTCGACCGCGAGCTCCTCGGCCTTTACCTGGCTGTTCGCCACTTCCGCCATCTTTTGGAGGGCCGCCCGTTCACGGCGTTTGTGGACCACAAACCCCTCGTCTTCGCCATGGCCAAGGTTACGAAGCCGTGGTCGGCCCGCCAGCAGCGCCACCTCTCCGCCGTGTCCGAATTTACGATGGACATCCGGCACGTCGCAGGCAAGGACAACGCTGTGGCCGATTGCCTCTCCCGGTCCGGCGCGAACGCCGTCCACCTGGGTGTGGACTTTGCCCACATGGCGGCCGACCAGACCGCCGACCCCACGGTGCAAGCCCTCCGGACAGCGGACACAGGCCTGCGGTTGGCCGACGTCCCTTTCGAGGACACAGGCACAGTTCTCCTGTGCGACGTCTCCCTGGGCCAACCTCGCCCCATCGTGCCCACCGGATGGCGGCGGCACATTTTTGACGCCCTCCACGGCCTTTCCCACCCGGTTCGGAAAGCATCACAGAAGCTCGTAGCAGCGAAATTCGTTTGGCACGGGCTCCGTAAAGACGTCCGCGACTGGGCCAATGCCTGTGTCGCCTGCCAGCGCGCGAAGGTCCACCGGCACACCCAGGCCCCGTTGGCACCATTCGACGTGCCCACGCGGCGCTTCGACCACGTCAATGTGGACCTGGTGGGACCCCTTCCCTCCTCGTGGGGCTTCACCCACCTCACAATGGTGGACAGGACCACCAGGTGGCCGGAGGCCGTCCCGCTGGCATCAACAACATCCGCCGACGTGGCGCAGGCCTACATTGGCACCTGGATTGCCCGTTTCGGCGCCCCCTCGGACATCTCCTCCGATAGAGGCCCGCAATTCACCTCCGAGCTTTGGGGCACGGTCGCCCAGGCCTTGGGGGTCAAGCTTCACTGCACCACGGCCTACCACCCCCAAGCCAACGGCTTGTGCGAGCGGTTCCACCGCTCGATGAAGGCCGCTCTCAGGGCCAGACTCCAGGATGGTTGGGCCGACAGGCTCCTGTGGGTCCTATTGGGCCTCCGAACGGCCCCTAAAGAGGACCTCCAGGCTTCCACCGCCGAGGTGGTCTACGGCCAGCCACTGCACGTGCCGGGCAAATTCATCCCTGACGCCACCGGCCCCTGGTCCGCGGCTCGCCAACGCTCGGTCCTCCAGGAGGCCGCCAGGAGATTTGCCCCCGTGCCCACGTCCCACCACGGCTGCCCCGAACCACACGTCCCCCCAGCACTTCGCACTGCGGAGTACGTTTTTATCCGGCACGATGCACACCGGGGACCGCTCCGGCCGCTGTACGATGGACCTTTCCGGGTCCTGAAGAGGGACGACAAGTCGTTCACCATCGACATCGGCGGCAAGGGGGACCGCATCTCCGTGGACCGCCTCAAGCCGGCCCATTTGGACCTCGACCAACCTCCACGGTTGGCCCATCCTCCACGTCGGGGCCGTCCCCCGTCAACCAGGCCCCCCGCCCGACCATCCACCGCCCCGCCACCTACCACCCCCACACGAATCGTCAGGGTTCGTTTCGGCCGGGTCATCAAGACCCCCCTCAAACGGATTCTCCCGGTGCATGTTAATTCTGGGGGGGCGCGTGTAGCGGTTACCGGTGGCATGACACAATTACCCTGCACCGGCCGATGACGCAACCGGCGAGCGGTCACGTGTCCGGACTCGCCCGGGCGTGTTGAGACTTGCCTTTACCGGGCGAACGCTTGCCTTGCATACCACGCCCCGTTGAGAGGCATGGCTTATCTATTTGCATACCACGCCCCGCCTGAGAGGCGTGGCTTTTTTGTGTTGAGTTTCTGATATATATTGCCGCCCGTTCGATGGGCTGATTCAGTGCTTTGGAGTTCGTTTGAGTGAGCTGGGAATAAATAGCTCAGAGAAACCTAATTCCTGGCGTCGTCCATTTTGTCCGATTTTATCGTGCGAGCACAGCTCCCACAGATTAACCTTACATTGATGATCACAGAGTGGGATGAAGATACCTCCAGTTACTATGTGTTCCAATGCAATAGGTACCATGCCAAGCGTACCAGTAAGCAATTCATACCTCAAATGTGGGTCAGGTGGACATAAACAATGTTAGTTGCAAAGTGCTGTGTCTGAGATGCATGGTAACCACACGCGAACACTGCCGTCCCCTCTTACACTACCACAAAGATCCACGCGCAAACGACATCCACCACGCACTAACAACCAACCACGTGTGTTGCAGCACCACGCATATTGTGAGGCAATGACTATGAAGACATGGATCTCGTAGTCCAGCGTGGGGATGTGGCACCCCACCACCACCACCACCACCACCCACCCAACACCATCAGCCAGCCAGTAAGTATCCTCTTCCATCCCTCTCCTGCATTATCCTGGCTGAGGATTACCACTCTGCAGTCAAAACATCAGACCTCAGTCCTGCCCTACAACGTAATTGCAATAACTAGTGGGGCTTTCTAATACCTAATAAATAATTTGATTAAATATTTATTCTTACAAGTGCATTCTTTAAATGCATTTACCTCATGTGTAGATCTCAAGTTTTCTTATACTCTTATTTTTTGTTTAATGCAGCAAGTGGTGTATCCTCATTACAGTATATTTGCTTTATCAATATCTACTCATTCTGTAACTCAATACCAGATGTTATTACCTTTGAGCTCTCAAGCCAAATACACTTACCTTTGAGCTGTCTAGCTTGGCTTCGCTTCTCGACCCGGCTATAAACCATTAAATTGATGTTTCACAGACAGTGTTGCATCACAAAGTCATGCGCCATTCCTCGGTTGTTGGGGACCCTTCTACGAGTGTTAATGTATTTTAATGAACAGCCCAATGGAAGATAGGCCTCACTATCAGTCACAACCTCTTCTGGACCGACAATATAGAAAATCCAGCCTCCAAAGCCAGTTCTAAAATGGACATCCTCTATCCTCCCAAGTCATTCCTCAAAAAAAAAATTTGAACTACTCACCTCCTACCAAGGCCTTTGTCCAGTAAATGGAGTACTGCTCTCCCCTATGGGCTGGCATCCCAGCAACACATCTGTCTCTCTTGGATTCTATGGAATCTAAAGTTCTCAACATTATTGGTATATCCGGCATTGAGGCTGAAGGACAAAGTCTGTTGTCCTTCCTGGTTCAACTGTTACGGGGTCAACCTCGAGGGGAGCCCCGGCAGAAAGATGTATGGTCCTTGGGTGAAAATAAGTCAATCAATAACGAGTCCACACCAAGGGTTACGAACAAACCCCAATATATTCCCAAATCCCGCACAGGAATCACAATGCGTTTACAGCACTTCCATACAATCCTTATCTATAGTATAGGTGGCACCACCTTAACCCACAACAGTGTTGGCAACACTCACGGCCCTTGCCCCCAATGTCTCTGCACGCCTCCCAGGTGACGTCGAGTCGATCCAGCGATCGGGGAATCTATGTCCGATTCCAATCTGGGGCTGGGAGTGAGGATACTCGACAACCTCAGCGAGGATACCCGACTTCGCAGGTTCCGCAGTAATCTGGCGCTCTCCTGATGCGCGGATTTCGGTTCACAGAGGCACAGGCACGGTTCCCTTGTCCTTCACGTTCGGCGGCTCGGTCTCGAGCTGCAGTCTCAACTCTCAACCGTCTCCTTCCAATCTCTTTCGCGCGCCAGGCCCAAGGTGCGACCCGTACACGCCCTCGTAGGCGTCGAGGCGAACAGCGCCGGGCGCTTGTTTCCTTCCAGGACCACATGGCACCTTGACACGTAACCGGCAATCAATCACCCCGCGCAGGTAACTCCTCTCGCCAGACGGGCTTTTCCAACTCCATTCCAAAGTAGGTAACGATCGCCTCCGCTCGTGTCGGAGCTCTCGAAGCTTAAGATCGCCGCCCTTTTTCCTCCTCCTCCTCTTCTTCACGATCCCGTTTCCGGTCTCGTTTTTCCCAGAAGGGCTCCTGACCCTTTAATCACAACAACCTGTAATAGAATATACATTAATAAGAAATGACCTGAATTGTAACCCCCTTAAACCCGGAATTCGTAACACAACTCACAAAATACCTCCACTCCTTTGTTTTAAGCCTTAGAGGCAGTGATTGGGCCTCCGAGGCCCACAAGGTTTGTTTTGTTGCAAAAACTATGCTGTACAATTTTTTTTTTTGAATGAGCCTCATTTTCACCGACTTTCATGTTGTTACACAAAATTCAATGACATAAGTAATAAAAAAATTCATTCAGGCTCGTGGGAAAATCTTCATTCTTCACTTATAACCTGAAAATCCGACACGAATGCAGGCCTGGGGCCTTCGAGGCCCTGCATAAATGTTGTTGTACTACTATGTTATATCATTATTTTCTTGATATGAGCCTCATTATATGCTCCTATAACTTGGTTACAAATAATTCAGTGACAAAAATATGAAAATTTAAAAACTTTACACATACATTTGTGGGGCCTCTGAGGCCCAATGGCTCCATCGGTGTTGGATTTTTGACAGTTGTGGACATATACATTCTAAATAAAAGGATTAGTGAATCATATTTTTTGAGCAGATACTCCTCTGAGCGTCAACTTTTTAGAGAAAAAAAAGTTGAAAAACCAGGAACCAAAAAAAAAAGATTCATTACTTGTATGGGATTCTTCCAATTAATAGGATCAATGATTCACATTTTCTGAGCAAATACACATCCATGAGCATCGACTTGGATTGAAAAGGATAAGAAAGGGAAAAAATATATTAAAATGTTTTTTTTAAACATTACACGAATACATCCGTTGGGTCTCCAAGGCCCAATGGCTGCGTATATGTAGGATTTTTGATGCCTGCATCTAAGGATTAATTACCTTCCACATGTGGAACTACCTTCCAGAGACAGTTCGATTGGATTCATCCCTCCAGGGCTTCATGTTGGTGGTACACCATGCTCTCATGTTCTATGGTCAGGTTGTTTATTGTCCCACGTCGCACCGCGGAGCGAAAAGGGGGACTATGGTTTTCCCCTCCGTGCGTGCGTGCGGGCGTGCGTAAGCGAAGGACCGAATTCTAATTTGGTGTGTGGGTGCAACCCACGTCAAAATCCAAGATGGCCGCCACCATATATATGTCTGAACCTTGTGAGTGAAATATCTTGAAAAATAAACGAACTACTAACTTCTAATCTGGTGTGTGGGTGTATCTACGCATAAGGGAGAACGCTATTGAAAATTGGGTCGCCACGTCAAAATCCAAGATGGCCGCCTTGCGTCTTCCACTTTGTCAACTCACATCACTTCACCGACGGGGGACCTAGGCGTAACGCTTGTTTATGTACAAACGTGTCTGACAGGTTGAAAAAGCGGATTTTGTTTCACGAGCAGTTTAAAGTGCTTTAGAATGACTAGCACAGTGAATGGGAAAACGTGTGAGGGTGGAATTCCATCTGTTAACAAACATCCTCATGTGCGTGTGTATGTATGTATGTGTATGAAAGATCTCTAATGATACTGTTTTATTGACCAAATAACACGAGTGGGATATTTGAACCCAGCCAGGTCGGTGTGTTTGCTTATACCTTGTGTTTCGATAGTTTCAGGTTCACATTGCAAACGCAGGTGAAATGAATTCTTCCCTGTGCTTCCATAAAATGCACAGTTTGCGGTTTGATGGGCACAATTCTTCGGCGCCAAATGAGCGTTTAGTCGTTTCGAATTGGATCGTGTGATCTGCGTTCTTACGTATTTATTCAGGCATTTTCATCATCACTTTCCTACCCGACCTGCAGAAACTCCTGGATAATAAAGGAAAGTATAAATAAGATGGGGAACTCGATCTTTATCACGATGGACAAAGTTCTGCTTTCACTCCTTATCCATTGTGTCGTTACCATCCCGCCCGTAAATGGTAAGTGTTTTCCTTGAAATGGCCTTGATCGCTAATTATTTTTTAAAAGTTGTTTTGTCAATCATTTGCAGCACCTATTTACTACCGTTTGTTACCTCCGCCACTAAAAGGTGGATGGAGGTTATGTTTTCTCCCATGTCTGTTTGTCTGTCTGTTCATTTGTTTGTTTGTTTGTGAACAACATATCTCAAAAAGTTATGGACGGATTTGGACGAAATTTGGCAGAGATGAAGTGTATGTGACAAGGACGAAATGATTGGATTTTGGTGAAGATCCGGATTCGGATCCGGCTACTAGAAGTTTTTAAGTGATTCTTCACCATTGGGAGATCGGGCCAAAAACGATACATAGCAGGATATCTCAAAAAGTTGCGGACGGATTTGGACGAAATTTGGCAGAGATGAAGTGTATGTGACAAGGACGAAATGATTGGATTTTGGTGAAGATCCGGATTCGGATCCGGCTACTAGAATTTTTAAAGTGATTCTTCACCATTGGGAGATCGGGCCAAAAACGATACATAGCAGGATATCTCAAAAAGTTGTGGACGAATTTGGACGAAACTTGGTGGACCGGTTTGGTGTCTGACAAGGACGATTCATTTCGATTTTGGTGAAGATCCGGATTCGGATCCGGCTACTAGAATTTTTCAAGTGATTCTTCACCATTGGGAGATGGGGCCAAAAACGATACATCGCAGGATATCTCAAAAAGTTGTGGACGGATTTGGACGAAACTTGGTGGACCGGTTGGGTGTCTGACAATGACAAATAGATTCGATTTTGGTGAAGATCTGAATATGGATTCGGATATGAGAATTATTTTTTCAAGGTGCAACCTTTTTCAAGATTTATTCAAGGTGCAGCCCTTCTCTTAACTTTAAACAAGTCCAAATCCACCTCCTATTTAGGCTAACCCCTGCTCTAGCAGGGAAAATGGCCTTAAAATGCCTGTTGTTGTATATGAGAATTATTTAATTTTTTAAAATAATTATTCACCGTTGGGAGATAGGGCCAAAAACGATATATAGCAGGATAGCTCAAAAAGTTATGGATGGATTTAGACGAAACTTGTTGGACAGGTTGTGTGTTTGACAAGGAAGAATCGATTTAATTTTGTTGAAGATCTGGATCCGGTTCCGGCTAGTATAATTTTTTAAGTGATTCTTCACCATTGAGTGATACGGCCAACCAGGCGGAGGTTTGCCCTCTACTGAGTGCCGTTCTGGTTCTATATGCGTAGTCCTCTGTGTTTTTGTTACACCAATATTTGAGATACTTTAGTGTAGTATGCATGGTGTTTGTTTCGCGTAAAACGGCAAATCGAAAGTTTTGAATCTCCTCTAAAAGTTTTTGCTGACTCTGACTCTGCCCAGATGTCTCCCATCAACTTTGGTTCCGATCAGACCATAACGGTTTTATGCTTCGCTTCCCGAAGTGCACCGACTCTCGGATGGACGTGAAGCCGGACGTCCCCTCTGCTGGCATTAGTGAGCGGACCTCAAATATTCCATGGTATCATTCGCGAAGGGTATTTGAGTGGCGCTTGCACCATGAAAAATTCCAAAATTCCCGTCATCAACTACAGCCGGACCTGGACAGCCGATTCGTGAAAGACTTGAGCAAAAAAAGTGCAAAAAAATGGGAATAATTGTGGTGGTTAAAGAAAGAGTCATGGTCAATTTTTTTTTAAATACCGTTATTACTTGTGGAAATCGAAGATTTTTCAAGTACAGTATATTGGTTGTTCTTGTGCGTTATTCTGTCTGTCTATCTGTCTGAATGTCTGTCTGTATGTCGGTCTGTATGTCAGTCGCCTACAGGTCACAATTTTCAACCGATCTTCACGAACCCTCACCAAATGGTAGAGTTGGTCATAAGCAAGAAGCCTATTTTTGGGGGGGTCAAAAGGTCAATAGGTCAACATAGGCCAAAGGTCACCAACTTTGTCCAATTTCTAAAATCCTCAATTTTCATCCGATTGACTTGACAATTTAAGAGGATTTGCATATCTGGTCACTGAATTCAACCCCCAACTATTTTTGAGGTCAACATAGGCCAAAAGGTCAACATAGGCCAAATTTCTAAAATCCTCAATTTTCATCCGATTGACTTGACAATTTAAGAGGATTTGCATATCTGGTCACTGAATTCAACCCCCAACTATTTTTGAGGTCAACATAGGCCAAAAGGTCAACATAGGCCAAATTTCTAAAATCCTCAATTTTCATCCGATTGACTTGAAAATTTAAGAGGATTTGCATATATGGTCACTGAATTCAACCACCAATTATTTTTGAAGTCATCAGAGGCCAACAACTTATTTTATGGATTTCGCAAGTATCATGCTATGCACGACATATTTCTTGTTTTAAAGTTCGTATGATAATTCTGTTTGGAGAAGCAGCAGATCATGCCCAGTGAGACACGGGGCGAAATTTGGGAGGAAGGCGTATAATAAGTGACATTTGGGTGGAGTGTTCTATTTACAACTAGCTCTGCACACTATATTTTTGTCTACCATTACATTATGAAATGTAAATATCAATAAAATAAAATGTTTTTTTTTTTTAACATATTTCGAATCCATCCCCTCCCAAGCACTTACATGCAGCGCAGAGGTGGGCAGTGACTTCAGCATGGTAGATGCAGATGGCGGACAGATTTTAACCATCAAAACGGATAACTCCGTCCACCGTTGGTGCAACTTCAGGTGGCTGCCTGTAGAGGGCACAATCAAGTACGTAAGCGTGAATGGCTCTGTGATCTTTGCGTTGCGTCTGGACGGGACAATAATGAGATACCTCGGTGGCACGTGGGTCACAGCATTTCCCGGTATGACACTTTATCAACTTTGATCTTCAAGACCCATTATTTATGGATGCATTAAATGTACACAATCTCGTCTCGTCACCCCACTTGTTGTAAACTTTGAATGTATTCTCCGTTATCGCAAATGTACCTGTTTACTGTATTATTTCCCCGTGCATGGAGTAAAAAGTGGGGTGATGCAATTGGTTCACTTTGTCTGTCTGCAGGAATGACTATGATCGAGGAACTACTTAATTTAAATTGAACAAGGAAGTACTTAAAATAAAGTCTAGCCCCGATTGCGCATGCACACTCAGGAGTAAGGCAAACTTTTAAATCTGTCTGCCTGTCTAGTAGTGAAAGTAAATTGAAAAAACATTCCAAACAAAAATCATTTTAATCATTGAAAAAAATCATTCCAAAAAGACGGATCAACGGCGGTAACAATCCTCTCAAAGAAGTTTTGTTACTCAAGCTTTTGGGTCTCACTATCAGCCATGGTCTTTCCTGGGAAAACCACATTTCCAAGCTGGCCTCCAAAGCGAGTCGCCGACTGCGCATACTCCGTCGTTCGAAGTTCTTCCTTGTCACACCTGAGCTCCTCACCACATACAAGGCTTTCATCCGCAGATTGATGGAGTACTGCTCTCCCCTCTGGGCTGGTGCTCCTGCCTCACACATAGCTCCGCTTCACGCTGTGGAAAGCAAGGGTTTTAGAATCATTGGAATCTCCTGCGATGAAGCTGATTCTGAGGGCCTTTCACTCACTCACCGCAGGCAGGATGGTGGTCTTTCTGTCTTCTACCGACTCCTCTCCGGCCTTGCACCCCCTGCTCTGTCTGTGCTCTGTACCCCAAAAAATATTAATAAAAAACACACGAGGTCTGTCAGCAACCCTGTTCTGGTGAAATTGCTAAAATCAAGACTCTCTGCTCACCTTCACTCCTTCATTCCTCTTTTCTCCCGCCTCTGGAACAAACTCCCTCACTCTCTTCAATCCCTCTCCTCCCTCCAGGTCTTTAAAATAGCTGTTCACCACCATCTCTGATCTTCCCCCAAATCCACCTCCTTGAAATTCCCTTTTCTTTCCTGAAAGTCCTTGTAGTTTCCATCTTGTTTATTCCGTGTACCCCGTCCCAGCCTCTCCCCTCCACAGATCTCCTGATGTCCCTGTTCTCTACTGTCGTTGTGTTGCCCTTTCCACGTCTTGTCTCCCGCTCCCTTTATTATGTTATATGTGTTAGCTCTTACACGAGCCTCATCTTAGTATACAAAATAAAATAAAATGAAATGGACTTCCAATAAAAAATATATTTCTATAGCCTTTAAAACCTTTATTTTATTTCAATTTAACTATACATATACTTGAACATTGTAGAACACAAATCGCATTCTTGCGGCTTCCACAAACCTCCAGTTCCTCAACAAAAGTTTACGTCATCTCAACCAATCGTCATCTCAGTGCTGCTCGCTCTCTCGGTGTTAGGGAATATCGAGATTCAGACAAAATCATGGCTGGTGGAAAATATAGATCGTGCTCGGAAAGACAAGGCAAGACTTCACATGTCCTTTTCTCAAGACAGCATGGAGTAAAGTGTTCCATGTACTCTCTAATTTATTGATCTGTTGGCAAATATTGATGTTGGCAAAGTTCTCACACTTGATGTGTTTTGGAGATTATTCTCTTTTTTTTTTTTTTTAAGTACTAAGACTTTTACTTATAATCATCCTTCCAAACTCTTGCCAAATTCTTAGTCATTTTGGAAGAAATGTTTGCAATTATTCATTAGAAAATTGCAATAAACACTTTTGGTGGAGCCGTTTTACATCTCCTGAAGAGGCCCGTCCACTGCGTTAAGGGCAATCGAGAGGGGGAAGGCTTCTTTGCTGGGATCATATGGAGTTGGTTGACCGTTGGGCGAAGTACATTGAAGAGGATGGAGATTGTGTGTCGACTTTATGACATGAATAAAGTTTATGAACGGTACGGTGTCTCTTGTGTACTCGTATAAGAGGGGTTTGAGAACTTTATGGGATTACCCTGACTCATATAAGATGAGTTTGAGAACTTTATGGGATCACCCTGACTCGTATAAGAGGGGTTTGAGAACTTTATGGGATCACCCTGACTCATATAAGATGAGTTTGAGAACTTTATGGGATTACCCTGACTCATATAAGATGAGTTTGAGAACTTTATGGGATTACCCTGACTCGTATAAGAGGAGTTTGAGAACTTTATGGGATTACCCTGACTCGTATAAGATGAGTTTGAGAACTTTATGGGATTACCCTGACTCATATAAGATGAGTTTGAGAACTTTATGGGATTACCCTGACTCGTATGAGAGGAGTTTGAGAACTTTATGGGATTACCCTGACTCGTATAAGAGGAGTTTGAGAACTTTATGGGATTACCCTGACTCGTATAAGAGGAGTTTGAGAACTTTATGGGATTACCCTGACTGACTCGTATAAGAGGAGTTTGAGAACTTTATGGGATTACCCTGACTCGTATAAGAGGAGTTTGAGAACTTTATGGGATTACCCTGACTCGTATAAGAGGAGTTTGAGAACTTTATGGGATTACCCTGACTCATATAAGAGGAGTTTGAGAACTTTATGGGATTACCCTGACTCGTATAAGAGGAGTTTGAGAACTTTATGGGATTACCCTGACTCGTATAAGAGGAGTTTGAGAACTTTATGGGATTACCCTGACTCGTATAAGAGGAGTTTGACAACTTTATGGGATTACCCTGACTCGTATAAGAGGAGTTTGACAACTTTATGGGATTACCCTGGTAGTAAATGGCTATGCCTCAGTGCACATGTGCAGTACCTTCCTCTTCTTCTTTCTTGTGCAGCACGTGGCTGCAGGTAGCATCATTTTCTGGTAGCGGAGTTGTGCCGTTGATGCAGTGCCCCTTGCAGGTTAAGAGCAGGAATTTGTAATTTGTTCAGGGCATACCCCTCGGCTATCTTGCCAGCCGTGCAGTACCTGATGCATTGTATCAACTTCGCACACGAATCCGACACCTGTAAGCTGGAGAAACAGAGAGGTGAATTTGCACCTGTGTTTAGAAAGGATGCACGGCCGTGTGCGAATGCTAAAATAAACTGATGAATCTCTAACACCAATTTGTGTTGGTACCTTTGCTCATGTCAGCAAAACAAAAAGAAGGTACCATGCTTCTCCCTAGATCGCCTAGACTCCTAGAGAAAGGCACATTTATACTTAAATTACATCCTACCCCTCCGGGTTAAAGGTCTTGCACCTCGGGTCTTACACCCCTACGAGTACTAAACCACCATTTAGGTTTTCTCCATTTTGTTTTTCTGCCAAACCCGACCTGTATCTCAGATAATGCTGGGACTTTCAGAATGAAACTTTACATCAATAAAATGGGAGTCAAAAGTATGTGGGGTTGAGATAAAAAATTTGACCTTGACATAATTGTTAAGGTCATGATCTAATTATAGATATTCACCTCCACCACAAATGTGGATGGAGGTTATGTTTTCACCCCTGCCTGTCTGTGAACAAGATATCTCAAAAAAGTTGTGGATGAATGCGGCCGAAATTTGGCAAAGATGTAGCGTATGTGACACCGACGAAATGATTCGATGTTGGTGAAGATCCGGATTCGGATCCGGCTACTATAATTTTTTTAAGTGATTCTTCACCATTGAAGAATAAATTCTTTTTATTCAATTCCATTGAAGAAGAATTTGGGAGATAGGGCCAAAACGATACATAGCAGGATATCTCAAAAAGTTGGGGACGGATTTGGACGAAACGTGGTGGAGAGGTTGGGTGTGTGACAAGGAAGGATCGATTCAATTTTGGTGAAGATCTGAATATGGATTCGGATATGAGTATTATTTAAAATTTTAAGTGATTCTTCACCATTGGGAGATGGGGCCAAAACGATACATAGCAGGATATCTCAAAAAGTTATGGATGGATTTGGACGAAACTTGTTGGACAGGTTATGTGTGTGACAAGGAAGAATAGATTACATTTTGTGAATATCCGGATCCGGATCCAGCGAATAGAATTTTTAAATTGATTCTTCACCATTGAGTGATATGGCCAACCAGGCGGAGGTTTGCTCTCTACTGAGTGCCATTCTAGTTTAAACCATTTAATCGATTGTGACCAAACTTTTGAAGGATAGGATAGTATAGACGTCATTGGGAGAAAACGAATATAGGGGTTGGGTGTAGACTTTGGGAAGTGGGTAACCGTTAGTTAGCCGGTCCCCTACACGGGGTATTGTAAGCACGTGTGTGTGTGTGTGTGTGTGTGTGTGTGTGTGTGTGTGTGTGTGTGTGTGTGTGTGTGTGTGTGTGTGTGTGTCTGTCCGAGCCATAACTTTGTTACCATTTGAGGTATTGTCACGAAATTTTCACCAAAGCTTTATCTTTCTAGAATTCACCAAATGTCTGTCTGTCCGTCTGTTCCCAGGTACCGCAAAATCGGCTGAACCGATCACAACGATATTTTGGGTGGGTAATCCTGGGACCCCCTGGAGTAAAATAGGCTATATTGTTTTTCCAATTTTCCAATTTTCCAGTTTTTCCAAACACGATGGAATAATATTGTTGCGGTTTTGAAAACCCACACTTTTGTAAATAAATGATCACTTGTGTAAATACTTGTAAATAATTCTTGATATTAAAGGTTAAAGGTCGCACCCATCGATAGGCCACAGCAACACGTAGGTCACCTTAGAAATCTCAGTTATTTCCTTATTATGTGTTTAGTTAAGGCTGTGTTCCCAATAGTCGAATCTGCATTGCGTCAATCAAATAAGAGTAGGCTCTTCCGTTCATTTTGCAGCCGCCCTCTCCAAGCGACGCCATTACCCACCTCTGCCTTGCCAGCAGCATTTGCTGCATTGAGTGTTTGCTCAAACAAACGCCAATGACCATGCAATTTCAGGCCGAGGAAAAAGGGGGCGGGACACGAGAACAAGGTGTGGCCACGTCAACTCACCATCAAGGGCGTGTCCGGTAAGCCCCACCAGCCAACCAGGGCTGAGGTGGTCTGACCGACGGGCGTGGCCCTGGCGAGGCGCGGAGTGATCTGTGAGCGCATTATATAAGCGCGAGCGCGAGCCTTTTCACCAGAGAGAGTTGGAAGGAGAGAGTTGGAAGTTGAGAGTTGGGAGTTCCGAGGTCCGGTGAGAGAGACGAAACTGGGCAGAGCCCCTTTTACGAACTGCACGGAGGCGGCTGATTGTGAAGGACTGGTTAAAGGTGCACCTGTTGTGAGGGATTGCTTTGGATACGGAGCATACGAACATTGAGCACTCGCTCTCCTGCACCCCTCGCCTTGCATTACCTTGTATTGATGTGTACCCTTGCGCCCCTGCCCCGCTGATTTGCTTGTCCTCCTTCCCCCACTCATGCACTTGTTCTTTTGTGCCCGAGGGGAATGTGCAGGTGCCGCGAGTTGTGCGCCCGCACCTCTGCTGCCTCCTGTCTGCACTGATGCACCATATGGACCACACGTCTGTGGCCTGGCACCACATATGGACCACACGTCTGTGGCCTGGCACCATATATGGACTACACGTTCTGTGGCCTGGCACGTCTGCTGGGACCGGCCCCTGTGGCCAGCGGTATCTGGCTTGCGGACCACTGTGCTTTTGAGTGGCATCCATGCCCAGTAGTGGACCACCTGAGTTGGCCCTGCTGGCCAGAAATAATAAAAAGCGAACGCGGTGTGTGCCCTTTTATTAAATAAATAACATCAAGAGCGAGAAGATCCATCGACAATCAGAAACATCGGCCCAGCAGACAAGCAAGAAGAAGACACCATTTATTATTTTGAAATGTTTTGGTGCTGGTGCTTTTCATGCCTTTTCATTTTTGGTGCTTTTTGTGCATTTTGGTGCTTTTGGTGCATTTTATTTTATGGGTGCATATGGTATGGTGTATCGGTGCAGTGCATGGCAATAGCCTTTCCTCTTCTCAAAACATCTTTTTCGTCCCACAAAAGACAGGTCCTGGGTTCGAGATTTGTAAATAATCAAATTAGTGTCTTGTAAATAATGCTCCCCACCGGCTTTATGTGTAGTTTGAAGACCATTCCATAATTCGGTTAATTGTGGGCGTGAGTGAGTTAGGTAGGACCAACACAGCAGGTGGGACATATTTAGTGTTAAAACTGTCGCACTCAGGGTGAGGTTAAAAGTAGAGAGGGTACCCACACCTAAGTGTCACATTAATTTAAAAGATAGTCCTTTTTGTTTCGGCCCGGGACGGCCCTGGAGGAAAGGAGGGTGCAGTGTTGCGGTTTTGAGAACCCACACTTTTGTAAATAAATGATCACTTGTGTAAATACTTGTAAATAATTCTTGATATTAAAGGTTAAAGGTCACACCCATCGATAGGCCACAGCAACATGTAGGTCACCTTAGAAATCTCAGTTATTTCCTTATGTGTTTAGTTAAGGCTGTGTTCCCAATAGTCGAATCTGCGTTGCGTCAATCAAATAAGAGTTGGCCCTTCCTTTCATTTTGCAGCCGCCCTCTCCAAGCGAAGCCATTACGCGCCTCTGCCTTCCCAGCAGCGTTCACTGCATTGAGCGTTTGCTCAAACAAACGCCATTGACCATGCAGTCTCAGGCCGAGGAAAAAGGAGGCGGGACACGAGAACAAGGTGTGGCCACGTCAACTCACCATCAAGGGCGTGTACGGTAAGCCCCACCAGCCAACCAGGGCTGAGGTGGTCTGACCGACGGGCGTGGCCTGGCGAGGCGCGGAGTGATCTGTGAGCGCATTATATAAGCGTGAGTGTGAGCCTTTTCACCAGAGAGAGTTGGAAGAGAGAGTTGGAAGAGAGATTTGGAAGAGAGAGTTGGAAGGAGACAGTTGGAAGTTGAGAGTTGGGAGTTCCAAGGTCCGGTGAGAGAGACGAAACTGGGCAGAGCCCCTTTTATGAACTGCACGGAGGCAGCTGATTGTGAAGGACTGGTTAAAGGCGCGTTTGTTGTGAGGGATTGCTTTGGATACGGAGCATACGAACATTGAGCAAGAGAGAGCGTTTGGCACAATATACGTTTATTACGTATGCAGCAGCCTTCCCACCCCCCCCCCCCCCCCCCCGCCATATGTAAGGTCCGGTCATATGCCAACGATACGCAAAGCTGCCTGCTGGGTTTTCGCCACGGAACCGGGGCCTGGACGAGGTCGACCGGAGCCTGGATCATCTACCTGGACCTTCCACCCTACCCACTACAATCCCGTGTGAGTGTGTCTGTTTGTCCTGGGGTCGTTAAGTTAAGACTGTATAGTTAAGCCTGCCCTGTGTCCTTCTGCTTCTTCTTCTTATTGTACATGGTTTCCTTTCCTCTTCTTTTTGGTTTGTAAATAAATTACCTTGTTCTTCCTTGGTTTTTCCCTAATCCGATCGCCTCCGTCCTTTCTCTCCATTGGGTACCTGTGGCACGATCGCAACTGCTCAGAATCGGGTTTAGTCTTGTTAATAGCTCGGATCACGGATTGCTAACCACTCGGCATTTACCATCTTATCCATGGTTCGAGCGGGAGTTATTTCCCTGCTCGCGGTCGGTGTTGGTAATTAGGTATTTGGGACTAAATTGACCAATCACCCTACCTAAGACCGACCTGGAGGAGCGTTATAACGTCCAGGACTCGGGACGGCCAGCTTAAAAGGACAAGGGGATTAACCCCCCCCCCCCCTTGATAAGGGGAGCGCCGACCCCCGAATCCGTAACAATATTTACCGATATGAACAGTGATGTGGCTTTTATTGAAATTCTACAAATACTGTATAGATTTTGATGAGAATTATGAACCTGCCGCGAATGCGGAAGTGGAAAGATTACGGCAATGAGCGGGTTTGATAATATCCCAATACAACCGTCATTTAAAACAGTATTTTGTTAAAGTATCAATTGATGATTGGAATTGAGTGAATACAATTACGATTTTGAATTCGTAATTGTATTCACCCAACCGTACAGAACTTCACATCAGGATTTAAATATTTGTTTATGTCACAAATGTTGTTAAAAGTTTATTTTTTTCTATTAATGCTATTTAATTTGTGATTGGAGTTATGCTGTTTGGAATGAACAAAAAAAGATATCGAGTTCAAGTGAAAGACGAAATGCCTTGACGGTTTCTACTTTCTAAACGTTAAATTCGCGGATCACCATATGTAGATTCGCCACGGTCCCACGATCGATGTTTCTATACATGAACGTACCCGTTTGTTTGCGAACGGGTACGTTTTTCATGGAAGTCCTTCACGAACTTGCTGTCCATGTCTGATGCGCGACTGAAGGTGCTACAGGAATGTGGAATTTATTGGTTTCATGCTTTAGCATTCGCCGTTTCTGCATTGTCTGTTTGTTTATGGCCTCCCACCTGTGCGGAGCACGGGTACCTCACTCGTTATGATAATACAGCGAAGGCAAATTAATAATTTTGTCAAAAGATCAAAGGTCAGCATCACATAAAATCATCAATTTTCATCCAATTGAACTGAAATTTAAATTTACCATTTGAGTTTTGTTATCAAATTTTCAACAAAGCTTTGTTATGAGAATATAGAGCAGTCAAATTAATAATGTGGTCAAAAGGTCAAAGGTCAGCATCAAATGAAATCATCAATTTTCATCTGATTGACCTGCAATTTTATGAATTTGCATATTGAGTCACAGAATTGGTTCACCAGTCAAAAGCAAAAGGCCGATTGTTTTTTAGATTAAAAGGTCAAAGGTTAAGGTTGCTTAAAATCACCTATTTTCACCTGATTGATCTGAAACTTCAGGAATTTGCATATCGGGTCACTGAATTGGTTCACTAATCAAAAGGTAGGAATCGATTGTTGTTGCTTTTTAGATCAAAAGGTCAAAGGTCAAGGTTTCTTAAAATCAGTAATCTTTGGCCAAGTGTTCTGAAATTTTAAGAATTTGCATATTGGGTCACAGAATTGGTTCACTAATCAAAAGGTAGGAGTTGATTTTATCTTTAGATCTAAAGCTCAAAGGTCAAGGCTGTATAAAATCATCAAAATTATTTATTTTATTTTTTTACTATTTTTGTTATTTTGAGCATATGGAAGAAGAAGACTGAATGCAAACGGACGCGCATGGGCTTTGCACTTTCAGATGCTTTCTAGTTTTGTTTGTTGCCATGAGAAGAGTGGGGGTATTCATAGCATGTGGACCCCCTAGGGCTTGGCACTTGCTTCCAACATGTTAAAATAATTGCCTCTTTCTTTCCCTCCAACTCCATCCCTCAGTGTACCAAAGTAACTTTGTCGTTGTGAAGAAGAAGGACACGATGATCATAGTTAATTTACTAAACTCTGTATACTGTGGTGCTTTTAACCAAGCACACCCGACATACATCGTAGGAATAACTGTTGGACTCTTACTTCAGCTCGTTGCCTGTGGCCTGCACGATTGCTGGGGCATATCTCCAGCCGGTACCATTATCTACCTCGATACAAACACCTGTACATCTAATGGAGTATCCTACAGCTATGGTCGTATGTTTGTTAATCTGGATGTCGGCGATGACGACACCGTGTACGCCATCACATCCACTGGAGAACTCTTCAAAAGGTGCGTTTTTGAGAAACAAATTTATTTCTTTAGATCGTTCAACTCGCAGTCATCCATTTATGATGTAAGAAGTTGTGAAGAAAGCGAAGGAAAAGTAAGAGGAGAGAAGGTAGAGGGAAATTATATTGCAAATCGAAGGAGAGTGGGGAGGGGGGGAAACAACTCCGCCATACATCCGTACGTAATAAATAGATTATATTTACCCTCGTCTGAGGAAAGGGTATTGCATTTGAGTCTGTTTGTTTGTCTGTATGTTTGTTTGTTTGCACAGAATAAATATGATTTTATCTGCAACCGCAAATGCACCTGTAGAATTTTTAAATTATAATTATGACGTCATACGTCACGTGGTACGGGCGCCATCTCAGAAAAACCGAAAAACTTAGCACCTCTATATCTCCGAAAGCGCTGAATAGAGAAAATTGAGACATGGCTCGTTGTAAAGAACTCTCCATGGGGAATAAAATATGTTAATGATGATGTCATAGGTGCCTCCATTGTGACGTCATAATTGGACAAGTACAAAACTTCATCCGATCAAGATAAAAATTTCTTGAGCGTGATCTAGGGATAGATTGGTGGAGAAAAAAAAACAATGATGACGTCATCGGTCACGTGGTTCGGCCGCCATGTTTGTTTTAACACAAAAGCCTTAAAATCCACTGAAAACGCATCCTGGCGAGGGTCTGCAATCTCTCATTGCTCTTTCCTGCTATATTTTGTAAATTGCAATTATTCGATTTAGAGAGACTGGAATTTTTGCCACTCGTATTTTTGTTGTTGTTGTTTTTAGCTTTTACTTATGTGAGTACCATAATAACTAGATGGTATTCATAGAATGCTTACCCTGCGCAGTCGACTTGGTGCGAGCCAACTCTTCTCTTTTTTTAAAGGTTTAAAAAAATTGATCCAATATGGCTGCCAGACCATGTGGCCGATGTTATTATAGTTTATGTTCTGTAATATAATTGTTTCGTATATTACACTCAATAAATTTCAAACTGATTGGACTAAGCATTGTACTTGTCGAATTATGACGTCATAATGAAGGGACCAATGACGTCATCGTTAATTATTCCCCCATGCGGAGTTATTTACAATGAGCCATGTTTCTTCTTTTTTTTCCATGGAGCGGTTTCAGAGATAGAGGTGCAACGTTTTTCGGTTTTTCCAAGATGGCACCTGTATCACGTGACCTAGGACATCATAATTATTTTAAAATTCTAGAGGTGGAGGCGAAAATAGTGAAAATTTCGTGTTCATCAGACCAACAGTTGCAGAGAAAAAGAATTCATACTGATCGGATGAAGCGTTGTACTTGTCAAATTATGACATCATAATGAAGGTACCGATAACATCATCATCAACATATCTTATTCTCCATGGGGAGTACTTGCCAACGCACCATGTTTCAATTTTTCCCATGGAGTGGTTTCGGAGATAGAGGTGCAATGTTTTTCGTTTTTTCCAAGATAGTGCCTGTACCACGTGACCTATGACGTCAAAATCATCATTGAAAATGATAGAGAAGGAGACGCTCCTATGTGGTGAAAATTTCGTGGCAATCGGACGAACAGGTGCCGAGAAAATGAATTTTAAAAATGCAGACATGCATGCACGTACGCCACAAGTACGAACGCACCCGATCGCTTAACCATGCTTTTTGCTTCGCAAGCGCGGGGTAACTAATGGTAAATCTGACCAGAAAAAAAACTGCCCAAATGTAGCTTACCCAGGTACACTCAATAGTATCAGGAACAGTGTGAGCTGGTGTAATTGCAATAACAAGGGAAAGAAAAAGAAAGTGAGGTGCAGTACCAGATAAGAGATGTAAATATATAAGAACAAGTACTTACATTGAAAGCCAAAGCATGAAGCACATTGCGACACTTTTTGTCTCATTCCACTCATTTCTCATCCCTTCGTGTTGTTGCAGCGTCGGTGTTGGGACCTCCATAATGAGCTGGCAACATTTGTTGGCAGGGACGCTATTTAAGCATGTATCTGTCGATGGGGATAACCTGTGGCTCATTACCCAAGATGGCAAGCTCATGTTTTGTGAATGAAGACAACGATGCCTTTGGGTTACCGGATGGCTAACCAACCATGAAAAGAAAGAAAAAAAATCCATTTTAGTTAATACGTTGTTTGTGATTTTTCAAATGAGAATGTACTATTACGTGATCTATTTATTACGTACGCAAACGTAGCCGCATTTCTGAAGTTTGCTCTTCCTTCCGTCCCTCACCCTATCCCAAATACTCCATGTACACCCCCTTCCTTCCTCTTTTTCCTATTTCCTCCAAATCTTTCCATTCTCTCTCCCTCACCCTTCAATCTCTCATCCATCGTCCTCCCTTCTCTTGTTTTTCTCAATTTATACTTCCACGCTGTAGCCATTCCTTATATCTATATATATATATATATAAACAAGAGATGGCTGGTTATTATATACCTGAGCTTTACCTGCTTCAGTGCTTGCTTCTGGGTTTGACCCACGGTTTGAAAAAGGATTGGTGTTTTATTTAATTTACTGTCTTCCAGTTTATTACCCCCACCACCGAAGGTGCATGGAGGTTATGTTTTCATATTTAGATCAAAAGGTCAAAGGTCAATGTTTCATAAAATCAGTAATCTTTGGCCAAGTGACCTGAAATTTTAAAAATTTGCATATTAGGGTTATGGAGGTTATGTTTTCATGGAGGTAATTTACTGCCTTCCAGTTTATGACTTCCCTGTCTGTGTTTGTGAACAGGATATGTCAAAAAGTTGTGGACAGATTCAGACGAAATTTGGTGTACAGATTGTATTAGAATTTGGTGAAGATCCAGGTCTGTATAGTATCCACTTTGACAATCTTACAGATTTTACCTACAAGCTCTGAATCGAAGAATGGATGCACAACCCTCTATACGAAGAACCACAGCATCATTACCCAAATGCGTAACCAGCTTGGTAAACATTTGCTTACGCATCAACTGACCACCATAACTCACATACTTATCATTTAGTTCAATGGATGTCCAAGTACACAGCTTTCGATTCGCATACATCTCATCAACAAGCAATTTCATAACTTCATCATCAATCTTCGAGGTCTGGACAGCATACAGAGGAATTTTCCTGAACTCATCATAGCAGCGAAGATGACACTGTGCCTCAGCTGCAGCTAAATCATGCACACCATTGAAGGTGGAGCACTTGCCACACCCTTTCTTTCACACTGTACTACCTTGTCCCACCTCCCAGGATGTTTGGGATCTACAGGTTTACAAACTTCAGCACAAAACAAGGATTGCGTTTTAAAAGCAAAATTTTTCACTTGCGACCTTCTAATTTTGACCACTGGTGGTTCATCGCTGTCATCCTTGTTTCTCTTAGCAACCTTTCTGACATGGTCCTTCGAGGTGTATGAACAATAACAGTTTTTATGAAGCACTACTGATGCTTGCTCACCTTGAGAATCCAAAATAGCCTGCATTCTATTACGGGTCTCATCGTCATCCTGCTCTGTTGCACACTGAATCATTTTCTTGACTCCTCGTAGCTTGAATGTTTGTAGTGGTCCGGACCTGCTGCAGGTTGGGACGAGGCACTTCCCATCATCAACAGCTGAATCAGCCATCTCGAACTCTACTGCCGCAGAGAAAGACTGAATTAAAAATTGGAACGTGGAATTGACACTTTTCATTCCACACCAGATACACACTTTTCACCAGATTACACACTTTTCATTACACACCACTCTTACGAATGCGCACCATCTTGTGTGCTGACTTTGCGGGTAGGGTATTCCCATTAGGAAGAAATTTGCATCAATTCATGTCAGAGTTGGCTCGAATATGAATCCGTGTAAAATTCCCCTTCATTTGAGCCTAATTTGAAGTCTCCATGACAATTTTCAAAATTTTACCCCTGCGACCCAGGTATTTTTTGGACGCATCTTTGAGTTATGCAAATTACGAAAGTTTCCCAAGGATAGCGTAAGGGCAACCAAACTGAATTTGTTCTAGGACCCCATATGAGTACAAATCAACAAAAAAACTTCCCAGGATAGAACATTTCCAGGTTGTGTATTGAATACATAGGAACGTCAAACCGACAAAAAGAACTACAAAAGAGTCCAGTCTCGACTGTTGTAATTGGTACTACGTACTGCGTAGTGACGTCTGGGGGCGTGGCTTTGGTGGTTGCTTGCTGATCGTAATGATGGCGGTGTGTTTTGTGAGAGTTTGGTATCGTTTTTAATAAACAACTTGATTGAAGGAGAGTCCTGAATTTACTACATGATGGTAGTGGTGGGATCTTGAAGATCAACAAGCAGTTTGACTTTTGGTCTTGTTTTCTTTCCTGAATTTGGGCTTTGGCAGCACGTTCCGTGTTTTTTCAACATGGCGTAGTTCCCGACAATGGACTGGTCCAGCTCGGACCTGGCGGAGACCTTCAAATTGTTCAAGCAACGAATGAACTTGGTGCTGTCGGACGAGGGCATCGATACTAAAGCCAGACAGGCCATCAAGATTCAGATTGCTGTGGGAGACGAAGGACTGCGGCGGATCAATGCATCGAGTCTGAGTGAGGAGGATAAAAAGGATCCGGATAAATTATTCGAGGATCAGTTGGACATTCATGTAAACTTTCGGATTCACCGGCTGAAAATGATGAGATTTCGGCAGCAAGAAGGAGAGTCCATTGATGATTTCGTCAACCGATGCCGACGGAAGGGAAGGTTGTGCAATTTCTCCGAAGCAGAACTCTCGGAACGGATTATTGAGTTAATTGTTGCGAGCACATCACATGATGCTTTTCAAAAGCATCTGCTCGACCAGGAGGTCGGGTATGACATGGACCTGGTTTTAAGTGAGGGACGTAAGCACGAAGCAATGGTAATCGGAAAGCAGGCCATCCAGAAGATGGAAGGGCCTTCATCGTCTGTTAATGGCATGACACATCGACAAAAGTGCAAAATGTGTGGACTATCACATCCACCTGGGACACTGGGCCCGTTGTTGTGAAAATCCCAAACGAAGCACAAGATATGCTGATGGATACGAGTGGAGCCGCCGTCCTGCAATGGGTGGAAGAGGCCGTCGAGTCAGCAGAAGCAAGTTGAGAGGTATGCTTCGGGGAAGTAATAATAATGGGACCTCGGTGAATGAAGTGTCGGGGTATTTTACTGAAGGCGATGAAGACAGTTACGAAAGTGACACTGACACACATGAACAAAAACAGGGTATCATCAGGAAAGTGGACTATCCTACGGATTGGTGCTCTTCCATCTGTAATAGTGTAAAGAAAGATGGGAGCTTAAGAGTATGTCTCGATCCGAAACGCCTGAACTCTTGGCTGAAGAGGTGTCCACATAAAATACCGACATTAGACGAGCTTAACCCAGAATTTGCTGATGCCACAATATTCTCAAAATTAGATGCCTGGGCTGGGTATTAGGCTGTGCATCTGGATGAGGAAAGCCAGGATCTGACCACATTCCGCACACCTTTTTGGGCGCTGGTGCTTCAAGAGATTGACTTTTGGGTTATGTGTCAGCCAGGATCTGTTCCAGCAAGCCATGGACTGCATACTCGAGCAAGCACCAGGCTGTATTGGTATTTTCGATGATGTGGCGGTATCAGGACGAACCGAAGAGGAGCATGACCATAATCTTCTGAACCTGATGAAAGTAGCACGAAGAGAGGGTCTGATTTTCAACTCTTTGAAATGTATCATCATGACTGACAGTATCAACTTCTTCGGCTCGATCTACAGCAAACAAGGAATCTCACCTGATCCTGGGAAGATCTGCGACATCCAGAAGATGCCGTCACCACAGGATAAGGAAGACTTGAGCCGATTCATTGGACTGATGAACTATCTGTCACCACTTATTCCCCACTTTGTGGATAAGGTGGCATCCCTCTGAGATTTACTGAAGAATGGAGTGCCATTCCTGTGGCAGGAAGACCATTGGTTTGCATTTGAGCAACTGAAACGGAGTGTTGACGCAGACGCCTGTCTAACATACTATCATCATGACAAGGAGACAGTTTTGGAAGTGGGTGCATCACAGAAGGGACTGGGTGCATGCCTTTTGCAGGATGACAAGACTGTTGCTTTTGCGTCACAAACTCTGACACCCACTCAGTCTGCATATTCAAACATTGAATGAGAAACTCTGGCCCTTGTTGCTGGCAAACAGAAGTTACATACTTACATGTTTGGGAAACGCTTCAAGGTATACACAGACCACAAACCATTGGTCATGATCATCAGCAAACCGCTTACAAGCGCTCCTCCACAGCTCCAGCGCCTTCTTGTGAAAATCCAAGGCTACGATTTTGATCTGGAGTATAAGGCCGGCCGTGAGATGATGCTATCAGACACTGTCGAGGCTACCGAACCCAGAGAACAATCAGGAACTGCAGTTGGACACACGTGTAGATGGTATTGAGCTTGATGATGTGGATGATCATCATCGCTTTGACCTCATCGATTTCAGCTCAAGGAAACAGGACCAACTCAGAGAGTGTGGAAAGGCTGATAGAACTTTTCGAGCATTGCAGCAGGTTGTTCATCGAGGGTGGCCTACTAGGATTACAGAGCTGCCCGTGGACCTACGTCCGTACTGGCCATACTGTGATGAAATTGGTATTTGTGACGGGGTTCTATTCAAAGGTCGACAGGTACTAATTACAGAGCAGCTACGTAAGGATATCCTCGACCATCTCCATGAGGTGCACATGGGGATCGAAAAGACAAAACGTTCCATCACGTGAATGTGTTTACTGGCCAAGCGTATACCTGGACATTGACAGAGTTGTCAGAACATGTAAGGCATGTCAAGATAACCAACCAGGAAAAAGGTGTGTAGCTTTGATAGCTCATGAGATACCAGCGGTACCATGGACAAAGGTAGCCAGTGATATGTGTGAACTACACGGGCAGACCTACATCTTAGTGATGGATTATTCCTGAAAATTCCTGAAAAGGATTCCTGAAAAGCGCTATATAAAATAAATGCATTATTATTATTATTATTATTATTATTATTATTATTATACCAAGTACCCAGTTGTGAAGAGAATGGAATACACGACGAGCAGTGCAGTAGCCAAGGTCACATCTGAATGTTTCAGTATGTTCGGCCCACCTCTGGAGATCATATCGGACAATGGACCTCAATATGTGGGTAAGCCGTACAGTGATATGTGTACCAAATGGAATGTAAAACACACGACAACATCGCCAAGGTATCCATGCAGTAATGGATTGGTTGAGAGACAAGTCCAAACAGTGAAGAACATGATCAAAAAGTGTATTAGATCAGGGAGTGACATAGATATTGCACTGCAGTACCTGAGGTGCACACTTGTAGGTTCCCACCTCCCAAGTCCAAGCGAAATGCTGTTCAACCGGCCTTTCCGCACCAATCTACTAAGCCGTCTGTTGGTTCCTGCACAACAAAGGCATCAGGAAATTCAGGAACGATTGAAGGAACATGGAGACCAGATGGCAAAGCAATACAACAGAACCGCTGGGCCAGAACTACCTGAATTGGCTATTGGACATCAGGTTCGGATTCTGAACAAGGACATGCAGCAATGGTACCCCGGGAAAGTTGTGACTCGCTGTAACGAACCCCGCTCGTATATAGTACAGACGCCTAACGGGATGCGTCTTCGAAGAACCAGGGCACATTTGCGTGAACTTCATCCACCCGATTGTGGCGCCAATTGGAAGGACGAACCGACCCAACCAACACATCAAAGTCTACCAACTGCTCGACGCGTACATTTCAACAACGACGCTTCAGCAATGGAAACTAACGGCTGCTCCAGCTCCAAGGATGACAAGAGGGCCGTGACAACAAAGCCGCAAAACTCTCCATACTCGACCAGATCAGGCCGTGTGATTCGAAAACCATTGAGATATCGTGATAGTGAATAACGACCATCAGAAATCAGCTCATGTAATGTTGGTGCAGAGACAATCTGTTGATTGAAATGGCGCACATTTTAATGACTAGCAACGGTACCCGCCCTATGGGTGGGGCTTCAATTGGGAAGCCCAAATAAAAAGGCAAAATATCAGAAATTGAAGGCTTTTTTTATTTTAAACGATTCATATAAACATCCGTTTAATCATACCACACGCAAATCATCAAAATCTAAACAGTACATGGCGCCCATTTTGAAAAATGATTGCATTCTGCAAAACGGAAGCGGCCGCTACACGTCTTTCTCAGTCGCACGTTTATGTGTGAAGAGTGCGCGCCGAATCTGTAACACAGAAGCGGCCGCTACACCTATTTCTCGGTCGCTTTGCACACGCTGCCGTGTTACTTCAGAGCCGCACGTTTATATCGAAAGAGTTCGTTAGGAGTCGATCTACTCTCGTAACTCTTCTGGTACGTATAATTTCAACAAAAGCCACATCACTGTTCATATCGGTAAATATAAATCTATCGTGTTTGGGAAAATTGGAAAACTTGAAAAATTGGGAAAAAATTGGAAAAACAATACAGCCTATTTTACTCCCAGGAGTCCCAGGAATACCCACCCAAAATATCGTTGCGATCGGTTGAGCCGTTTTTGCGGTACCTTCGAACGGACAGACGGACATTTGGTGAATTATAGTAAGATTCTGTGTTTTCTGTGTTTGAATGATTCTGTGTTTTAGCGAATCATACTGAGCAGTAATTACATTTGGGTTAAGAGTTATAACAGTAACCCCAGATCCCATCTATGTATGGTTCAAGTTGTGTTTATTATTTTGATTTAATTTAGTAGTGTTTTGTTGCATTCAATCATAATATCAATGAAAGGGAAATGTGATTGGTGCTACATACTGGTAGTGACGTCAGGGGGCGTGGCTTTGGTGTTTGCTTGCTGCTCGTCATGATAGTGGTGTGTTCTGTGAGAGCTTTGTATTGAAGGAACTGCGCTCCAACGCGAGTCGAAAGAATTGACGCGACCAAAGACGGAATTCGTCCGAGTTGCTTTATTGAAACAAAACAGCTCAGGTATTCTTACAAGCCCGTTTATCGGGCAGCAATATATATACACATTTATGTCGGGAAGTTTGCCCGGCAAAAGCTATACCCGGCATGCCCGGGTGTCAAGGGCGAGCATTGGAAAGGCGAGTCTGGACCTGCCCGGGCGTGTTTGGCTGCGCCCTGGCAAGTCGAGGCTGGGCGTGCCCGGGCGCTCTGGGCGAGCCCTGGAAAGGCGATAGCGGGCATGCCCGGACGCTCTGGGCGAGCCCTGGAAAGGCGATAGCGGACATGCCCGGACGCTCTGGGCGAGCCCTGAAAAGGCGATAGCGGGCATGCCCGGACGCTCTGGGCGAGCCCTGGAAAGGCGAGAGCGGGCATGCCCGGGAAAGACGAGACCGGGCGTGCCCGGGAGGTTCGGGCGTGCCCGGGAACAGTGAGTCCGGGCATGCCCGGGAGAGACGCGTCTGGCCGTGTTCTGGCCGGTGCAAGGCGATTGTGTGCATCCAGCGGTAACCGCTACACATGCCCCTCCAGAATCGACCTGCACCGGCAGGGTCAATTTAAGGGGGGTCCGGATGACCCGGCCGAAGCGACCCCTGGAGGGTCGTGGGGAGGGGTCCGACGTGGTGGTGGGTGGTCGAGCGGGGGGAACTGTGGACGGGGGGCGGCCTCGCCGCGGAGGAAGGGCCAACCGTGGTGGTCGGTCGACGTCCATGTGTGCCGGTTTGAGGCGGTCCACAGAAATCCGGTCCGGCCGGACGCCGAAGTCGACGATGAAAGACTTGTCGCCCCGTCGCAGGACCCGGAAGGGCCCGTCGTACGGCGGCCGGAGTGGCCCCCGGTGCGCGTCATGACGCACAAAGACGTACTCCGCTGTGCGAAGCGCCGGGGGGACGTAGGACTGGGGGCCACCGTGGCGGGACGTCGGCACGGGGGCAAATCGTCGGGCGGCCTCCTGGAGGTCCGAGCGCTGGCGAGCGGCGGACCAGGGACTGGTAGCGTCGGGCACGAATTCGCCCGGGACGCGGAGCGGCTGGCCGTAGACGAGCTCGGCGGCGGACGCCTGGAGGTCTTCCTTGGGGGCCGTGCGAAGGCCCAAAAGGACCCACGGCAGCCGGTCGGCCCAACCGTCGTCCTGAAGGCCGGCCATGAGTGCGGCCTTCATGGAGCGGTGAAACCGCTCGCGCAACCCGTTGGCTTGGGGGGTAAGAGGCCGTGGTGCGGTGCAGCGTGACCCCCAACGAACGGGCGACCGCGCCCCAAAGCTCAGACGTGAACTGTGGGCCGCGGTCGGACGAGATGTCCGCTGGTGCGCCGAAGCGCGCGACCCAGGTGGCGATGAACGCCTGCGCCACGTCGGCGGTGGTGGTGGAGGCGAGGGGCACAGCCTCCGGCCACCTGGTGGTCCTGTCCACCATGGTGAGCAGGTGGGTGAACCCCCGCGAGGGGGGCAGGGGACCCACCAGGTCCACGTGGACGTGGTCGAAACGCCGTTCAGGCACGGCGAAAGGTGCCAGCGGGGCCTGGGTGTGGCGGTGGACCTTGACCCGCTGGCAGGCCGTGCAGGCGTTGGCCCAGTCGCGGATGTTTCGTTGAAGGCCGTGCCAGACGAAACGCGCCGACACCAGCTTCTGAGAAGCTTTCCGGCCCGGGTGAGAAAGGCCGTGGATGGAGGCGAAGATGCGGCGCTGCCAGGAAACGGGCACGATGGGGCGAGGCTGGCCCTGGGAGACGTCGCAGAGCAGGACGGTGCCCGCGAAGGGAATGTCGGCCAGGCGGAGGCCCGTGTCCACCGCACGGAGTGCCTGCACCGAGGCGTCGGTGGTCTGGTCGGCCGCCATGAGCGCGAAGTCCACGCCGAGGTGGACCGCATTCGCGCTGGCCCGAGAAAGACAGTCGGCCACGGCGTTGTCTTTGCCGGCGACGTGCCGGATGTCCGTGGTGAACTCCGACACGGCGGAGAGGTGGCGCTGCTGGCGGGCCGACCACAGCTCCGTGACCTTAGCCATTGCGTAGACCAACGGCTTGTGGTCGACGAAAGCCGTGAACGGGCGGCCCTCCAGGAGGTGTCGGAAATGGCGAACGGCCTGGAATAGCCCGAGCAGCTCGCGGTCGAACGTGCTGTAGTTTAACTCGTTCGGCCGGAGTTGCCGGCTGAAAAAAGCGAGTGGCTGCCAAACCCCGTCCACCCATTGCTCATGGACGGCGCCCACCGCGTAGTTGGAGGCGTCCGTAGTGAGGGCAATGGGCGCGTTGAGCACCGGGTGAGCCAGCAGCGTTGCGTCGGCGAGGGCCCGTTTGGCGCTGGCGAATGCCGCGTCCATGGCCGCGGACCAAACAATGTCATGCTTGGCCGGCTTGCCCCGGAGGGCCTCGTAAAGGGGCCGCATGAGCTGAGCAGCGCGGGGCACGAATCGGTGATAAAAATTCACCATGCCGAGGAACTCTTGGAGGGCCTTGATGGAACGGGGATGCGGGAACGTGGTGATGGCCTCGACCTTGGTCGGCAGCGGCACGGCCCCGGTCTTGGTGATGCGGTGGCCCAAAAAGTAAACGGTCGTCGCGCCGAAGTGGCATTTGACCGGGTTGACAATTAAGCCGTGCTCGCTGAGGCGACCGAACATTGTTCGGAGGTGGAGGAGGTGCTCAGCGCGGGACGTGCTGGCGATGAGGATATCGTCCAGATAGACGAAAAGAAACGGCAGGTCGCGCAGCACGCCGTCCATCAAGCGCTGGAACGCCTGGGCCGCGTTCTTGAGGCCAAACGGCATCCGCAAAAATTCGAACAGGCCGAACGGCGTGATGACGGCCGTCTTCGGGACGTCGGCCGCCCGGACAGGTACCTGGTGGTAGCCCCGTATCAGGTCAATTTTCGAAAAGATGACCCGTCCCGCCAAACGGGCGGAAAAGTCCTGAATATGCGGGATCGGGTACCTGTCGGGGGTGGTAGCGTCGTTGAGACGGCGGTAGTCGCCACACGGGCGCCATCCACCCCCCGGCTTTGGCACGATGTGCAGTGGCGAGGCCCACGCGCTATCGGAGCGCCGCACGATGCCGAGGTGCTCCAACGCGTCGAACTCGGCCTTCGCCACGGCGAGCTTGGCCGGGTCGAGGTGGCGGGCCCTGGCGTAGACCGGCGGGCCCGTAGTGGGTATGTGGTGCTCGATCCCGTGCCGCACCGCGACGGCCGAAAACGTCGGCCGCGTGAGGGCCGGGAATTCCGCGAGCAGGCGAGCGAACTCGTTCGCTGCCGGGAGGGCGCACGCCAGTTCGGTCAGCGCGGAGCTGCTCATCGTGCACGCCAGGGAGCTGAAGGTCTCGGCGTTGACAAGGCGACGACGTTTGACGTCGACCAGCAGCCTGTGCGCGCAGAGGAAGTCGGCGCCCAGCAAAGCCATGGGGACGCAGGCGGTCACAAAAGTCCATTGAAAACGCTGGCTGCCGAAGCAGAGGGTGACGACGCGTGGGCCGAAAGTGCGTATGGCCGAGCCATTAGCAGCGACCAAAGAGGGGCCGCAAACGGCGTCCCGCCTGTCCTGCTCGGAGGCGGGTATGACGCTCAGTTGGGCGCCGGTGTCACACAGGAAACGCCGCCCAGACGCTTTGTCCCGAATAAACAGCAAGTTGCCCGAGTGGCCGGCGCTCATGGCTGGGAATGAACGCCGGCCCGGCCGTTTCCCGACCTGCCGAAAGTGCACGGCGGCCGGCACGTCCGAGCCTTGTGTCCGAACCTGGCGTGGTAATAACACCACGCCCGGTCAGGTGGAGGCCCCGGCCGTCGTGTCGGAAGCGGGCGGTGCGGCGTGGCGGCCGCCAGTTGCACCGGCAGTTCGGCCTCCAACCGCGCAGGGCGCTCGGGCGTCGTCTCGGACGGCGGCGGGCTCCAGGTAACCGTGCCGATGTGCTGGCCCGCCGAGGAGATCTTATCAGCTTCCCTGGCGAGGGCGCGGGAATCCGTGATCAACGTGCCAGCCAGGGCGAGGCGTACCGGGTGAGGCAGCTGGCGAAGGAACAGCTCGCAGAACAGAAAATCCGGAGAGTGCTCACCGAGCAACGAGAGCATATAGTCCATGCGCTCTGACGGGCGCGTGTCGCCGAGCTCGGGCAGAGCGAGCAGGCGCCGTGCGCGTGCTGCCGGTGAGAGGGCAAAAGCGTCGAGGAGGAGTGTCTTCAGCGCGTCGTATTTGTCAGCAGCCGGCGGGTGCTCGAGGAGGCTCAAGGCGCGGGCCGCGGTGGCGGAACCGAGCGCCGCCACAACATGGTGGAAGCGGGTGTCGTCCGCGGTGATGCCTCGCAGGGCGAACTGAGAGTCCGCCTGAGCGAACCAAACAGCCGCGTGAGCCTCCCAGAAGGTAGGCAGTTTAAGCGTCACTGCCGTATCCATGTCGGTAGGTCACCAATGAAGGAACTGCGCTCCAACGCGAGTCGAAAGAATTGACGCGACCAAAGACGGAATTCGTCCGAGTTGCTTTATTGAAACAAAACAGCTCAGGTATTCTCACAAGCCCCTTTTATCGGGCAGCAATATATATACACATTTATGTCGGGAAGTTTGGCCGGCAAAAGCTATACCGGGCATGCCCGGGTGTCAAGGGCGAGCCTTGGAAAGGCGAGTCTGGACCTGCCCGGGCGTGTTTGGCTGCGCCCTGGCAAGTCGAGGCTGGGCGTGCCCGGGCGCTCTGGGCGAGCCCTGGAAAGGCGATAGCGGGCATGCCAGGACGCTCTGGGCGAGCCCTGGAAAGGCGATAGCGGACATGCCCGGACGCTCTGGGCGAGCCCTGAAAAGGCGATAGCGGGCATGCCCGGACGCTCTGGGCGAGCCCTGGAAAGGCGATAGCGGGCATGCCCGGACGCTCTGGGCGAGCCCTGGAAAGGCGATAGCGGGCATGCCCGGACGCTCTGGGCGAGCCCTGGAAAGGCGAGAGCGGGCATGCCCGGGAAAGACGAGACCGGGCGTGCCCGGGAACAGTGAGTCCGGGCATGCCCCGGAGAGGCGCGTCTGGCCGTGTTCTGGCCGGTGCAAGGCGATTGTGTGCATCCAGCGGTAACCGCTACAGTATCATCTTTAATAAACAACATGATTGAAGGAGAGTCCTGAACTTACTACATCGACAATAACAACAATTCCAAACAAATCGATTGTGTTCGTAGAGGCTATAGAGTATAGAGAGTATTAGGAAGAGGAAAAGAATGAGAAAAGTCAGAAGAGGGAGACCTCTGCCGAGTTTACCTGTGGACCTTCCAATGTGCATTTTGGCGAGGGGATCGAGGGGTTTTTAATGTTTGGAGATTTTTAAAAATGAGGTAATAATAGTAATACATCGTCTCGTGTGTTGGTGCGTAGTCTATATTTATTAAAGTAGAGGTTTTTGTTGGTCTGTTTCTGTCTTTCCGCCCATTGGTCGGACAGCTGGCCTGACTCCACCCACAACGACGTCATTAGTAGGAAGGCTAACTGCACCCATTGGCAATTGGCATTTGATTTTTATGCAATTCAGGATGAACGCATTCGTGAAACCTGCCATATTCACAATAGCCATGCCCTACCTTTACATTGCTAAAACATAAACTTCCGGAAGCTTTTTGGCTTATACACCGCCCGAAACAGGAAGATTTTCCGCAGAACTTTATTTCATATTTCTTGCTATTATCTATCTATAATTCCAGTAATCTCTGTGTGTATGTTTGTTTGTTTGTTTGTTTGTCTGTGACCGCTGTTTCTCGACAACCACGGGTCCGATATACTTTAAACTTGCCAGGTATATTGCTGGGGACCCGAGGATGTGCCTTTTCAAGGTTTCATATTAATCGGACAATTACTTACCGAGCTATGTCCAAAAAACGATTCAACCAATCAGAGAGCAGCGAGCTATCGCGTGTGCCGAACGTGGCGAACACACTCTGCCTCGGACGGCACATTTGAGAGCGTATTCATTTATTTCACGTTGGCAAACTATGTTGCCGCTATGTTGGCGTTAAACTATGTTTTAAAACTAATTAAAACCATTTCATGTAAATAGAGGGGGGGGGGGGGGGATTGTCACTGTACTCGCAAGCCGTTCGCCGTTCGCTTTGGCGTTGCGAATGGACCAAAACATTTCATGAACCAAACCATTTCATGTAAAGCGTTCGCCGTTCGCTTTGGCGTTGCGAATGAACCAAAACATTTCATGAACCAAACCATTTCATGTAAATAGAGGGGGGGGATATAATTTTAGATATATATATAGTACGGGCATGCCCTCGTCTATCTATAATCTATCTATAATTCCAGTAATCTCTGTGTGTCTGTGTGTCTGTGTGTCTGTGACCGCTGTTTCTCGACAACCACGGGTCCGATATACTTTAAACTTGCCAGGTATATTGCTGGGGACCCGAGGATGTGCCTTTTCAAGGTTTTAAATTAATCGGACAAGTACTTACCGAGCTATGGCGATTTAGCCGTTCGCCGTTCGCTTTGGCGTTGCGAATGGACCAAACCATTCATGTAAATAGAGGGGGGGGGGGGGGGGTTCTGTGGTCGTTCGCTTTGGCTTTGCGAATGGACCAAACCATTCATGTAAATAGAGGGGGGGGGGGTTCTGTGGTCGTTCGCTTTGGCTTTGCGAATGGACCAAACCATTCATGTAAATAGAGGGGGGGGGTTCTGTGGTCGTTGCGAATGGACCAAACCATTCACATCGAATCATCGAATCACATCGAATGGACCAAACCGTTCGCTTTGGACCAAACCATTGCATGTAAATAGAGGGGGGGGTTCTGTGGTCGTTGCGAATGGACCAAACCATTCATGTAAATAGAGGGGGGGGGGGGGGGTTCTGTGGTCGTTACTGCCACGTGGTTTCAAAGTTTTTTTTTGTTGTTGTTGTTTGCACGCATGTTTTTTTGCACCCACGTACGGGCACGCCCTAGGATGTTTACACACACACACCCCTACACAATTTTTTTTTTTTTTTGGCAAGGAACGGGCACCCACGTACGGGCACGTCCTAGCTTATATATAGTACGGGCATGCCCTAGTTCCACTAATCTCTGTATGTCTGTATGTCTGTGACCGCTGTTTCTCGACAACCACGGGTCCAATATACTTTAAACTTGCCAGGTATATTGCTGGGGACCCGAGGATGTGCCTTTTCAAGGTTTCATATTAATCGGACAAGTAGTTACCGAGCTATGTCCAAAAAACGATTCAACCAATCAGAGAGCAGCGAGCTATCACGTGTGCCGAACGTGGCGAACAGACTCTGCCTCGGACGGCACATTTGAGAGCGTATTCATTTATTTCACGTTGGCAAACTATGTTGGCGTGAAACTATGTTTTAAAGCGCGTTTGTGCACGCTATGGCGATTTCTTTACCAAACTCCGCAAGCCGTTCGCTTTGGACCAAACCATTTCATGTAAATAGAGGGGGGGGATTGTCACCGTACTCGCAAGCCGTTCGCTTTGGACCAAACCATTTCATGTAAATAGAGGGGGGGGATTGTCACCGTACTCGCAAGCCGTTCGCTTTGGACCAAACCATTTCATGTAAATAGAGGGGGGGGGATATAATTTTAGATATATATATAGTACGGGCATGCCCTAGTACGTAATAAATGCATGTTCCTCGCATATAAATATCACGTTCACCGAACTGGCGAACTTTGACCGCGATTATAAAATGACTTGTCGATATATCGTAAAGGCGTAAAGCGCATTGATTACCTATCGATAAGTTCAAAATGAGCCAAATAGCCATGATTTTCCTCAGTTTTAAGATTATTCACATTTAATGTAAATGATTTCACTTTAGCACACGACGAACGAGGACGCAGGCATGTCATGACGCAACTCTTACGTCACTGTTCAATCGAGTGAACACAGACCTTACATCTCAGTTTTATGAGCCATTTGTTTACAAGGCGGCACTTGGTCTATTTGATGTGATGTTTGGAAATTATTATCATGCTTTAACTGACAAGACCACGGCAATATATTTCACGCGGATGTCCGCTTCTTACACCGCCATGGCCGGTAACCGGCAAGGACAACAAATGAATGAAAGAAATACTTCGACCGAATTTTTTAGAAACAGCACACAAACGTATATTATTATAAACTTTTTCATTGAATCCACATTTTTCTTCAATTGTTTGTACAAAGCCCTTTATATAAAAAAAAATTGGAGTTATTTTGTTGTGCAATCTTGGAGACTTCCGGTTAATTCAGACTTTCATTTTTAAAACGTTAAATTATTAATGAGTCATATAAATCGCTTGTGAACTACAAAGGTACGGAATATAAAACATTATTACTAAGGTGACCTTAGAAGGGGAAGATTACGAAAAATATTGGAGTATGAGTAGCACGGCACTCCAGCGGACTTTGAATGTCTACTCTGTTCTCGCCATTGCATCACGGATGTTCCTCCTCTTCTTCTTCTTGGTGTGATTTTGAAGGCCCGTTGCTGTCATTCTGTTGTTACCATCCCTTCGTCGTTGTTTAATGACGATTTACGATCCCCGCACAAAGCTGACAGACTACGGGGAATAGTTAGAGAAGGTAAGAGGGAGAGTGCGATGGAAAAACAATAAACAGTTGAAGATGAATCTCCATACGGTATAAATTTCCAGTGGAGCGATATTTGGAATGGTGGAGAAGGGAGATGATTGAGAGAATTAGACTGTGGTTGAGATAAATTAGACTGGAGAATGCCCCTGAAGTGATTGGGGGGGGAGGGGAAGGGATAATTGCTCTGGAGATTTGGAGATGGGCTCTGGAGTGATGGGGTGAGCAGGGCAAATGGCATGGTGATATGGAGAAGGGCTCTGGAGTGATGGGGTGAGCAGGGCAAATGGCATGGTGATATGGAGAAGGGCTCTGGAGTGATTGGGGAGAGCAGGGCAAATGGCATGGTGATATGGGGAGAGCAGGGCAAATGGCATGGTGATATGGGGTGAGCAGGGCAAATGGCATGGTGATATGGGGTGAGCAGGGCAAATGGCATGGTGATATGGGGTGAGCAGGGCAAATGGCATGGTGATATGGGGTGAGCAGGGCAAATGGCATGGTGATATGGGGAGAGCAGGGCAAATGGCATGGTGATATGGGGTGAGCAGGGCAAATGGCATGGTGATATGGGGAGAGCAAGGCAAATGGCATGGTGATATGGGGTGAGCAGGGCAAATGGCATGGTGATATGGGGAGAGCAGGGCAAATGGCATGGTGATATGGGGTGAGCAGGGCAAATGGCATGGTGATATGGGGTGAGCAGGGCAAATGGTATGGTGATATGGAGAAGGGCTCTGGAGTGATTGGGGAGAGCAGGGCAAATGGCATGGTGATATGGGGAGAGCAGGGCAAATGGCATGGTGATATGGGGTGAGCAGGGCAAATGGCATGGTGATATGGGGAGAGCAGGGCAAATGGCATGGTGATATGGGGTGAGCAGGGCAAATGGCATGGTGATATGGGGTGAGCAGGGCAAATGGCATGGTGATATGGGGTGAGCAGGGCAAATGGCATGGTGATATGGAGAAGGGCTCTGGAGTGATTGGGGAGAGCAGGGCAAATGGCATGGTGATATGGGGTGAGCAGGGCAAATGGCATGGTGATATGGGGTGAGCAGGGCAAATGGCATGGTGATATGGAGAAGGGCTCTGGAGTGATTGGGGAGAGCAGGGCAAATGGCATGGTGATATGGGGTGAGCAGGGCAAATGGCATGGTGATATGGGGAGAGCAGGGCAAATGGCATGGTGATATGGGGTGAGCAGGGCAAATGGCATGGTGATATGGAGAAGGGCTCTGGAGTGATGGGGTGAGCAGGGCAAATGGCATGGTGATATGGAGAAGGGCTCTGGAGTGATTGGGGAGAGCAGGGAAAATGGCATGGTGATATGGGGTGAGCAGGGCAAATGGCATGGTGATATGGGGAGAGCAGGGCAAATGGCATGGTGATATGGGGTGAGCAGGGCAAATGGCATGGTGATATGGGGAGAGCAGGGCAAATGGCATGGTGATATGGGGAGAGCAGGGCAAATGGCATGGTGATATGGGGAGAGCAGGGCAAATGGCATGGTGATATGGGGTGAGCAGGGCAAATGGCATGGTGATATGGGGAGAGCAGGGCAAATGGCATGGTGATATGGGGAGAGCAGGGCAAATGGCATGGTGATATGGGGAGAGCAGGGCAAATGGCATGGTGATATGGGGAGAGCAGGGCAAATGGCATGGTGATATGGGGTGAGCAGGGCAAATGGCATGGTGATATGGGGTGAGCAGGGCAAATGGCATGGTGATATGGAGAAGGGCTCTGGAGTGATTGGGGAGAGCAGGGAGAATGGCTCTGGAGATATGGAGATGGGCTCTGGAGTGATGGGATTGAGCAGGGCAAATGGCATGGTGATATGGGGTGAGCCGGAAGGGCCGGAAGGGCCGGAAGTCTACAAGATTGCACAACAAAATAACTCCAAAATTTTTTGATAATTGGGAGAAGGCTGATTGGTCTGTAGTTGCTAGGATCTGTTTTTGCACCTTTTTGTGCAAAGCGGTGATGTTGGCAGATTTCCAAGCAGATGGCAGATGACCTTGAGCAAAAGAGAGGGTGAAGAGAACAGAGAGAGGGAGTGAAAGAGCAGAAGAACAGGATTTTAGGACCCGTGGGCTGATGCCGTCACGTCCAGTGGCAGAATCAGAGTCGAGGGTTAAGTTTTGCTTTAAATATTTCCCTATTGATTCTTTTCTTTTTGCAATTGTTGTTTTCATGTATTGTTATGCATTATGTTTTCCACTCTGTCAAAGCGCCTTTGGGCTTCTTGAAAAGTGCTATACAAAATAAATGAATTATTATTATTATTATAATTATATGGAGAATGGCTCTTGAGTGATTGGGGGAGCAGGGAGAAAGGCTCTGGCGATGGAGAAGAGCTCTAGAGTCTAGAGTGAATGGGGGGGGGGAGGGGGGGGAGAGAAAGAAGAGGAACAGGGAGGGAGAATGGCTCTGGAGATGCAGGAGGACTCTGGAGTGATTGGGGATGGGGGGGGGGGCAGGAAGAATGGCTCTGGAGAGGCAGAAGGGCTCTGGAGTGATTGGAGGAGCAGGGAGAATGGGTCTGGAGATATGGAGATGGACTCTGGGGTGATTGGGGGAGTGGGGAGAATTGCATGAAGAATGGCTCTGGGGTGATTGGGGGAGTGGGGAGAATTGCATGAAGAATGGCTCTGGAGTGATTGGGGGAGCAGGGAGAATGGCTTCTGGAGATGGAAAATGGCTCTGGAGTGATGGGGGCAGCAGGGAGAATGGCTCTGGCATGATGGGGAATTTGTAGCAGAGAGTGGGGAGGAACTTAATATGGAGAGGCAGGGAGAAGAATATGGGCTGGAGGGCAGGCAGTAGTGAAGGCAGGGAGATTCAGATGGAGATTGGGGAGAAGGATATTCAGATGTCCGAATAGGTATAGCAGAGAGAGGGAGATGTATATTGAGTTGTCGAAGAATAGATATCACAGAGAGAGGGAGATGTAGATTGAGTTGTCGAAGAATAGATATCACAGAGAGAGGGAGATGTAGATTGAGTTGTCGAAGAATAGATATCACAGAGAGAGGGAGATGTAGATTGAGTTGTAAAAATGGGAGATGAAGTGCTCCTTGAGATTGTTGTCTTGCACCTTCTGCTCTTTCTGTACTCTGTTTCCCCATCCCCAGCCCCCTTCCCCTTTCGCCCAGGTTTTCTGCAGGATAAACGTGGTCTGGCAGTAACCCCCTCCTGGAGAAACTCCCAAAATGCAGACTCACTGCTCATCCACACTTATTTGGTCATTTTTGTTTTCCCCACCTGTGGAACCAACTTCCACTATTTCTTCAATTTCATTTTACCTCCAGGTCTTCAAGACTCTTTTCAGCTCCATCCACAACCATGGTCTTTTCTACCTCCCATTAATCCCCTCTTCACCCACCTCTTTCTAAGTCTCAAGTTTTTCCTTCCTGAGAGTTTGCAGCTGTACTGATCTTGTTCACCCCGTCCTCACGTAGCCCTCATTCTTCCCCACATCCCTCATTTCACCAAGTTTCCCTCTATTTTGTCCCTCATTTCTCCTGTTGATGTGTTTCAACCCTCTCTTTCTGCTGCTACTTTTGTTCTGTTACAGCCTTATCCATTCTGTGTTCTAGTTCCTCCACGAGCCCCGATTTTGTATACAAAAAAGTGATGGAGATTGAAAAGAAGAGATGGTTAGGATGAGAGAAGTAGAAATGGTGGGAATATGGATGGATGGGTAAGATGGAGAGTCATGGAGGGCATGGAATTGTGATGGAGTAATGGGCAGGTTGATGAGCTTGAGGAACAATGGGAGAGTGGAGATTGTGACATTGAAATTGAGGAGCACAGAGATTGAAGGGCCGTGGAGAGTGAGATTGAGGGGCGTGGAATTTGATATTGAGGGGTGTGGAGACCAAGATTGAGGGGTGTGGAGACCGAGATTGAGGGGTGTGGAATTTGAGATTGAGGGGTGGAGGGGTGTGGAGACCGAGATTGAGGGGTGTGGAGACCGAGATTGAGGTGTGTGGAGACCGAGATTGAGGGGTGTGGAGACCGAGATTGAGGGGTGTGGAGACCGAGATTGAGGGGTGTGGAGACCGAGATTGAGGGGTGTGGAGACCGAGATTGAGGTGTGTGGAGACCGAGATTGTGGGGTGTGGAGACCGAGATTGAGGGGTGTGGAGACCGAGATTGAGGGGTGTGGAGACCGAGATTGAGGGGTGTGGAGACCGAGATTGAGGGGTGTGGAGACCGAGATTGAGGGGTGTGGAGACCGAGATTGAGGGGTGTGGAGACCGAGATTGAGGGGTGTGGAGACCGAGATTGAGGGGTGTGGAGACCGAGATTGAGGGGTGTGGAGACCGAGATTGAGGGGTGTGGAGACCGAGATTGACGGATGGGAAGAGCAAGGAGATATCTTCATATACTATTGCCATAGACCACTACCAATATGAACAGTGGGTAGTCATTCTACAGGGTTGCAATAGTTTGTATGAACACCAATTTAGAAAAGAAGGATGCAAAAAGGGATAGGGAAGCATGTAGGGGAGAGAGAGAAAGAGGGATGAGGGTGAGATGGGCAAGGAATCAAGGATACACCAAAAGAGGTATGCGGATGAGATGGGCAAGGATACACAGAAAGATGCTCCGAAGAGCATTTTAGGCAAAAGGCTTGAACATGTCTTACTTTCATTCTTCATCAGTAAGATTCAATCAGCTCAACGTGCTAAATATACTTGGCAGCTTGTTAGGAAATAGAGATTGGGATGGGGGAAAGGGACTGGAGGAAGGACAGTGGATTATTGGTGGTGGAGGTAAAGCGTTTTATCAGCCAAAGTCATTTTTTCTAATATTCCTTGACTATTTTGTGAAACTAGTGGAGTCTGTTAATGAAGGGACAAACTGTGAGGTTTCTGCTTGTGCAATAATTATAATGAGCTGGGTTGAGATATTTGCTTTGGTGGGGAGAAAGCTGTGTGATTAAGATGTGCCATTGTGAGGTTAAGTTAGGCACATCTCCAAACTGCTCTTCTTGGTTGTGTAATTTACCAGGCATTTATTTTATTATCTCTATACCCTCTTCTGTTCATTCCCACCCAACACATTCTATTTTATTATCTCTATACCCTCTTCTGTTCATTCCCACCCAACACACTCAGTTTGAGACCCCTCCGGTTTGAGACCCCTCCGGTTTGAGACCCCTCCGGTTTGAGACCCCTCCGGTTGGAGACCCCTCCGGTTTGAGGAGCCCTCAATTTGAGGTGTCCTTGGTTTAAGACAACCTCAGTTTGAGATCCCCTCTGTTTGAGGCCGCCTCGATTTGAGGCCCCACGGTTTGAGGCTCCCCGATTTGAGGCCCCTCCATTTGAGGACCCTTGGTTTGAGGCCACCTCGGTTTGAGGCCCCTCGGTTTGAGGTCCTTCATTTTGAGGCCACCTTGGTTTGAGGCCACCTGGGTGTGAGGCCACCTTTGTGTGAGGCCTCCTCGGTTTGAGGCTCCTTGGTTTGAGGCCTTCTCCGTTTGAGGCCTCCTCGGTTTGAGGCCTTTTCGGTTTGAGGAGCTCTCGGTTTGAGACCCCCCAGTTTGAGATATCCTTGGTTTGAGGCCCCCTCTGTTTGAAGCCCCTCTGTTTGAAGCCCCTCTTTTTGAAGCCCCTCGGTTTGAAACCCCTTGGTTTGAGGCTCCTCATTTTGAGACCCCCCCAGTTTGAGGTCTCCTCGGTTTGAAACCCCTCGGTTTGAAACCCATCGGTTTGAGGCCCCTCATTTTGAAGCTTCTTGGTTTGAGACGCCCTTGGTTTGAGATGCCCTTGGTTTGAGACGCCCTTGGTTTGAGACGCCCTTGGCTTGAGACGCCCTTGGTTTGAGGCCACCTCGGTTTGAGGTCCTTCATTTTGAGGCCACCTTGGTTTGAGGCCACCTGGGTGTGAGGCCACCTTTGTGTGAGGCCTCCTCGGTTTGAGGCTCCTTGGTTTGAGGCCTTCTCCGTTTGAGGCCTTCTCCGTTTGAGGCCTCCTCGGTTTGAGGCCTTTTCGGTTTGAGGAGCTCTCGGTTTGAGACCCCCCAGTTTGAGAGATCCTTGGTTTGAGGCCCCCTCTGTTTGAAGCCCCTCTGTTTGAAGCCCCTCTGTTTGAAGCCCCTCGGTTTGAAACCCCTTGGTTTGAGGCTCCTCATTTTGAGACCCCCCCAGTTTGAGGTCTCCTCGGTTTGAAACCCATCGGTTTGAGGCCCCTCATTTTGAAGCTTCTTGGTTTGAGACGCCCTTGGTTTGAGACGCCCTTGGTTTGAGACGCCCTTGGTTTGAGACGCCCTTGGCTTGAGACGCTCTTGGATTGAGACGCCCTTGGTTTGAGACACATTGCTCTCAGTAACATCACCCAACTCTTCCGTTCTATTTCCACTTTCCTGTGTCTTCCTTTTTTGATAGCCAAATGAGTTTTCTGTCTGCCAAGCGAACCCATTAGAGGCATTTAAACCCTTTCCCTTTGCGCAACCACTCTGTTTGATTCAATCCTGACTTCGCATGTGTTTCTCCATCTCATTTTTTATTAATAAATAACAAGAGAACAATGACTTGTTTTTGGTTATTGCCAGAAATTTGAACCCAATATGAATATTTCAAGGGACATGTAAAAACTTGGTAGCTTGCATTTTGAATCGATGACATCACAGTACCTTTCCAACAGCAAGAGTCACTTGGATTTGATGTGATGGCTCTTAAAACCCTGTAGTTGCAGTAAGAGTACCGTAATCGCTCACTAAGTCCCAGTGATGTGGAGACCATAATGACTCTCATCTAAAGAAACTAAAGTCGCCGATGTCTTCAGGTTTACATATGACTGCAATTCAGTGTGGGCAGGACGGAGTCTCCATTGGTTGGAACTGCAGTTTGAAGACATTTTGGAGCTGATGAGCTGCAGCTTGAGTACCTTTTGGATCAGGAATCATGAGCATCAGCAGTGATGAGGTCAACTTCCTGGTCTATCGCTACCTGCAGGAGTCAGGTACGTTCATGTTTCAGGTTTGTTGTTTACAGATGTGTTGTCGATGCGAATGTGTGACTGCTGCTTCTGTGCTGCACATTGAAACGTAAGAATACTCGATCAAATGTTGAGTTCAATTTTAGCACATTGAAATGCCGTCATGATACCGAGTACTGTACTTGTTAACATATGAAGTCTGCCATAGTTCGAACAGTTATTTTTTTCCTTTTGAAATGTAATGATGTACTTTTGTCAAAACCTAGTTCGGTAGAAGTAAGAGGAGGGGAAGGGGACGAGATGTGAGTTGAGAAGGGGGTAGTGGGGTTGTTAGGGGAGAGTGTGGAAGTTCATTCAATTCTTGCTATACTGGTGGATATGGAAATTTCGTTTGAACCTCTTCTTCTTTAGTCTGAGTGGAATTGGCAAACCCACCCAGTCATCTGTAATCCTGTTCCTTTTATTAGTCCGCTACCGGTGTCATCGGAGGGGACCGTAAGCTTGCTCTCCATTTGTCTGTCCGTCCATCAGTCTGTTAGTGCCACGACCAATCTACAAGTGAATATTGGAGACATACAGTCATGTGAAAAAGTAAGTACACCCCATGCAAAGTTTTGACTTTTTCAACATATTTCAACATACAGCTATTTGATCTTCATTTCAACAATATTGATAGATAAAGGTGATATAATATAACAAATATCATGAAACATCTACATTTTGTAGTCCATTGTATAATAATAAAAAAAAAAAAAAAAAAACCACCTTTAGAGGCCATTTTCCCCCGCAAGCGGGGGTTGGCCTTTTTCGGGAACCGTGGTAGTTGTTGTTTTTCGGTCCCCTTTTTGAAGCAATGTTTTACGGCCGGATGCCCTTCCTGACGCCAACCCTTTTTGCCGCCTTTTAACGACAAGCAGGGAATTACCAGTGAACTGGTACTCAATTAGCCGACCTCGGAAGGATGACAGGCTGAGTCAACCCCCCTGGCGTTAATTCAGCGATCGACCGAGTTTCGAACCCAGGATCCTAGGATCCTAAGCTGGCACCCTAGCCGCTAGCCCAACACCAGGGTTAAATGCATTTATTAAATGTATAATTTAAATAAACATAAATGCAAATTTCACATGTGGAAAAAGTAAGTACACCCTTGGCTCTAACAGGTGGTATTTCCCCCTTTGGCAGAAACAACCTCAAGTAGGCGTTTCTTTTAACTGTCTACCAGTCTCTGACATCGACTGGGAGAAATTTTTGCCCACTCCTCCATGCAGAATTCTTTCAGCTGTGCGATGTTTGAGGGGTTTCTTGCATGCACAGCTCGTTTCAAATCCCCCCACAACATCTCGATGGGATTTAGATCTAGGCTTTGACTTGGCCATTCCAGAACCCTCCATTTCTTTCTTTTCAGCCATTCCTTGGTGGATTTACTGGTATGTTTAGGGTCATTGTCATGTTGCAAGGTCCACCTTCGGTTGAGCTTCAACTTTCCGACAGATGGCCTCACATTATCCTCAAGCACCCTCTGTTACAATGAAGAATTCATAGTGGATTCTATGATGGTGAGCTGCCCAGGCCCTGATGCAGCAAAGCTGCCCCAAACCATAATATTTCCACCACCATGCTTTACAGTTGGTATCAGGTTCTTGTGGTCAAATGCTGTCTTTGATTTTCGCCAAACATGTCTTCTGGTACTGTGGCCAAATAGCTCTACCTTTGACTCATCTGTCCAGAGCACATTGTTCCAGAAGTGCTGGTCTTTTCCTCGGTGTTCATTGGCAAACTTTAGTCTTGCCCTGATGTTCTTTCTGGACAGCAAAGGTTTCCTCCTGGCACACCTCCCATGTAGATCAAATTTGTGAAGCCTCTTTCTAATGGTAGACTCGTGCACTTTGACATCAACAGTGGCAAGAGAGCTACCTGTAGGTCCCGTGATGACATTCTGAGGTTATTAGAGACTTCTTTCAGCATCTTGCGGTATGCTCTCAGGCTGAACTTGCTGGGGCGGCCTGGCCTGAACAAGTTGGCAGTTGTTTGGAATCTTCTCCACTTGTCGATTATCTTCCGGACAGTCGAATGATTGATTTCAAATTGTTTGGAGATCTTTTTAAATCCCTTCCCAGACTCGTAGGCATATATAACCTTCTTTCTGAAGGCCTCAGAGAGCTCTTTTGATCTAGGCATGGTGACGCCGCACACTTCAACAACAAAGAGTAAACCAAACTAAATGTCCGAGGTTTAAATAAACAGGTTCCTCCAAGATCCTCTCTAACGATGTTCTAATCATTTGCACCTGAGCTGGTGCACCTGATTCTAATTTTAGGTATTTGAAGTAGTGATAAATGTAGGGGTGTACTTACTTTTTCCACAAGCGAAATTTGCATTTATGTTTATTTAAATTATACAATGGACTACAAAATGTAAATGTTTCATGATATTTGTTATATTATATCACCTTTATCTATCAATATTGTTGAAATGAAGATGAAATAGCTGTATGTTGAAATATGTTGAAAAGGTCAAAACTTTACATGGGGTGTACTTACTTTTTCACGTGACTGTAGCTACAGCCACACAAGTTATATTCATTTGTCCCCTACCCGGAGGGAACTATAGGTTTGCTCTTCGTCTGTCTGTCCCACCTGTAGTTTTTCAGACTTTCCACCCTTACCCTTTAATCTATTCAACTAACACTCCATCATGATAAGCTTTATTATGATAAGTTACACAACTAGTTTGAGTTTCAGGGAGTTTTGTCAATTTCTCAGTTATGCCCTTTTTGGAATTAGAAAATATCACACCCGTAGGGAACATATATTGCAAAGTAATTCTCCCTCTTTTTAACCATGACACTATTTTCTTTTGTAATGGAAGTAATAATATCCGTCATCTCATTTTTTAGGTTTCTCGCACTCTGCATTTACATTTGGAATTGAGAGTCACATAAGTCAATCGACTATCAATGGTGCGCTAGTTCCCCCTGCGGCACTCATCTCCATCATCCAGAAGGGGCTTCAGTACGTGGAAGCTGAGATCTCCATTAATGAGGTATAGCGTTACAGTGGTAAGGCGAAAGATTGTTGTGCAGTTTATATGGGAGGCCTTAACCTCTGACGCCCCCATTCTGCCTCTTTGCTTCCCCTTACCCCGTTTCTGAAGCTGACAGGATGGTTCGGAGGTAGCGTAGTCACCTTTGAGCTGAATCGTCTGGATCGGTCCTCAGACTTCTCATCTTGGTTCTGACTATAAAAGAAATACGGTGCATCAATGAGTACACTTTCCTTTGGAGGGGATGAAATAAATAGGGAGAGGGGGGCACTGCATCAGTGGCATAGTCATCCATACAGAAATGACGCAACCAGCGACCAGGCATTGCACGCATATGAATGAATGGGATCCAGGCCACCTTCCAGCTCTCTTGCCATTGCTTTTTGCTTTTCTTTTCTTGCACTCCACTGCCCTAATCTTGCTCTTCCTGGTGCCTCCCCTACTCTCTGGTGCAGGATGGAACAGTGTTCGAAGGTCGTCCGATTGATTCTCTCTCGCTCATTGATGCCGTTATGCCTGACGTCGTTTCAACAAGACAACAAGCCTACAGGGAAAAGATAGCACAGCAACAACAACAGCAGCTGCAACTGCAGCAGCAACAGCAACAGCAGCAACAGCAGCAGCAGCAGCAGCAGCAGCAGCAACAACAACATCAACAACAGCAGCAGCAGCAGCAGCAACAACCAGTAGCTGGAACTGGTGCCGTGGTACAAGTCCCATCAGGAGGAGCTAAAAATGGCGAGCCATTGGAGAACGGGGGCCATGGGATTACTAGTAAGACCTCAAAGTCGTTTCTCACAGTTAACCGTTTAGTGGGTGCCAATCCATTTCACCATATCCTGTCAGTGACACTATTTTTCACTTTAGCCTTGTTTATAGGCAGTGTGCTAAAGACCGATGACCTACAAGAGGTGCTCGGATTTGCAGACAGCCTACCAGAGGGCATGGAGGTGGATGGAGGCGATGGAGATATTGAGATCCCAGCCAGCAAGGCCACTGTTCTCAGGGGCCACGAGTCTGAGGTTTTTATCTGCGCCTGGAACCCGGTCTGTGACCTTCTTGCCTCTGGGTGTGTCCACAAATTTTATCTTTTCCATTGATCACCATAATTCCAAATGATAAATTCAATGCATGTCAGGAGATGTGAAGCTCGCCTATCTTAAACTATGTTTCTTTCCTACCTAGCTCTGGAGACTCAACGGCACGGATCTGGGACCTGCGTGAGAGTGGGGCGAGTGGTGCTAACCAGTTGGTCTTGAGGCACTGTATTCGCGAGGGAGGGCAGGATGTCCCAAGCAACAAGGATGTCACCTCATTAGATTGGAATGTGAGACGCGTTTGTCATGATAAATAATTGCCAGATTTATGATTAGTATCAATTCCCGTTGGCAAAATACGGATCACTCGTGATTGTGGTTGTTCCGGTGATGCATCTATGCAGAGCGAGGGTTCTCTACTTGCCACTGGCTCGTACGATGGTTTTGCCCGCATATGGACCAAGGATGGTACGTCGTCATTCTCGGTGGTGCATTTGTGTATTTTGTTCTCGGTCCTTAGTCTTGAGATGCTAGCAAGGGGTACTGTACGCAGTTGCGGTGTTTCTTATTTGAAGGCTCAATGCAAAACGCAATAGAGGCCCAGTGGGGCTGATACATTTTTAAAAGGGGGAAAAAAGCCACATCCGACCAAAAATTAGCTACAACTACTCTGCTAATCTAGTAATAAATAAACAAGCAAGTGCAGATCCGGTCTCAGGTAACGCTTCATGAGCTTTCCAGTGAGTTTCCTCAGGCCGACAGACTCTTTATTGGCCTGAGGAAGCTCGCTGGGAAGCGGGTGAAACGTCGCCCTTGACCAGATCTGCTCTTGCTTGTTGTTTTTTTTAAATAATTTTTTTTGCAGGATCTATGGCTTGTAGTGGAGACAAATAAACGACACAACACAGGACCGTTAGACGAGACAAACAGCCACTGAACTTGGGGGAGATGCCGTCACTTCCCGGGGTACTGTGGGTGCCAGCGTCAAAGCGGCACCCACAGGTTAGATGATTTACTAATGAGGGGTTGTTTTTTTTATCGTACAATGAATTGTTGTGTGGATTTGCGAAACAATATCGATATGAATCAACATTAGACATTACACACGTTTTATTATGATTCGTGTTGCATTTGTATACATTGAACGTAGTTATTATTCCACTTAACCTGCTTTCCCTACTAACTTCACCCCCTAACTTTGTAATGGTCTTGTCCAGTTAAACAACAGGGGAAACTTTTTTTATTTTCATGAATCATATGACTGCTTTTTTCTTTTCTTGAGATGGAGCGTTCCTTCTGTGCTGTATTTATTACCACTTACAAGTCGATGTGTTTTGTCGGCGAAGTGAGGCCTCCCCGTCTCACCACCACCCTCGGGGGCCCATCTCGAAAGACTGTGGATCACGATCGGTCGCGTGGGGACCCTGGTGACCTCGAGGCCCAATGCAATTGCATGGCCCTAATGCCACCACTGACTGTGTGGTGCAGGAAACCTGGCCAGCACACTCGGGCAGCACAAGGGACCCATATTTGCCCTGAAGTGGAACAAACGAGGGAACTACATACTGAGTGCTGGTGTGGATAAGGTAAGAGAGTCACAAGGGGCTCATAAGAGAATCGTGAGAAATTAACATAGAAATCTGGGGTTTTGGGGAATAATTAATTTATGTCGTTTGTCTTCATTTTCCTTGAGAAATTCATAACATTTCCACTTTTGTTTCCCACTTTGATCTCTCCCATCAGACAACAATTATATGGGATGCACAAACAGGAGAAGCCAAACAGCAATTCCCATTCCACTCTGGTTTGTTCGTGTTTTGGGAAATTATTGTGAATTATCATTTTCACTTTTCTGGTCTTGTGCCTGCCCTCTTCGTTCTGGCGCTGTAATCACTGTGCCTACCCTCTCTCTTTCTATGGCCCTGCCATTTCTGGGCTTGCCCCCACCCTTTGATCCTGTCATCCCTGGATTGCCCGACCCCACCTCCCTTTGCTCCGGCCCTGTCATCCTTGGGCTTTCCGCCAGTGCCTTGGACCCCGTCGTCTGTGGACAGGCGCCATGTGTCCTGACCCTATCATCCCTGGGCCTGCCACTGTACTCTGTTCCTGGCCTTTTGTCCCTCTAACTTGCCCTTTTATCTTCTACTACTCCTTTTCTTCTTATTTGCCACTTTACACCAAATCTTCCATCTATGCCTCCATGCAGCTCCTGCATTAGATGTAGACTGGCAGAGCAACACGAGCTTTGCCTCCTGCAGTACAGACATGTGCATTCACATTTGCCGACTGGGGACGGATAGACCGGTTAAAACCTTCCAGGGGCACACGGTCAGTTTCACTTGCTTTCCTCCTCATCAATGTTTTCAGTATTTTAACTTTTCCTCATTATTTCAGCCCTTCTACCACCATATTTTCCTCTTATTAAGACAATTATATGGTGACCATGTTTTTTGGGCAATTTCAGTGATGGTAATACTAATGGTTAATGATACTTATGGTTCATAAAAAAATGTCTTTTTTTGTCAGAATGAAGTGAATGCCATCAAGTGGGATCCATCGGGTTCTCTTCTTGCGTCCTGTTCTGACGACATGACTCTTAAGGTACAATTCAACATGTATCGAGTCCTTTAACAACTCGTGAAGGATGAGTAATTGGGGACCATTGTGCATTTCTCGATCAGATTAAGTGTTGCTCTATGTATGCACCGCTTGTTGAGCTCGGCCCTTGGCAGCGGCAAACCCAACCGCTCTCGATAACTCCCCTTTCTCTCAAAATGTCCTCAACAGCCATTACAGCTGTATTTTGTAATCTTCTCGTGGGTCCCTAATGGCAACATCCCATTCTCCACTGACTCGTTAGGAACAGCATCGAGATGCCACTTACTTTTCAAGTTTGCATTAATGATCTCTCGAGCTTCTCTAAGTAACACTCGTTGCCTGTTTAACGACAATATCTTACCCTTATGGCTATGAACGTTGATCGATCACTGCAGATCTTGAAGACATGCACCTGTTGTCACATCAAAAATGCAACCAAGTAACCCTAAAAAAATGTAACTAATTTGAGGAGTTGCAAGTTTCTTTCCGAAGGTGGGAGAGAGGTTGTGTTTTCACTCTTGTCTGTTTGTCTGTGAACAGGGTATCTCAAAAAATTATGAACGCATTTGGCCGAAATTGTGTGTGTGTGTGTGTGTGTGTGTGTGTGTGTGTGTGTCAGTGTGTGTGTCAGTGTGTGTGTCAGTGTGTGTGTCAGTGTGTGTGTCAGTGTGTGTGTCAGTGTGTGTGTCAGTGTCATGGAATAAATGATAAGATTTTGGTTCAAATCCAGATCCGGATCCGGCCTACGAGTGGGATACAAAAGGTAAGACCAATCAACCATGCGGAAGTATATGCTCCACTGAATGCCATTGTAGTCCATCGACACATTACGCATGCAAAAGCTTACAGTCTAAGTCGGGCTCGGAAGTTATGGAATAATGAGGTTGCAATAAACTTTACATTCTTGGGAATACTTGGTGAGATTTTAACCAGGGATTGGTTCTATTAATTGGCTTGTCATTCCAAGTACAAACACATGCAACTTATTCTTCTTCTACACCACGATATATGTCACTTCTTTTTTTCTTCTTCAAAATCATTATTTTTCTGAGGTGTTTGTCTGCTCCATGCCCCATCCACAAACCTCCCCACCCCCACCTCTTACCCCTCACCCCCGCTAATGCAGCGCAGCGTTTCTCTGTTTCTTCATGCGTATAACAACCATCCTAATCTCCCATCACTTGATCTTTATCGCTGTCTGTCAAATTTGGGAATATGCAATCAGGAAAAGCATACACCCCCACCCCACCACCTCAAAACTTCATGTCCCCCCTTTCTGCCTTCCTCACCCCACATTCTCAATGCTTTATCCTCCTCTCACCCTTTAAAACTTTCCCCCCCACACCTACCCAGTCACACCTTCACCTGCACCCCACACACTCAAACATTCCCCCTCATCCCACCCCCATGCCCCAAAGCTCACCTTGCCCCCGCAAAGCTTCCCAACCATCCCAACACCTCTTCCCCTTTGTCTTTACTGTGTGGACCTCAAACATCCGAGGTCTCCTCTCCAACTGCTGACATGACAGATTTCTCAATCCAGGCCACTGCCGATAAACCAGACATCATCTGTTTAACAGAATCCTCCCTCCCACAGGATACCCCGATTCCTTAGTGTCTTTCCCCAGTTACTCTCTTCTCTGATTTGATCGGCCTGAACCATGCCCCATGGTGGAGTTGCACTTTGTATCAATAACCCAATTTCATACTTTGTATCATTAACTCATATTTCTGTGATTCCGTGGGACTGAAATCAATCTGAAAGCTTTCCCCAAATGACAAATCTTCCCATTTTGGACTTGGTGATTAACTTTCCCGCAAATGTCTCCTGTTCGTCCTCTGCTCCAATTGGTTCATCTGACCATATGCTTGTGAAAGTCAACGTCTCTCTGGCTATTCTCAGAGTTGCCTCAACGCCGGCGAGTCTGACATTTCACTCGAGCAGATTGGCACGAATTGCAAGCAGCCATCTCTCTTCAGGACATAAAAAAACATAAAACATAAACATAAACAAGACATTAAAAAAAACATTGCCTCAAACAGGGAACCATGATTGTCATGGGGCCCGCAAGGCTAACCCCTGCTCCAGCGGGGAAAATGGCCTTAAAACGATCATTCATTCATTCATTCATCTCTCTTCAGGACTGGTCTCCCATATCTACTGCCCCTGATGTTAACTCAGCTTGGGAATTCTTCCACAGAAACTTGCTCTTTCTCTCATGCACAGATTATTCCCATCTTGTCTTCAATTATCCACCCATTTTTCCCACCCATGCTACACTGAATCCTGTGGTGAGGCAGTTGCTCTAAAACAACTTACCTTCTCTTCCTGGAAGGCAAATCCGACCGAAGGCAATATCAGTGCATTTCAAAAGGTCCACACCAAGTGTGCGTCCACCCTCAGGAGATGAAGAAAACGACATCTGTCCAACCCCAATAATAAACCTTTCAAACTTGGGTCCATCCTCTAAAACCTGGTGGCGCCTTGTTGAGTCTGTCGTTGATGTATGCTCCTCTCCATACCTTCCCTCATGTCAAATGGCACCACGACCAACTCGTGAGAAGGCTGAATGCTTCAATTGTGTTTGTTTCCAAATCTTGTGTCATTGCATAAAACATCACTGCTCTACATAAAAAGGTGCAAAAACGAATCCTCTCAACGACAGACCTATCAGCTTACTTGCAATCATCAGCAAGGTCATGGAATCTATCATCGCAGTCGATATGAAATCCTTAAATGCATCAGGACAGCAAGGTCTCGTGGGGTTGTGCCCAAAATATTGCTATTTCAATCATAAATCTTCTCAGAAACCACCATACAGATCTAGACCAAACTCTAACCCTAACCCTAACCATGAGGCACCAGGACCATGCCCTAACCTTAAGTAGTGCTCCTCGTGGTTGCATCTCCCCCAGAAAGTGGGCCACGGGCCCCCTCCCCGAATCCCTCATTTTCACTAAAACGTCTCGCCAACTACCAGAGCGATATGGACCAAATTTGGTACAATGCATCAGGACAGTAAGGTATCATGGGGTTGTGCTCCCCATCTGGATCTACCCATTTGAAGGGGATAAAAGCAGGGTAATTCCCCAAATATTGGTATTTCATTCAAAAATCTTATTCTCAGAAACTGACAACTGGATCCAGACCAAACTGGCCATGCGGCATCGTGACCATGCTCTAACCTGAAGATGTGCTCCCCATGGCTATATCTCCCTGGAAAGGGGGCCACGGACTCGCTCTCCTAATCCCTCATATTCACTAAAACATATTTTCCTTTCAAACTCCATGACCGATTAATTATATGGACCAAATTTGGTACGATATATCAGAACATTAAGATCTCATGGGGTTGTGCTCCCCATCTGGATCCACCCCTATAAGAGGCTGAAAAGGGGAATTTTGCCTCAAATTCAGGTAATTTATTTTAAAATCTTCTCAGAACCATGAGGAAATATCCGTCAGTCCCCCAGGGGCTATTTTTTTTATCACATGAAGTTACGCTCTATCTGCTGGGCCACTGGAAATGACCACAGAAATGAATGATCCTCAGTGAATTCGTATGATCTCTGGAACAAACTTTATATCTGTCTGAACCAGTGGGCGTTGGTGGTATAATTATGGGTCCCGGTCATCGCTGTTTCTTCCATAATGGCTACACCAGAAGGACAAAATTGCTAAAATTACACTTGTACAAATAAATCTTTGAAGCTGAAGGAGGCCATGAATGCAAGGGTGCTTTAGCAGCACAAAGCTTTTACTTAGAAAGAGACAGAAGTACTTTCGCATCAGCAATTAACTACATTGCACAGACTTTACCTGCCTTGCCAACTCTATTTTAATGAAATCAAGATTCTAATAATGTTCGAAGCATTCATTGTATTTAATTCCTCTCCGATTTGCATGTAAACCAACACAACACGAGAAGTTCTGATTCATGACAAATGTGACCGCCACAATATGGATGCATCCTTCAAGCTTTATTAACCAGACAAATTGCAATTTCGAGTTGTGTTGCCATCAGGTAAAGCTTGTATTTAGCCAAGAGTAACTCCATCATATTCTTTCAAGCTATGCCTATCCATGTCTCCTGCAGATCTGGAGTGTAAAGCAGGACGCGTGCATGCACGACCTTCAAGCACACAGCAAGGAGATTTACACCATTCGCTGGAGCCCGACTGGCCCCAGTACGCAGAATCCCAATGCTAACCTTATGTTGGCCAGGTAGGAGATAACATACATAACGAACCATCAGATATCCGACGCCCAGCACTCGACACGTAGTTGGAAGTCAAGGATTGATGGTAATTAAATGTTTTCCCAACAGTGCATCCTTCGATTCAACTGTACGACTGTGGGATGTAGAACGTGGAATTGGGATCCACACGTTGACCAAGCACCAAGAGCCTGTGTACAGCGTAGCATTTAGCCCGGATGGACGCCATCTTGCCAGCGGTTCCTTCGACAAATGCGTTCACATTTGGAGCACCCAGGTAAAGATGGCTCTGTGTTTGTGTCAATGGCTTGTGATTGTCCAACAGACTTCCATGGTCGCTATAAATGTAGGTACATCTCTTTGCCTTTCAGACGGGTTCGCTGGTGCACAGCTATCGGGGTACTGGTGGCATATTTGAGGTTTGCTGGAACTCACAGGGTGACAAAGTTGGAGCGAGTGCATCTGACGGATCCGTATGTTTCTTGACCTCTTTTCTCCTCCCCACCTTGGTTGTTTACTTTCTTTGATCAGTCACTGCATCAGCATTTTCTCCTCCTCTTCCTCCTCCTACTGCAGGTGTGTGTCCTTGACCTACGGAAGTGATGAAGATTTTCACCACCGCACGACATGGTGAATGTGTACATACCAAATCTTCGGCGTTTAACTTCAACCTGACACTTTTAGCCTTTCCCACTGCACTCTTTCACAACCCTCTCACACACCCATCCACCACCCCACCTATTTTAATAAATAAAATGAAATTCTGCTCATTTCAGGGTTATTTTAATTAGTCTGATCTTTGAAATCTGTTTTCTGCAGCTTAAATTTCATTTGTTGTCCACTCTCAGTATTTAATATACTCACCACCATTAAAAAAAACCGAACATGTGGAATTGATCATGTAATTGTTGAACGATCGTTTCAGCATTCTTTACCAGAGCCTTTTTTGACACGAGGGATTTGCAGAACACCTGCCTACAGGTTTCCACGCAACTATAATTCCCTCGTCCAATAACTCGTGCACCCATTGGTCTTTTAGAGGTGATGCATGGCATTCCGATTAAATCTGAAACAGGCCTTCTGAGGCAATAGCTTGTTTGCCAGAAAATCAGGAATACAGAATTTATAATATAATGTAGAAACATTCTTCACCAAAATTGAAACGATTCTTCCTTGTCACACACACAACCTGTCTAACAAGTTTCGTCCAAATCCATCCATAGCTTTTTGAGATATGCTGCTATGTATCATTTTTGGCCCTATCTCCCAATGGTGAAGAATCACTTAAACATTAAATAATTCTCATATCCGAATCCATATTCAGATCTTCACCAAAATCGAATCGAGTCGTCCTTGTCATACACCCAAACTCTCCACCAAGTTTTCTTCAAATCCATCCATAACTTTTTGACATATGAACATGAATGAATGATCGTTTTAAGGCCATCCCCCGCTAAAGCAGGGGTTAGTCTTGCGGGCCCCATGACAATCATGTTTCCCTGTTTGAAGCAATGTTTTATGGCCGGATGCCCTTCCTGACGCCAACCCTTAGTCGCCTCTTACGATGCGCAGGGATACGGTGTACCTATTCTAAATCGGGGTACACACCGGGATCATTAATCCCAGCAAGCTGGTACTCAATTTGCCGACCTCGGAAGGATGACAGCCCTCCCATCACCCTCCCATCACCCTGCCCCATCACCCTGCCCTATCACCCTCCCCCATCACCCTCCCCCATCACCCTCCCATCACCCTCCCATCACCCTCCCACCACCCTCTCGTTGGAGGTATTGACTAATATAGGGTTGGTTTTCTAAGGCTGTAGGCTGCACCTCATTTTGTCGAATAAAGTGGTATTCGGGTGGTTCCGGTATTTGGGACCACAGGGACGGAAAGTGCAGGTACGGGGTGCTTGGCACTCCCCAGCCGGCCCGCTCTGAAGGTTCGGATCGGGACACCGGGATTCATTCCGGTCGCCCGGTCGGCCCGGAGGTGGGGGTGCGGGGCCTGTCACGGAACGTCAAAACAAACGGTCTGCCGGGGCCGCCCAAAAGTCGGGCGTGAGGGGCGCGTCCACTAATGGAACGCCTCTCGCTTCCCAGATCGAGGGCCACGTGGTCAAGAGAACCTCGTCCCTTCTGGTTGCCCTGCCGTCCCACCGGGAGCGCTGACAGGGTGTACTTCAAACTAAGCTTAAGTGTCAAGTGTTAAGTTCCTCCTTGCCCTCGCAAGGGAAAGGCTAGGGTCAAGCTCTTCCAAATTTCCAAACACTAGAAATCGGACGTCTCAAATTAATTAACTAATTTGTTAATACATCTCAGTCGCCCGCGACCTCTCTAGCGCGGGCGTCGAACCAGTTCATTTCCGGTGCGACCGGGCCGAACATCGGCCCGGCCGTGGCCGAAGCCGTTGATTCCGCCGTAGCACGCTAACGCGTAGGCTCGCGCGCCCCTGGTCCGCCGGGGCTCCGCGGGTGTCCTACCGTGCCTGGCGCCGCTATTCTCTCGACTTCCGGGAGTAGGTGCCGGTGCCCGGGGACGGACCTCGCTGTCTAAACATGGTAGCGCTAGGCCAGTGGGACCGCCGGGACCCACGTGCACTCACACGTTGATATGCGCGTGGGCGGCAGTATCACACCGGGGCGCCCAAACGCTCCCCGGCTAAAGTTCATCCTGGAAGCGCCCGCATTGTGCGGACAAACCAAGTCAAGGGCCACGTGGTCAGGAGAACCTCGTCCCTTCCGGTCACACTGTGCCTATCGGCCGGCCTCGAAGACCGAAACTGTGACGGTGTCACCCGAATGACCTCAATGTCCATGACCTCAATGCAGCAATTGTGGACATACCTGATATTGAGATTGTCACATACATTTTGGATCCCAATGTGAAAACATTTGCACCAACGCCGCATTATTTGATTAGGTCACAATGAAGTGTACATGTAATATGCTGCTTTCAAAATGACGTAATCCACCCCAGATTGCTCCGCGCACATGCGTGGAAACGCCTCGTAGCAAAGTCAACCGGGAAGGCCTAGACGCATTTCATGCCTCGGATAAGGATTGTGGAATGAAACGACGAAAAAAACTTTTAAACAACCCGAAAGTACTTGTATGAGTACCTGAGAGAAAGGATTGTACCTCTACACAACGAAACAGTTGGAGAACTTCCTGATCAACTTGTCCAAAAGGTTGATCTTTTGCAGTTCGTACCGCAAGTAGTACTGCCGATCATGGGCCCCGTGAAAGGCCAAAGGTTGATTGATATTTCTCGTGTTCCTATATTCTCATTGTCCGATTTGCATTCAGGAAAAGAATTGTGGTTAACCATTTTTAAATTTCCAATCTTTCATCTAAGTGCTGAAAATTGTTTTTAAAAGACTTTGATTCACAGATTTCCCGCTAGTAATGGCGGGTTGAAAATGCGCTGCGAGCCGAACCGAAAAAGTGAATACACGCACAGAGCGCATGCGCAAAAGTTCTCATTTAGCATTCATACGTCCGCGTCGAAAGTTCCGTATTAATCAGCATTTATCTCTCAGAGCTGTGCACCTCACCTGAGTCCCCTGTTGTCACATAAATAAATCGCATCAACGACAACCACATGTTCGGTTTTTTTTAATGACAGAGAGTATACGTTGGGCTTTCGGGTGAGAGAAAGAAGAGTGAGATCGGAGTGGGGAATCAAAATCTAAAGAATCAGGTTCATGTGTATTTTGTAGGTTTTACCACGAAAACGCAGTCATTGTTTTATGAGCATGTATCATTGTATTGTCATGCCTTCAAGTTGTTATCGACAAGTACAGTTTGAAACGACGATACCGTTCACCTGTTTTACTCTCACCTATGAAAGGTAAAGTTGAACCCATGTAATGGTGAGGCTTACAATGGCTCACTACATTATTTACGTTGACCTGAAATGCTATGTCAAAAGTACAGTTGTTGCTATTCATTGCAGGCGGATCATGCTGTGGGTGGTTTCGACACCGCACACGCTAACGTGTTCCGAAGCCTTTTATTCATTGTAATTATTCTTCTGTGATGTAGCTAGATGGCAAGCTGCATTTATATTTTCTTGTATTTTCAATTATCGTTATAGTTTTGTGGTTTTATTACCTTTTTGTCCTTTTTGTATATAACACGCATCATTTCCTCTGCACTGGCTCTCCTCGGGATGACCAGCTTCTTTTTTTTCCCATTTGACACATTTCCCCTTCCACCTCAATCCCATTCACTTCGTGAGAACCGGTCATCTTGAGCATTAAACGAAGAGTTCAAATTTTTTTATTTTTTTTTATAGCCTTTCTTAGGTCACCCACACTGCAGACCGGTTTTAGGCTTGCTGAAGCCAAGTCCTGCTGTCCATACACCTTTCATGTTCTGGCTTTCCCCCATCATGCTCTAGTGCACAAAACAAATCGAACGGCTACTTACTCTTTCTGGGCAACTCCACACCTGTCCTCTGCCATTTCCCTGACCCCTTGGCATGCACGGGCAAAGGCAAAACAATTTCCAGAAAATGTTATTTGGTCTTTTAATAAATTGCTATATTTTGTTAATAGACTGCCTTTGTTGTGTCATTTTATTTCCAGTGAAAAGCTTCTTCTTCTTTTTTGACTCTTCAAATAACCTTTTTGCTTCAAAAGGAACATCTGCATTTGAGCCTCAATAACCTTTCAGGTGTTCCGGTGGCCGTGGAGACATTTTAGGTTTGGCAATTCACTAATGTGAGTCCAGGATATATTTTTAAGGATGTGGCGCTACTTGTGCAATGCTTATTTCAGATTGTAGGTAGCATATCCCACATCCCATACGTATTGCTGCACAGGCCAATACTGGGTTAAGCACAGGTGTGTTTCTTCCCTCCAAAAGAGCGACATAAGAATAATTTCGGTGTAAATATATTGTTGCAGTCGCCTGTTCGCACCGGTTGTCCAGGTCCAGCAAGGAGTGTGAAAATGACTGCAGAGGTCAGGTGAGTCAACGATTTTGAATTTGGATTAATGACCTTTTAGTCTCTGCTACCTATCCCCAGGAAGCGCTGAGTCACCCAAGCTCTATGTCGACAGGCGATCATGTGACTGGTCTTTATCTTTGGCCAAGCAATTGAAGTCAAGTGACGCGTGTTGCTCCAATATCAATCAAGCTTCACGGAGTTGATCATACCACCAGATGACACCACCAGGACAAACAAAATTTCCCCAGTGACCAAGTCTGGTTTATAATGTGTATTGAAGTGGCATGGGGGACGGGAATACAGGAAGAAGCCATCAAAATGAATAACTAGATATCTGCGATCACAAAGTGATGGGGGAGGCTTACTCTTTGCGATCGCGCAACTTACCCTTGGCCCGCAATCCAATGACGGACATATTTTGTTTGGACAATCACATGACATTGACCTCCAACATTTATTATGGACAAGCAAATACCACCTTTCACTTTGCTGATGGGAAGAGAGAGAGAGATAGAGAGAGATAGATATGGATGGATATAGAGAGATAGAGATGTGGAGAGATGTGGAGAGATATAGAGAGATGTACAGAGATGTACAGAGATATAGAGAGATGTACAGAGATGTACAGAGATATAGAGAGATGTGGAGAGATATAGAGAGATATAGAGAGAGATATAGAGAGAGACAGACACAGACAGAGAGACACAGACAGACAGACAGAGAGAGAGAGAGAGAGCACTGATCGACACATAATGGGTACTGCAAAAACGGCTGAACCGATCGCAACGAAATTTTGGGTGGGTAATCTTGGGACCCCCGGGAGTAAAATAGGCTGCATTGTTTTTCCAATTTTCAAGTTTTTCCAAACACGATGGAATACTATTTACGGATATGAACAGTGATTTGGCTTTTATTGAAATTCTACAAATACTGTTTAGATTTTGATGATTTGCGTGTGATATGATTTAACGGATGTTTATATAAATCGTTTAAAATAAAAAAAGCCTTCAATTTCTGATATTTTGCCTTTTCATTTGGGCCTCCCAATTGAAGCCCCGCCTGTACAGCGGGTACCGTTGCTGGTATCCCATAATGTCAAAGTTGAATTTTTGGTTTAGAATGTTTTACAAAATAATTAAAAATGAAATACAGAAATATCTAATTACCTCCGCGGCCGAACCACGTGACCGATGACGTCATCATTGTTTTTTTTTCTCCACCAATTTTTCCCTAGATGATGCTCAAGAAATTTCATCTTGATTTGGATGAAGTTTTGTAACTGTCGAATTATCATATCATGAGTGAGGTACCTACCTGTGCTACGCACGGGTGGAAAGCCAATAGCAAACAAACAATGCGGCAACGGTAAATGCTAAACCATGGAACCAATAATTTCAACATTCCTTTGTGCCACCATCAGTCGCACGTCAGACGTGGACAGCAGGTTCGTGTAAGACTTAGACTTTGGTTAAAAAAAAAAACTGCAACTGGGAAACCATGAACCAATAAATTCCACATTCCTGTGTCACCTGCAGTCGAACATCAAGCATGGACAGCAGGTTCGTGAATGACTTGCATGAAAAATATACCTGTTTGAATGGTTCTGTACCCAGTCAATGGCGAATCTGCATATGACGATCCATGAATGTGATGGTTAGAAAGTCGAAACCCTCATGTCATTTCCTCATTAATGCTATTTAATATTTAAAAAATTAACTTTTACCAACACTTGTGACATAAATATTTAAATCCGTGCTGACATTACATCCGGATATGGAGCAGTTCCATACGGTTGGAAATTCAAAATCATAATTGTATTCACTCAATTACAAACATCATTCCAATCATATATTAATACTATAACAAAATACTGTGTTAAATGACGGCTGTATTGAGATATTATCAAACCAGCTCATTGTCATCGTCTGTTCACTTCTGACTTATTTTTTTCCAAGATGGCACCCATACCACGTGACCGATGATCTCATAATTATTAAAAATTCTACAGGTGGAGGTGCACATATGGTGAAAATTTCCTGTCAATCAGACCAACGGTTGCAGAGAAAAATCATATTTATTCTGTGCAGACAAACAGACAGACAAACAAACGGACTTGAATGCAATACCCTCTCCTCTGGCGAGGGTAAAAATCTAAATTGTGGTTTACTACTCCGAGGGTTGTAAGACCTTGACCTTTAACCCGGAGGGGATTGATGTAAATGAAGCATAAATACACATTGCTCAAGGCTATAAACAGAGGGTAATTTTGTTCTGATCAGCGATGCATTGGTTGAGTTTTGGTGAAAAATGTGAAAATGACAATAATTCGGTCATTATTTTTAAATTCAGTTCAGGGTCAAAAAAATAGATCAATTCCACGTACCTTCGATTCACATTATTGATGCAAAATGTATTTTTTATAAAAGCAACAACCACCACAGACGTGAGACGCAGAAGGAACAGCGTGACTGGTTGAATGTGTGTGCGGCGTCTCACCGCAATTCCTTCGGTCCCTCCAAGCTGGGTCGATGCCGCTTTTCAGGCAGTATCAAGCAATCTCCTTGTATCGGGTATTTCCCCATATCCGGCCGATGCCTTTACATCCTCGGGCGCCCACACGACCTGGTAGCGGTCGGCCCCTCCTCTCCCGTTCAGCATTGGTCACTGGTGGCTTGGTGGATGGAACGAGCCCCTTTCTGCAACCCAATCTTTGGGTGGCTATCTGTTATTGCTGTTCGACATAATTTCAGTCCCAATCTTTGCAATGCGCAGGCCATATTAGTGCCAGAAAAAAAAAACACTTTGGACTGATAACAGAATATTATACACAAAATAAAAGGTCAAAAGGGGTGGCGGTTTTTAGACACTGACAAAGAGGGTATTGTCGCGTGGACGGCTCTATTAAAACGGAGCACACCACAAATGACCAATTGAGCGTTACTTTGAGGCATTGTTCAATAGCGGATGTTATATCTACGCGTGGGGGGGAGAGAGAAGAAGAGGAAGCTGGCAGCTTTTACCCGACGGTCCCGCGACCTGCGTGGCAGCCTTCAACCCTGCAAAGTAACTCAAGCGAACACCGATGTAAAATGTACAGGGGAAAGAATAAAAAATATTTATTCTAATGGAATGCCAGGACAAGAGAAACACGACGATGTAACCAAAACCTAATTTGGGATCCCACACACCAGACTTACACAAGGACGAAGGGATAATAAAATGAAAAGAACCGTTGTGTGATTTATCGTGCACTCAGCTCAATCGGCACCTTGCCAGTGATCGTCCAGTCCGAGCACGCACTCCGGTGTTGGCGGGAAGTAGGCCTCAATCCGCCTCGTTCGCGTGCTGCTGGGCCTCACCGGGCATCCCGCTCACCCCGGCCTTGTAGTGTTCCAGCGGCAAGCCGCCCTCGTCCATGCGCAATCGCTCGCGATGTCCGGAACCAAGAGGAGAGAGTCGATGGCGGAGGAAGGCGTAAGGGCAATTGAGATAGAAGGGAAGAGAGTCCAAGGTGAGGAGAAGGACGTACAGGCGCGAAGGGATCCAGAACCAGAGGGGCAAAATGTTGGCCAGCGAGTTCTTTTACCGCCCGCCGTGTTACGTCAGCTGTCCTCTCCACCAATGGCCACGTCACTTCTCTCTCATGCCATCAGTCGGTCGCCAATCAGTACGTTGCTTCCTTCTACCTTCCTTCCACCAATCCGAGGGAAGCTTCTTGCCCCTCCCTCTACCAATCTGCGGGCTTCATCCTGCCTCATCTCCCTATTGGTGGTGTCTCGTCCAATCGCTGCCCCTCTGGGTGTGTCTATTGTCTGCTTGCTCGATGTTTATTCGCCATGTTGGCGCAATGCGTGAGCGCTTCCTGCCTGTACTTCCCTTCTTCCGGTGAGTTTTGTTGTGGGGGGGGGGGGGGGGGGGGGGATTTAATTAGTGTGTGTGCTAATGGGCCTGTCTAGCGTCTATGGTGTAGTGCCATATGGGACAATGGATAAATCACCAGGTCTCACGAACAGGGGAATTTTCATAATCCCTACTCTATTTAACACAAGGCCATCCTCGTATGACCACAAAGATACACTTGTGCGAACAAACCGCCTAAACAAACTTATTACATGTGGGGTTCCCTATCACCATAATTGGAGCATGATACCGACACAGATATACCTGATCTATATATCACTCTACCCCAAAATTAATAATAGTGTAGCAGCATAGCAAACCTGTTGTGCATTTTGTGATATAAGCACCAAATTTGGCACAAATGTACATTAATATGTTGCGAACATTTTCAGATATTGGGCCACTTGAAATTCCGTAATTTTTTTTTTCAAATTTTTTCAAATTTCGTAATTTCAAATTTTTCGGGTGACACCGTCACAATTTCGGTCTTCGAGGCCGGCCGATATAGTGGGGCGGCTTAGCCCAAATATTCAAAAGAATTGTGCATTTTGTGATACAAGCACCAAATTTGGCACAAATGTACATTAATATGTTGCGAACATTGTGTGGTCAGCAATGAAGACGAGAGTCTGAATTACATGTATGCAAAAGACCTTGTGAACCAGTGAAGCAAATACACGGGTAAGCATGAATTAAATATAGGGCATGATATAATTTCCATGATGTTTACCTCTACACTCAATGGTGGAAGGAGGTAATGTTTTGATCCCAGCTTGTCTGTATGTCTGTTTGTCTGTTAGTCCACAAAATTCCAGACAAAGCTTGTAGTAGTGGTAGTTGTAGTGGTAGTGGTGATAACAGAAATTGTTATATAGAACTGAACTTATATTATTATTATATGCAGAAAATAACTTCATTTCTATATGCCCTGCAGTGGACAGGTTAATTGGTTTATGCACTGAAGGGGTCACCCTGGTGTGCACTGCTGTGTTCTGCCTCACTGAGTTGTTCAGGTATGATGTACTCAGCACAAGCTTCCGGTCGGCCCGGAGGTGGGGGTGCGGGGCCTGTCACGGAACGTCAAAACAAACGGCCTGCCGGGGCCGCCCAAAAGTCGGGCGTGAGGGGCGCGTCCACTAATGGAACGCCTCTCGCTTCCCAGATCGAGGGCCACGTGGTCAGGAGAACCTCGTCCCTTCCGGTCACACTTTGCCTATCGGCCGGCCTCGAAGACCGAAATTGTGACGGTGTCACCCGAAAAATTTGAAATTACGAAATTTGAAAAAATTTGAAAAAAAAAATTACGGAATTTCAAGTGGCCCAATATCTGAAAATGTTCGCAACATATTAATGTACATTTGTGCCAAATTTGGTGCTTGTATCACAAAATGCACAATTCTTTTGAATATTTGGGCTAAGCCGCCCCACTATAATAGTATGTTTGGTGGCTCTATAAAAATTAGCAATACATCTGCAATCACATTTAATTACTTCATGCTTATTTTAAAATAATTATGAAGGAAACTGGTGTGGATTAGCTCGCTCCGCTCGCCTGACAACAGTCCCTACAGAGGCACGATCTTGTTTTAACTGAAGATAATGACTTGAATGAACTTGAGTTGCTGTGCTGTCATTATTTACACCAATCATAATACAAACATTTCTTTTGGACAAATGTATTTGTAATATTGGTGATATTATAATCGAAAAAGGCCCAAGTGATCTAAAGCTCGAAATGGACAAGGGTCCAAGCTGATATAATGGGTCTTTGGTTTCTTAAGGGTCTTTAAGGTCTTTGGGGTCGTTTGTGTTCTCGAGGTCTTTTGGGTCTCAAGGGTATTTTGGGTCTTCTGGGTCTTTTGGGTTATCTGGGTCTTTAAAGGTCTTTGGGGTATTTTTGGCCCTTGAGGTAGTTTGGGTCTTATGTGTCCTCTGGGTCTTTTGGGTTTTTAATGGTCTTTGGGGTATTTAAGTCCTTTTGGGTCCTCAAAGTATTTGGGTCTTCTGGGTATTTGTGTCATCTGGGTCTTTTGAGTCTTTAAGGGTATTTGTGGTATTTTGGGTCATTGGGGGTATTTTGGGTACTTTTGGGTCTTCGGGGGTCTTTAGGAGTCTTGGTGGTCTTAAGGGTATTGGGGGACTTAAAGGGTTTTCAAAGCCTTAAGGGGTCTCAGCAGTCTAAAGGGTCGAAAGGTATATACCAATGTACGTAATTAATAGACAATGAAACCAACATTCAAGCAGTTCATAATATGTACGTTTTGGTCACAGCATTATATATATAGCATTATATTTATTTGAAGAACAAGACGTTTTGGTTACAAATATACAAATATACATACACACATACAGTATATATTATATAACCATATATCTTTCCTCCCTAGCAATAAGATATCTGCTCTATATTATGCATTATTCACTCTTGGGAGCCATTTGCACAACAATATCAAAAACGTCGTCATTGGAAGAGAAGTTATGAAGGCCGTGCATGACAAATGTGGGAAGGATTTTGGTTTGTGGTCATTTTGCCAACTTCGGAAGGATGACAGGCTCAGTCAATCCACGTGGTGTTAATTCAACGGCACGACAGGGGCTCAAACCGAAGACCCTATAATATCTTAAGGCAGCCACCTTAACGTGAAGCCAACAGCATGCCTCCAATTGGACAGGGCAAACCAGGGCACTTGGAATTGAGAATTGAGAGGTCAACACCACCACCACCACCAGTGCATTTCCTCGGTATCAAAATAAGTCCTTATTTACACGAAATCTGTTTTGCTTGTTCAAATAGAATGTGGCTGAGGTCTGGTAGTAATGGTACTGATAATCCCGCACACCAGATCAACTCACCCAGCAATTTAACCGCATCCGGTCATGGTGGGAAATTGAAGTACACCATCAGCAATAACTGTGTAATTATATTATTAGTATTTGTTACGAATCAATCTTTTACACAAGTTACTCAACTTTTTGGACTGTTCAAGTTAATAAACATACAAGGACATGGAGAGAGCGTGGGCACAAAAAAGCAATGTGCCTGCTCGAGTATGTGGAGGGTTCAAATGTATTTGATCGAGTGCAGTGCCTCAGAAAGTATTCACACCCCTTGACTTTTTCACATTTTGTTGTGTTACAGCCTGATTTTAAAATGGATTAAATTGCGATGTTTTGTCACAGATCGACACATAATACCCCATAATGTCAAAAGGGGATTTTCTTTTTTAGAAACTTTTTCAAAACAATTAAAAATTAAATACAGAAAGATCTCATTTACATAAGTATTCAGCCTCCTAAGCCTTTGACAACGATTACAGCTTTAGGTCTTCTTGGGTATGTCTGTATCAGCTTTTCACATCTGGATTTGGGGAGTTTCCCCATTCTTTCTTGCAGATTTGCTCAAGCTCTATCAAGTAGGATGGGAGCGTCTGTGAACAGCAATCTTCAAGTCTTTACACAGATTCTCAATGGGATTCAAATCTGGGCTTTGGCTGGACCACTCGAGGACTGTCAAGTTCTTGATCTGAAGCCATTCCAGCATTGATTTGGCTGTAGGCTTTGGGTCATTGTCCTGTTGGAACAAAAATCACCGCAGTCGAAGGTATTTTGCACTCTGTAGCAGGTTCTCCTCAAGGATTTGCCTGTATTGTTCTTTTGGACTTAATGGTGGATTTGCCTGTATATTGTTGATTGTTCCCTCTATCCTTACAAGTCTCTCAGTCCTTGCCGCTGAAGAGCATCCCCATAGCACGATGCTGCCGCCACCATGTTTCACGTTAGGGACGGTGTTAGATGGGTGATGTGCCGTGCTCGGTTTCCACCAGACATAGCGCTTTGCATTCAGGCCAAATAATTAAATTTTCGTCTCATCAGACTACAGAATATTTTGCCTCATGCTCTCAGTTTTCATGTGTCTTTTTGCAGACTCCAGGTGTGCTGTCATTTACCTTTTTCTCAGGAGTAGCTTTCTTCTGGCCACTTTCCCATAAAGCCTGGATTTTCAAAGTACTGCAGAGACTGTTGTCTCCTGGCAGGTTCTCCCATCTCAGCCAAGGAACTCTGTAGTTCTGTCAGTGGTCATTGGTTTCTTGGTAACTTCCCTGATCAAGGTCCCTTCTTGCCCGGTTGCTCAGTTTGTCGGATGGCCAGCTCTAGGAAGGGTCTGGGTAAATCCATATTCTTTCCATTTCCTAATGATGGAGCTCACTGTGCTCTTGGGAACTTTCAACACTAGAAATTGTTTTATACCCTTCCTCAGATCTTTGCCTCCTCACAATTTTATCTCAGAGCTCTACGGCCAGCTCCTTGGACTTCATGGTAGAGTTTCTGCTATGACATGCACTGTCAACTGTTTGACCTTATATAGGAAGGTGTGTTTCTTCCTAAATCATGTCCAATCAATTGAATTGGCACAGGTGGTCACCAATGAAGTTGTATGGACATCTCAAGGATGATCAAAGGAAATTGGATGCACCTGAGCTCAATTTGGAGTGTCATAGCAAAGGGGTTGAATACGTATTGACTCAAGACATTTCAGCTTTTTATTTTTAATTATTTTGTGAAAAAGATTCTAAAAAAAAAAACATTCCACTTTGACATTATGGGTGACAAAAAACAAAAACTTTGACAGTGACAAAAAAAATCTCAATTTAATCCATCTTCAATTCAGTCTGTAACATAACAAAATGTGAAAAGGTCAAGGGGTGTCAATGATACTGCAGCGGTTCTAGGAACCGGCACCGAAGGCAATGGCACCCAGCATCCAGGTCCTCGGGTAGTTATTTCCATAATATAAAATTAGAGTAGTCCCTTTCCCCTTTAGTGGGGCGGCTTAGCCCAAATATTCAAAAGAATTGTGCATTTTGTGAAACAAGCACCAAATTTGGCACAAATGTACATTAATATGTTGCGAACATTTTCAGATATTGGGCCACTTGAAATTCCGTAATTTTTTTTTTCAAATTTTTTCAAATTTCGTAATTTCAAATTTTTCGGGTGACACCGTCACAATTTCGGTCTTCGAGGCCGGCCGATAGGCAAAGTGTGACCGGAAGGGACGAGGTTCTCCTGACCACGTGGCCCTCGATCTGGGAAGCGAGAGGCGTTCCATTAGTGGACGCGCCCCTCACGCCCGACTTTTGGGCGGCCCCGGCAGGCCGTTTGTTTTGACGTTCCGTGACAGGCCCCGCACCCCCACCTCCGGGCCGACCGGAAGCTTGTGCTGAGTACATCATACCTGAACAACTCAGTGAGGCAGAACACAGCAGTGCACACCAGGGTGACCCCTTCAGTGCATAAACCAATTAACCTGTCCACTGCAGGGCATATAGAAATGAAGTTATTTTCTGCATATAATAATAATATAAGTTCAGTTCTATATAACAATTTCTGTTATCACCACTACCACTACAACTACCACTACTACAAGCTTTGTCTGGAATTTTGTGGACTAACAGACAAACAGACATACAGACAAGCTGGGATCAAAACATTACCTCCTTCCACCATTGAGTGTAGAGGTAAACATCATGGAAATTATATCATGCCCTAGATTTAATTCATGCTTACCCGTGTATTTGCTTCACTGGTTCACAAGGTCTTTTGCATACATGTAATTCAGACTCTCGTCTTCATTGCTGACCACACAATGTTCGCAACATATTAATGTACATTTGTGCCAAATTTGGTGCTTGTATCACAAAATGCACAATTCTTTTGAATATTTGGGCTAAGCCGCCCCACTATATCGGCCGGCCTCGAAGACCGAAATTGTGACGGTGTCACCCGAAAAATTTGAAATTACGAAATTTGAAAAAATTTGAAAAAAAAAATTACGGAATTTCAAGTGGCCCAATATCTGAAAATGTTCGCAACATATTAATGTACATTTGTGCCAAATTTGGTGCTTGTATCACAAAATGCACAACAGGTTTGCTATGCTGCTACACTACTTGTGTCATAGGTTAGAATGTGATATAATGTGTTGGTGAAGGGATATAAATGTTTACCCCTTTTCTCCCCATTCCCTATGGGTTAATTTTAAACCGAGCGTCAGGGCACGCGCCGTGCAATGTGGCGCTAATTTGCGCCAAAAGCTGGTTCGAATCGCATGCCAGAACCCAACGATCCCTTTCCCTTATCCCCCCATAATCTTATTTTACACGACCCCATAAGTTCCCAACATTTACCAATATAATAATGAATACACGTTTTTATTTACAGTTGGGTTTATTCACACGTTACTTTCCATTAAATTAAGACATTGTACAGGCCATGCATTACCAACTGACTTGAAATGCAGATCTTTGTCCCATGGCGTGGCCGAGGGACCGTCTGGTGAAAATTGGCTGTGAACGTCTGGCGAGGGCGGGGCTAAGCGGGGATGCGCCAATCGGCATCCCAGATTTTGCCAAGAGAATTCTCGATCCACCTTTTGGCCCCGCCCCTGTTAAGGGATTATAAAAGTGCCGCAGGACATAACATGAGCATGTTGATTCTTGGGTTTGATCCTGCACATTGGTTCTTGGCTTTGGTCCTGCCTTCAGTGATCGACCGGTCGGTGTTTGCTCTGCGGGGCTTTGTGGAAGGATGATTGGGGTTCAAGAGGTGGTGCTCACGTTGTGGGTCGAGATGGGAGTCGAAGCATTGGGACAGACGGAGCGAGCGCATTGTCAGGCGCATGTTTGGGCTGAAGCCAAGACACACAGACACACACACACACACACACACACACACACACACACACACACACACACAAACACACGCACACACACACACATACATCACAGACAGACATATACACACACACACACACACACACAGACATATACACATATACATACACACACACACACACACACACACACGCACACATACACACATACATACATACACACACACACATACACACATACAGACACATGCATCACAGACAGACATATACACACACACACACACAGACATATACACATATACATACACATATACAGTACGATGACATCCAGCTTTTCATCTCCACCAAGTCCGTCTCCACCGCCACCCACTCTATCCTGACAAACTGCATCACTGAAATAAAATCCTGGCTTCAAATCAACTTCCTCAAACTTAACTGTGATAAATCTGAAATAATCATCATTGGCCCAAAAACGCTCACAAAATCCACCCATAACTTTGCCCTCAACATCGACGGTTTCCCAGTATCCACCTCCCCTCACATCCGGAATCTTGGCATCATCTTTGACCAAACCCTCTCCTTCGACAAATACACTAAACAGATCACAAAGACAGCCTTCTTTCACCTGAAAAACATCGCCCTTCTCCATCCATCCCTCTCCTCCGTGGCTGCAGAAACCCTCATCCACGCCTTCATCACTTCCCGTCTGGACTACTGCAATAGCCTCCTTTATGGTTCACCCTCAACAATCACCAATAAACTCCAATACATTCAGAACTCCGCTGCCCGTCTACTCACCCATTCCCGGACCCGTGACCACATCACCCCCGTCCTTTACAAGCTTCACTGGCTCCCCATCTCCCAGAGAATCCAGTACAAAATCCTCCTCTTGACCTACAAAGCCCTCCATAACCTGGCCCCATCCTACCTGGCTGACCTCCTCTCCAGACACACTCCCACCCGCAACCTCCGCTCTGCTGGTACCAACCTCCTGACCCCCCCCCCATCCGGACCAAATTTAGATCCTGGGGGGACAGGGCCTTCTCCATCGCTGCTCCCACCCTCTGGAACTCACTACCTCACACCATCAGAGACTCCTCCTCACTCACCACATTCAAAACATCACTCAAGACCCACCTGTTCAACACTGCATTCAACATTTAACCCACAGCATCTAACCCCTGACTATCTCCTCTCCTTCTCCCTCCTTTGTGCTTTGAATATTTCCCTATTGATTCTTCTTTTTTGTAATTGTTTTTATGTTTTGCTATGCATTATGTTTTGCACTCTGTCAAAGCGTCTTTGGGCTTCCTGAAAAGCGCTATATAAAATAAATGCATTATTATTATTATTATTACATACACACACACAAACACACACAAACACATACACACACACACACACACACACACACACACACACACACACACACACACACACACACACACACACACACACACACACACCACACACACACATAAATTTTATTTAAAAAAATTATTGTATTGTGGCGACCCATGGGACCCCCAAGCGAGACATGCATCAGAATCTCCTTGCTCCAGCCGGTGACGTCACCGGCGGGGAACCACGGCGCCAGAGTGGCTGGTCACGTGACCACCAAAGCGTGCCGCGCGTGCGGGTATAATCAGCTGCACCTGTTGATCACGTGACCACCGAAGCACGCCTCGCCTGAGAGGCGTGGCTTTCGGTTTCGGTTTCGGTTTCTGGTTCTGCTTTATAAGGCAGCCCGATAAACGGGCTTTTGAGAGTTTCAGTGTTCCCGAGTTGGTTTTACGAATAAATATCTTCTCGGACGAGTTTGTGCCTTGCCATCCTTTTGTCCGTATCATGCTGGAGCCCGGACTCCTTCAGTATATTAAAAAAAAAAAACAACCCACCTTTAGAGGCCATTTTTCCCCGCAAGCAGGGCTTGGCCTTTTTCGGGAACCGTGGTAGTTGTTGTTTTTCGGTCCCCTTTTTGAAGCAATGTTTTACGGCCGGATGCCCTTCCTGACGCCAACCCTTTTTGCCGCCTTTAGCGACAAACAGGGAATTATCAGTGAACTGGTACTCAATTAGCCGACCTCGGAAGGATGACAGGCTGAGTCAACCCCCCTGGCGTTAATTCAGCGATCGACCGGGATTCGAACCCAGGATCCTAAGTTATCCTAAGCTGACACCCTAGCCACTAGCCCAACACCAGGGTTCACATAGGTTCACATTCTATTTATATACTCCTTCAGTATATAAATTTTTATTTACCGACGATGTTATAAATGTTTATGTTGAGTAAAAAGTCGAAGAATTAAAGATTTGAGATTTTTTCACGAAAGCACAATATTACACGAACGCTAATATTGTATTTCCCTTGGAATAGGTTTCCCCCCTGGAATCCAAAAATTCCCCCCAGGTTGGGAAATGCTGTCCTAAGCTCAAGTTTAACAGTTGGGAACGAATTTCCTGTTTGTAAATATTTATTCCTCCTTGCTCTTAGTAAATACTAACCGTCGTTAATTCATGTTTATATCAGAACACCATGATATATGTAAAGACCATTTCATATTTTGAACAAAGGTAAGAGGAATGGATATTTATACTTTCTCCTCCAATTCGAAAGGAAAATCAGGAAACGTGACGTCAGTCCACAGATGAAAAATAGCTTGCGCATGCGCAGAACCGCTCTCTGCCATTCACTTCCTGATTGCTCTCACGATGGTAAGAAACCCGCGGTGGTTGCGTTTTAGATTCGTATTTTGATCTTTCCTGCGTTCGGACTGGATGTGATTGGTGCACTTCGTGTCATATTTAAACTGGATTGATCCTAAATGCTTGAATGAACCTTAACCTGCCGCTTGTACTTCGCTACTATTGATAATAATCTATCGACGTGAATAACTTCGCTTTAAGGGCGGGACTGGTCTAGTGGTTGGGGCAACATTTCGGACTTTCCAATTAGGGGGGTGGGGGTGGGGGTGTATTTAGAACCCCTATTGTAGGGTTGGGGCGTATTTGGAACCCGTCTTGTACGGTTTGTGGGGCGTATTTGGAACCCCTATTGTAGGGTTGGGGCGTATTTGGAACCCCTCTTGTAGGGTCGGGGGCGTATTTGGAACCCGTCTTGTACGGTTTGTGGGGCGTATTTGGAACCCCTATTGTAGGGTTGGGGCGTATTTGGAACCCGTCTTGTACGGTTTGTGGGGTGTATTTGGAACCCCTATTGTAGGGTTGGGGGTGTATTTGGAACCCCTCTTGTAGGGTTGGGGCGTATTTGGAACCCCTCTTGTAGGGTCGGGGGCGTATTTGGAACCCGTCTTGTACGGTTTGTGGGGCGTATTTGGAACCCTTATTGTAGGGTTGGGGCGTATTTGGAACCCGTCTTGTACGGTTTGTGGGGTGTATTTGGAACCCCTATTGTAGGGTTGGGGCGTATTTGGAACCCCTCTTGTAGGGTCGGGGGCGTATTTGGAACCCGTCTTGTACGGTTTGTGGGGCGTATTTGGAACCCCTATTGTAGGGTTGGGGCGTATTTGGAACCCCTATTGTAGGGTTGGGGCGTATTTGGAACCCGTCTTGTACGGTTTGTGGGGTGTATTTGGAACCCCTATTGTAGGGTTGGGGCGTATTTGGAACCCGTCTTGTACGGTTTGTGGGGTGTATTTGGAACCCCTATTGTAGGGTTGGGGGTGTATTTGGAACCCCTATTGTAGGGTTGGGGCGTATTTGGAACCCGTCTTGTACGGTTTGTGGGGCGTATTTGGAACCCCTCTTGTAGGGTTGGGGGCGTATTTGGAACCCCTCTTGTAGGGTTGGGGGCGTGTTTGGAACCCCTCTTGTAGGGTTGGGGGCGTATTTGGAACCCCTCTTGTAGGGTTGGGGGCGTATTTGGAACCCCTATTGTAGGGTTGGGGCGTATTTGGAACCCGTCTTGTACGGTTTGTGGGGCGTATTTGGAACCCCTCTTGTACTTGTAGGGTTGGGGGCGTATTTGGAACCCCTCTTGTAGGGTTGGGGGCGTATTTGGAACCCCTCTTGTAGGGTTGGGGGCGTATTTGGAACCCCTCTTGGATGGACAAACCCCTCTTTGCTCTCCCTCCAAATTAGATTTTTTTTTTTTTTTTTTAAATCTTGTCTTTTTAGTTTCGTGAATTTTTATCATTTTTTTTTCTCGCTCCATAAAGCGCTTTATAACGAACCCATTTGATTGATTGTTAGTTGGGAGTCCATTTGAGGGTGCTCTGTGTTACTCGCATGGCGAGTTGGGGGTATTCCTGCCCCTCTCCCGGTCTCTCCCAATACCCGGTGATTACTCGTTCAGTGATAATTATTGTACAATCTACATTGGCATGAAGAATTGAGATCTGAAAGTGTTGTTTCACAGATGCGACCTTCACACACGATTCGTTAGACCGAGGAGGTGATGGGGAAAAAGTGGTTAATAATAGGTGGTGGGTGGACGGCACCATGGGGTGGTTTGGGGTTACGTTTAACTAATGGGTGCCCAGGGTCTGCGCATCGGCCAAGGTGGTCATGAAAAATGTGTACCTCATGCCCCAAAATACGTAAATAAATACCCACACATCCATCATTGTATGCCGTTCAATTAACCCTGCACCAATGAACCCTCCATGGCACTATTTGCACAGGTTATGTAACTAATGTCGATTTCTTGTAATAAAACGGTGTTGGTGCTCGTGGGTGTTAAAAGGGAAATGTAATGCGCTTTGCAGCGAAGCATGGCTCTTTTCTCATGGGGCCAGGTCCGTCTGTAGAGGGAAGACAGGAAGACAGACACCCACGACCCTCCACCCCTGGCTTTACATGAGCCACATGCATGCCTAGACTTCCGTGCAAATCTTCTGCCGAGATGTTTGTTGGTTTCTGCTATCTGTTGAGCAGCCATGACGATGGTTCAGTTTTAAAGAAGCTGTGCAGGGGTGCTTGGTATGCTGTACCCGCATTGGCCTTTGCTCTCCCTCGTACCGATTCCTTTATGTTCATGATTGCACGGCTCCATGTGATCCTCCACTTTGTAATGAAGAACCTCTTTTGTCCAGTTTACTGAGCATATTGTAATGTTATCCCCACAAAAAAAAACCAAAAAAAAAAACCTGGGGATATTGTAATAAGCTCTGTCTGTCTGGTGTCTGCCTGTTTCTCTCCTGTGTCTGTCTTTCTGTCTCTGTATCTCTCCTGTCTGTATGTCTGTCATGCCATCTGCTCATAAACGGTTGCGTCAAAATTCACCAAACTTGGTAGTTGTGATGACCACGTGGCAAGAAGGTGTGACGGTTGTCATTTTTGGGGTGGAGCCAAAAATTATATTGCTAAACTCAAAATTTGATATCGTTATTCCTGGTGGAATGTTTTGCCATCTTTGAACTTTGCTTCACGTGGGAAGCATGAGGATTTGCGACCGCACGCCATTGACTTCGCTCTAGTTTGTTGTGCAATTGACATTCTTTGTTGTTGTATTGTTTTGAGAAATCTGATCATGAATGGCAGCGGAATTCGGACGTGACCTGACAGAACTAGATACACTGACTATATTGTTGCATTATGTCTCCCGGCCAACACTCGGCCAATTTTTGTTTGATTTGTCCGGTCAGGCCAATTTTGTTTGATTTATCTGGTCAGGCCAATTTTTGTTTGATTTGTCTGGTCAGGCCAATTTTTGTTTGATTTGTCCGGTCAGGCCGATTTTTGTTTGATTTGTCTGGTCAGGCCAATTTTTGTTTGATTTGTCCGGTCAGGCCAATTTTTGTTTGATTTGTTCGGTCAGGCCAATTTTTGTTTGATTTGTCCAGTCAGGCCAATTTTTGTTTGATTTGTCCGGTCAGGCCAATTTTTGTTCGATTTGTCCGGTCAGGCCAATTTTTGTTTGATTTGTCCGGTCAGGCCAATTTTTGTTTAATTTGTCCGGTCAGGCCAATTTTTGTTTGATTTGTCCGGTCAGGCCAAGTTTTGTTTGATTTGTCCGGTCAGGCCAATTTGTGTTTGATTTGTCCAGTCAGGCCAATTTTTGTTTGATTTGTCTAGTCAGGCCAATTTTTGTTTGATTTATCCGGTCAGGCCAATTTTTGTTTGATTTGTCTGGTCAGGCCAAGTTTTGTTTGATTTGTCCGGTCAGGCCAATTTTTGTTTGATTTGTCTGGTCAGGCCAAGTTTTGTTTGATTTGTCCGGTCAGGCCAATTTGTGTTTGATTTGTCCAGTCAGGCCAATTTGTGTTTGATTTGTCCGGTCAGGCCAATTTTTGTTTGATTTGTCCGGTCAGGCCAATTTTTGTGTGATTTGTCCAGTCAGGCCAATTTTTGTTTGATTTGTCCGGTCAGGCCAATTTTTGTTTGATTTTGTCTGGTCAGGCCAATTTTTGTTTGATTTGTCCGGTCAGACCAATTTTTGTTTGATTTGTCCGGTCAGGCCAATTTTTGTTTGATTTGTCTGGTCAGGCCAATTTTTGTTTGATTTGTCCGGTCAGGCCAATTTTTTTTTTTTTGTCCGGTCAGACCAATTTTTGTTTGATTTGTCCGGTCAGGCCAATTTTTGTTTGATTTGTCCGGTCAGGCCAATTTTTGTTTGATTTGTCCGGTCAGGCCAATTTTTGTTTGATTTGTCCGGTCAGGCCAATTTTTGTTTGATTTGTCCGGTCAGGCCAATTTTTGTTTGATTTGTCCGGTCAGGCCAATTTTTGTTTGATTTGTCCGGTCAGGCCAATTTTTGTTTGATTTGTCCGGTCAGGCCAATTTTTGTTTGATTTGTCCGGTCAGGCCAATTTTTGTTTTTATGCGTTCTTGTAGGCAGCGACCTTGCGACCGTACCTGAATGCGGTGCGAGCCACGCTGCAGGCGGCGCTTTGCCTCGAGAACTTCTCGTCACAGGTAGTAGAAAGGCACAATAAGCCCGAGGTGGAGGTCAGGTACGTGCTTGTGTTCGGTCTGCACGTAGCTCAGACAATTGAGTAGCGATGGAGGCTTTTGTTGTTAACGGATTGTGGTATGTGTGGCGTGATTGCTTCCCAGGAGCAGCAAAGAACTGCTGCTGCAGCCCGTTATGGTAAGCCGCAATGAGAAAGAGAAGGTGCTCATTGAGGGGTCCATCAACTCCGTCCGCATTAGTATCGCGGTCAAACAGGTGAGTGCCTAAGTTTCCAATTTTACTTGATGCTTTCCAATTCTCCCATCCCAGTGCTTTCACACTTTTTTTTCATTTTGTTTCACTGTTTTTGTTGTGGTTGTTTTTTTTTTTACTTTATTTTTCCCCAGGCTGATGAGATTGAGAAAATCCTTTGCCACAAGTTTACTCGCTTCATGATGATGCGTGCAGAAAACTTTTTTATTCTGCGCCGCAAACCCGTGGAGGTGCGTGCCGTTTAACGATGCAGACTTCCTGGTAACTCGAAAGACTATATCATTGTTCTTCCATTGAAGATTTTTTTTTTTTTAAGTACTTCACAAGCTTAGAAGAAACGAGATGGAAATTACAAGTTCCATTTCATTGGTTTGAATTTTAGCAAGACGGCAGATTTTGAAGGCAATTCTTCTTTCTCTTTCCCCTTCCTGTTTGCTCACGTCCAGGGTTATGACATCAGTTTTCTGATCACCAACTTCCACACCGAGCAGATGTTCAAACACAAGCTGGTGGACTTCGTCATCAACTTCATGGAGGAGATCGATAAGGAGATCAGCGAGATGAAGCTGTCAGTGAATGCCCGTGCAAGGATCGTGGCTGAGGAATTCCTCAAGAATGTAATTGGACGTGTTGTGAAACGGGGGTTTTAAGATTTGAAGCAAGGGGTAAGGACCTTTTTATGTCTGTCTCACTCTGGCTTCTTGTTTCCTTCCATAGTTCTGACGAGCCGTGTCGATTGCACGTTTCCTTACTCCAAGCATGCTTGTTGAAGATCGAGTTATTCCGCCAGTCTCGAGCAGGATCAGCTGTTGGGGACTTCTTCTGTTCAAACAATTTAACCCCTTCCTTGTTTTTTTATTGCTTAGTTCTAACAGAATGGTACTTTTCCCATTCCTTGAGATTAACCACATCTTCAATGCCCATCTTTGTTTGACATTACCCACAGTACCCCTCTTCTGCTTCAAATGATTAAAGCAAGAGATTTTGTACTGCTGTGTCACCGATTCGTTCAGCTGTATACTGGGGTACCTCGCTCACTCTTCAATGGTAGTTACATGGTCATATACCTTTGAAAGTTGTTGATAGAATCGAATCCTTAAGCCTTTTAAAATTATTTTTAAACACTTGACCAGCAAGTGATTGTAAATGGTTTGTGCTAAATGATGCACAAAACAAAATGGCTTCAATGATTTTGAACAATGTTTTAATGTCGAAGGATTGAAAACAAAACTGCCCGTGCAGCAGTACAGATAACCCACTTCTGCTTCCTGTTTAATGGCTTAATGGGTTGGTTTGTGCCATGCAATGGGAGTTTAAATACAGGGGATCTTCTATACGTGTCCCACATGTCCAGGGTGTTCCAAAAAGACCCCGACAACTTTAGTTGTTAAATATTTGGAAACATTACACAACGATACCCTTTGGTTTATATGATACAGAAACTCACAAGGTTTTGTGAACACCATCAATACACTTCAAGGTGAGCTCCATTTGTCATGCGCAGGATACCGAGGCAGTACACGAGTTCTTGACATGTTCGGCTCGGCATGTTTGCATCCACAAGTGTGCATGCCTCTGTGATCCGAGAACGAAGGTCTTCCAGATTTACCACCTTGGTGTTGTAGACATCTTTGACAAACCCACACAAAAAAATGAAAGGGGGGTTATGTCTGGTGATCACGGGGGCCAGGCGGTTGGTCCGTCTAGGCCAATCCAGCGAGCTGGAAATTTTCATTCAGAACGGCTCGAATGACTAAGGCCCAATGTGGGGGAGTGCCATCCTGATGAAAAATGATATCCGGTTGCAGGTCTTCAATGTGTGGGAAGGTGAATCCTTCCAACATGTTCATGTAAATTGTTGAGGTCACTGTATCCTCCACATAGAAAAAGGGACCCAGCATGCGGTCATGGGGAAGGCCACGCCACAAATTTACCTTTAGACTGTCGTGTATGTGTTCAATGACCACGTGTGGGTTTCCAGAGCCCCAGATCCTCACATTGTGCCGATTGACCTTCCCCGATACGTGAAAGCAAGCTTGGTCTATGAGCATGACCTTTTTTAGGTAATCTTCATCATCCTCTGTGCGACTGAGCATTTCTAAGGCAAAGCCGTGCATTGGAGTCCATCATTTGGTTTGAGTTCCTGCAGAATCTGCACCTCATAGACATAAAGCTTGTCTTTTATAAACAAGTGGAACATGTCTTTAAATCTTGACAAATCTCACACTCTTACTATGCCTCTCCGAAAAGACCGAGTGGACAACCCTCCAATCTACTTTCTCAACAATCCTCTTCAAGAAGTTCTGTCCCTCAAGCTTTTGGGTCTCACTATCTGCCATTATCTTTCCTGGGAAAACCACATTTCCAAGCTGGCCTCCACAGCCAGTCGCCGACTGGGCATCCTCCGCCGTGCGAAGTCCTAACTTGGCACACCTGAGCTCCTCACCACATACAAGGCTTTCATCCGCAGCTCAATGGAGTACTGTTCTCCCCTCTAGGCCGGTGCTCCTGCCTCACACCTAGCTCAGCGTTACGCTGTTGAAACCAAAGCTTTCAGAATCATTGGAATCTCCCGCGATGAAGCTAACTCCGAGGACCTTTCACTTACCGCAAGCAGGTTGGTGGTCTTTCTGTCTTCTACTGATTCCTCTCCAGCCTTGGTCCCCCAGCTCTCTGTGCTCTGTCCCCCAAATATTCCTGCAGGTCGCACAAGATCTGCCAGCAACCCTCTTATGGTTAAACTGCCAAAATCAAGACTCTATTCACCTTCACTCCTTCATTCCTCTTTTCTCCTGCCTTTGGAACAAACTCCCTCACTCTCTTCAATCCCACTCCTCCCTCCAGGTCTTTAAAATGGCTGTCCACCACCATCTCTTCCCCCATCTGCCAGCAACCCTCTGATGGTTAAACTGCCGAAATCTCGGCTCTCTGCTCACCTTCACTCTTTCATTCCTCTTTTCTCCCGCCTCTGGAACAAACTCCCTCACTCCCTTCAATCCCACTCCTCCCTCCAGGTATTTAAAACAGCTGTTCACCACCATCTCTTATCTTCCCCCATCCAAAACCTTGATCTTTTCTACCCCCGCTAATTCACCCCAGATCCACCTTGTTTGAAATTCCAACTTCTTTCCTGGAAGTCCTGGCAGTGTCCATATGTTTTATACCTCTCCCACCGCCCCCTTCCCATGCCCCCCCCCCCCCCCAAAGCCCTCGCCCTCTCTCAGATCTCTCGATGTCTCTCGGTCCCTGCTCTCAAATGTTGTGTTTGTGTCCTTCCCCCTCTCTCCCTATCTTGTCTACCGCTCCCGATGTTATATGTTTTATGTGTCGGTTTGTCTTTCTGTGTGATTAATGTTCGCTCTTTCACGAGCCTCGATCTTGTATACAAAAAAAAAAAAAAAAAAAAAAAATCCAAAACCTTGATCTTTTCTTCCCCTGTTAATTCACCCCAGATCAACTTTTTTGAAATACCGACTTCTTTCCTGGAAGTCCCAGCAGTGTCCACGTTTTGTTTTTTTTAACTCTCCCACCCCCGTCCCCTTCCCATGCCTCCTCCCCCCAAGCCCTCTTCCTCCCAAAGATCTCCCGATGTCCCTGCTCTCCATCTTGTTCGCCCACTCCCTTTATCATATGTTCTTTGTGTCAGTTTGTCTTTTTTGTAATCAATGTTAGCTCTTCCACGAGCCTCGACCTTTTATACAAAAAAAACAAAAAAACGTACAGTGGTGGCTGGTAGTCCCAGTTCTCTGGCTGCACATTGGATTGATTTTTCTGGGAATTTGGTGAAATGATTCACGCACTCATTAAACCTCTGCTGCCCTTGTGCTTGGTCGACCGGTTCTTTTCCGTTTCTGACAACTTCATGTCTCCTTAAACCTCTTGTACCACTCTCTGATACTAGTCCACATTGGTGGATTCCTTCCATACCTTGCACGGAAATTACGCTGAACTTGTCAGATCTCGTCTCGATGAACCATTCGATGCACTGAGCTTTCTCCTGTGGTCTCTATTTTCTTTTACATTAAGCCACCAGACCTGAAAAGAAAGAAAACTGAGTTCTGTATCATAAAAAAAACAAAGTATCTTTGGATTATTTGTGGTACTAAATATATTAACAACCAAGGTTGTCCAGGTCTTTTTGAAACACCCTGTATATCAGAATGTATTTTTCCATTTTCCATGTTATAAGGGTTATCCGTGGGTGGGGGGGAGGAGGAGTTAGTTCCTTCTTTGACAAGTTATACAAGGTATTTTTAACAATGAATAAAGTAAAATGAAGGTATCAAAAATGTACAGTCGTTTAACATTCACCAGTGATGGTTGAAGAGGTGGCTTGAGCAGGTGAATGAGTAAAAGGGAGATAGAAACATTTGGTATGACATCTGCCTCTTCCTCCTGTGATGGTGGAGCATTGGCACAAAAAAAGACTTGCTAAATTGTGGGCATCAGCCTGGATCGCAAGCAAACTTATTGGCACATGACGTTGGTTTTGGTCTTCGATCCAGACTGATAAACGTTGCATATTCTCCATCATCAAACAAACTGCAGGTGTGAATATTCCTAGGAGCATCCAGTGGCCTACTGCACTGCCAGGCAATTCTCACCTTATCCTTATTTGCCTTGATTGTCCTCAGTTCAGTCATCAAGGGTATTCTCAATAATATATAAATAACCACCTTTAGAGGCCTTTGCGGGGGTTGGCCTTTTTCGGGAACCGTGGTTGTTGTTGTTTGTTGGTCCCCTTTTTGAAGCAATGTTTTATGGCCGGATGCCCTTCCTGACGCCAACCCTTTTTGCCGCCTTTAACGACAAACAGGGAATTACCAGTGAGCTGGTACTCAATTAGCCGACCTCGGAAGGATGAACAGGCTGAGTCAACCCCCCTGGCGCTAATTCAGCGATCAGACCGGGATTCGAACCCAGGATCCATAGGATCATAGGCCGGCACCCTAGCCGCTAGGCCCAACACCAGGCCCCACAACAAGGGTATCTCAATGATGGCGGCTATATGCACTGCATGATCACCAGCATGGAACTGCCTCGTCTAATTTAGTCTGAAAGGTAATTACAATGTCTTCTATTGCTCACAGAGGCACGAACCTTGCTTGATGATAATTTGTCACTCATGAGGTAAATGCAATACTGAATAAGAATAAAAGGAACCTCATAATGGTGTAAAAATATTGTTACAGGGCAAAAAGAGACCGTTTGCTTGTTTTTTTTATGCCTCTTCCCCCCCTAAGGTGGCCAGAGGTGTGTTTTTGGGTTGTCCGTCTGTACGGGCTAAACCTCGTTTTTCTCAGTAACCACATGTCTGAAACTTTCAGGGTAGGAGTGACACCATGTAAAATGTTTATGATAATTGTGACATCATAGGTCACATGGTATGGCACCATCTTGGATTCAACGCAAATAATTTTAAAAAAATATTTCTGAGAAACCACTCAATGGAATTTTTTTAAACTTGGCACATTGTCAAGTACTCCCAATGGGGAACAAAAGCATGATAATGGTGACGTAATCAGTGAAGTGGTATACCAGTCATAAATGTTTTAATTAAATGCCTTATCCTAAAAGTCTGAAATTGCATGCACATGATCTATGACCCATTTGTATTGAAATATTACATTTATGACATCATAGGTCTCATGGTTTGGCAGCCATATTGGATTTGACCTAAACCATAAAAATAACATCTCCCAAACCACCAAATCGATCAACTCGAAACTTTACGTGTGTCATCGACGAGGCATGGCAATTAAAAGTTGATCACGAAAATGGCATCGGTCACATGGTGTGGCAGCCATATTGTATTGAAGGAAAATATGAATTTATATCTCAGAAACCACTTACCCTATCAATGTGAAACTTTACAAATGACATCTAGCACAGGGGTTCTCATCCTGTTGCACTTCAAGGCCCACTTGAGTATATGACAAAAAGGTCAGGGCCCACATAAGAAATAGTAACTTTAAAAAACAGGGTGCTCTGAATTTAGTTATATGTAGCTGTTTGCTGCAATGGATTGAATAAAATATAATAACTTTATTTGGTTCCTTATTTTTAAGACATTTAAGCCTCAAATATAGGATGCTGCTTATGTCAGTGGGATTCCACTTGCTTCTGATAACCAATCAGATCAAGCCCAGGTGGGATGGGTGAGAGGATGACTTGCAGAGGAGCATTAAAAGTTGCTTTCAGTTTATTCCTGGTCTTTGATTTTGTGCCAGTCACAAGTAAAAACCCTGACTCACACAGGTGTGTGGTGGTGAAAGGCAACAAGAACCCGATTACCCACTGACTGAATCCCCTGTCTCTATGAATCCAAACTTAATATATTCGGGGTCGTATTTTCTGACTATGCGTTTCACGACCTTTTTGGCAACTCCTGAAGTCTTGCCACCATCATCCATTTTTCTTTTCAGGAAACGGTCCACATTTGCCAAAATAATATACGGTAAAAGTAAAATACAGCAGCGAGCCTTTTCATGTGAAGATGAGATGCCCAAAACATTCTCCGTACCGGAAACACCTTCGATCAACCAAATATGATCAATGGCGAAACTGCAAATACCGAATCCGTGAATGTCACGGGTGGAAACCCTCACGTCATTTCACAATTCTCCTTTGAACTCAATCGCTCTATATTTTCATTCTAAACGGCATCATCCCAATCACAAATTAATACAATAGCATTAATATAACTTTTTTTGAGGTAAATGAATAACCTGCCTTCTCAGGTCAGTATGATCTCCACAGATCACCAGGTTGTGCCTTGCGACCCACTGATGGGTCATGACCCACTGGTTGAGAATCTCTGATCTAACACCATTGCTGCATATAGTTTTGAAAATTGTCGAAGGTCACGTGGTTTGGCAGCCATCTTGGATAGAAAAACGAACCTTATCCGATCAACACAAAACTTCACAAAAGTGATCCCCTTCCGCAGACATATGCAGAGTGTACATTTTTGACGTCATATGTCAAGTGGTTTGGCAGCCATATTTGAAAGCAGATATTAAAAAAAAAAAAAACCCTTCTCCAAAAAAGCTTCACCCTTCTCCAAAATGATGTGAAAGCTGGCATGTCTGGTAAATATGTGATACCTGAGAACAGCTGAAGAGATTTAAATCAAGCACATATTTAGGACAGTCACCTAGGGCATCTACCCGGTGTCACAATGCTCTAGTTTACATTTCATTTCTCGACAGAAACATACCAACTTCGATCAGAAAAGTGTTAATTCATCAGCGATATACCAATAAACAGATAACAGGACGACTTGTAATCGAGGCCTTCCCTGTAATTGCTTTCAGATATTGATTTTATTTTCCAAACTAGTGGGAAAGTTGAGCATACCACACAAGGATGCGGGACAGCATCATTTTCTGATAGCGTGGCTGTGTCGCTGATGCAATGCCCTCTGCTGGTTATGACAGGAATTTGTTCAGGATGCCAGGGATAGCTCACCTACCTCACGAAGGGCATGGTGGGATCGTTAACACCCACTAATGAATGATGACAGACAAGACACCAATTTAAGATCCACTGATGGACAGCTCTGCCTGTGAAACAGTTTATATCTGGGTTGGAATTCAAATGCAGGCTCGACAGTTTTGAAGCCATCCTGTCAGTCCTGATTTTGACTAGATGATACCCCACCATTTATTTAATTTTATAATGTCAGAATGTAAGCGAAAATACTTATCTATAATAATAAAAAGCAGTGTGTGTTTGCATTTCCTCCACAACTTAAAACCATGAAACCCAGCGGCCCCAAACTTTGCATGCATGGTTTTCGACCTCCAAGGGATTGCATGAATGAAAACTCAGTGTTTGGGTGTGTTTAAATACCCTTCTTGAAGTTGATTAATGGGGTGCTCAAAAACACAAAAAAAGCCTTACCAAAATGATGGTCTGCCATCTTGGTCAGTCCGTCACATCGCTGGGTTTTCTCTTTTGCCGCCATTTTGTTTCGGCCTATCGTTGGAAACATGATCTAATCGTGAAGTAATTGAAGCATATAATCAAAATCTTGACTACAGATTGGAGGATCTGATGCTCATCACTAAATACATATCAAAATCTGGAGGAAAATCTGAAAATTTAATACAAGCGATTCTTATAAGTGTATAATCTTTCACTCAGTTTTCAGCAAGGCTGTTCTTGTTAAGCAGCGTTAACAATTAAACAATGTTAACAATTAAACATTTGAAAACAATTAAAATAATTAACCAGCGTAAAATGAAAATAATTAACCAGTGGAAACAGCGTATAATGAAAATAATTAACCAGCAGGATTGATGGCAAAGCTTCCGCAGTCACGCCTGTGTACTCTGTGGGCAAATCTGAGTAAGGAGGGAAAGACCTCTCGTCTCCATCCCACAGTCTCCTCTCACGCCCACCCCTCCCCACATCGCCCACTCGCTCCCCACCACCTCTCTCTCAAAATTACAATTCCTGATACCATCACGTCAGAATCGAACTCGCAGCAGATGCACTATTGAAAACATTACAGTAACCCTTCCAATCATTTATCTCAAGTTTAATCCACATCATCCCAATGGAAGCAAAAACAGAAATTCAACTCCAAGGCAAATCAAGATTATATCTGTGAAGTTGTCCAAAAAGGGATAAGTAGAGCAAGCGGAAAAATGTAGAAGATTCACCAAAAACAACACCCACCACTAAGTAGTCATTCAATTGTTATAAAGGGCTTTGTCTTTTAACTGATGCTTTGTGCCAAAAGTATCAACATTGATCATCCAAATACAAAGTTTCCATCTAATAATGCATATGTATCAAAGCTGGACCAGGGATGGTGCCAACAATGTGTACAGAATGTAAATGTTTCGGCTCAAATATGCAGGTCTATATATGACACAAGCTGGTCCACAAACTAGATGGGATCACATTTTAAACAAGGCCGAAGTTAGATCCTTAACTGGCCTTTTAAGGAAACTATTTAGACAGCGTAGCATACAGGTATGCTTCAATGAGCTTGAAACATCACTTCAAGGTGGAAATATTCATAACCCCATCCCCTCCCAACATCCAAATGTAGCCCCTTTACCATTTATTATATTGCAAACTTGTCCAAGGATCAAACAGATTTCAGTCCACAGAAGGCAGATCGTGTCTATCCACATTCACAGAAACCACTTTACACTTGGCAACAAGCAACGCGTGGAAGCCGCTGGAAATGAAATGTACTTTGAGGGGTAGAGTATGAATCGTGTTCAAAACCAGAAGTAAATTGAATCTGATGCAAGGCTCAGGTTATTTGCCTTCAAAATGCTACCACAAACGCGCCATCGACATTCAACGTGAAATTTAAACTATCGTTTCGTGACCTTGTGCCTCGTCCCATCCTTCCTTCAAAGTGGCCTCGTCTATGGCTGCCTTGTAACATAGCGATATTGGCTTGCAAAATGTTTTGGTTTAAGAGACGGCCGAATAAATCCTGATTTTGAAAATCGTTCTAATTAATTTCTTGCATTCCACTTCTTTTTATGACAGAACTCCTCTTTGTTTCCACATATAAAACAGACATTTGAACAAAAGCAACATCAATTAAAATCCCAGAAAATGAAATAACTCCGTATGGTGGTTTGCACGAGTTCAGAAACATCACGACGAGCAAAACCCCAAAAAACAACAAAAAAACGTGTTGGTTGGTGAGAGAGTGGGTCAAAAAAAAAATTACAAGGGTTCTCAGCTCCGTTACTTCTTTCCAGATTTCTTGATTCCACTTCCGCCTGAAACGGCAAAACACCAGACAATACATTTGTTCAGAGCTTTTGATTCCCATCACCAACATTTGGCTTCATGTTATGTACCCATTCCTCCTGACAGTACAGCTGCAAAAGCAGTCCCAATCCAAGTTATACATTAGGTCGTTTGCCATTGCATTTCCAGAAGTTTGGACCTGAGCTTGCAATTATAGAATACAGAAACCCATAAAGGCACATACCCTCATTGTAATCTGTGCATGTACAAAGATAAAAATGAGGGAAATGTGGCAGGAGGGTTGTGTAGGTATGCAGGAGGGCAAGGAGAAGGTAGATCACATGATGAGGGGGAGTCGTGAGCTGCTAAAAAGACGAGCTTGTTTAACGCTTCCTCCACACCACAAATACCAGATGCAACAAGCGTTACGCCTAGGTCCCTCGTCGGTGAAGTGATGTGAGTTGACAAAGTGGAAGACGCAGAAAACATGCTAAATGATATTTCGCTCACAAGGTTCAGACATACATGGCGGTGGCCATCTTGGATTTTGACGTGGCGACCCAATTTTCAATAGCGTTCTTCCTTGTGCCGAGATACACCCAAACACCAAATTAGAAGTTGGTACTTTGCTTATTTTTCAAGATATTCATCTCACAAGGTTCAGACATATATATGGTGGCGGCCATCTTGGATTTTGACGTGGCGACCCAATTTTAAACAGCGTTCTTGCTTGTGCCTAGATACACCCACACACCAGATTAGAAGTTGGTACTTCGCTTATTTTTCAAGATATTTCGCTCACAAGGTTCAGACATATATATGGTGGCGGCTATCTTGGATTTTGACGTGGCGACCCAATTTCCAATAGCGTTCTTCCTTATGCCGAGATACACCCACACACCAAATTAGAAGTTGGTACTTCGCTTATTTTTCAAGATATTCATCTCACAAGGTTCAGACATACATGGCGGCGGCCATCTTAGATTTTGACGTGGCGACCCAATTTTAAACAGCGGTCTTCCTTGTGCCTAGATACACCCACACACCAGATTAGAAGTTGGTACTTCGCTTATTTTTCGAGATATTTCGCTCAAGGTTCATACATATATATGGTGACGGCCATCTTGGATTTTGACGTGGCGACCCAATTTTCAATAACTTTCTTCCTTATGCCGAGATACACCCACACACCAGATTAGAAGTTGGTACTTCGCTTATTTTTCAAGATATTCAGCTCACAAGGTTCAGACATACATGGCATCAGACATACATGGCGGCGGCAATCTTGGATTTTGACGTGGGTTGCACCCACACCAAATTCGAATGCGGTCCTTCGCTTACGCACGCACGCACGCCCACACGGACGGACGGAGGGGAAAACCATAGTCCCCCTTTCGCTCCGCTGTGCGACGGGGGACAATAACTCACCCATAGGACCTTTCTGTTTTGCCTTTGACGCCAACTCTTGAATCTTTTTCTCCTCTTCCTTTTTCTTCTGTTGGAACTCTAAATCAGTCTGGTATGAAAAAACAAGACCAAAAGTCTCACAGCGGCATAGCCGGGCTTGTAAAATATTATAAACTACAAACATATGTTTAGCTTTTCAAACAGTCGCTAATGCTGCTTATAACATTAAACAAAGAAATCTGGAGGAATCTCGACATCCGTGAGGTAAGTTTTACTTACAGAACTGAGGGAAAATCTACTGTAACCTATGTACCCCACAAGGGTTGGGGTTGTGCTCATTTACCAAGCAGCTAGCTAGCACTTGCCAAGCCAGCCGTTCCTTAACAGTTTTGAATGGAGTGCTTGCTGGAATGCTTAAACCACTTGGCGATCTCTCCACACCAAACTTGGGAAATGAACACACATCCAATGTTCTTGAGACCCGACCACAGATAGACTGTAATCTACATACCCAAAGAGGAATGACCTTTCAACAGCTTCCGTAGTGAGCGGGTGTAGGCCTACTAGTAAATTAAAATGTCGGTCGATGGAGTCAGCCGTCGTAATGACATCATAGACGTAATGGACACAAAACTGATATATTTTAACTTCCAGTACGTTTGCAGTCACGACGAAGGGATTAGTGTTATTAGATTTACTATAACTAGGGCATTGCCCGTACTATATCTATATCTAAAATTATATCCCCCCCCTCTATTTACATGAAATGGTTTGGTCCAAAGCGAACGGCTTGCGAGTACGGTGACAATCCCCCCCCTCTATTTACATGCAATGGTTTGGTCCAAAGCGAACGGCTTCCGGAGTTTGGTAAAGAAATCGCCATCGCGTGCACAAACGCGCAGGAAAGCGAATGAATCGCAAATTCGGTTTTATTAGTTTTAAAACATAGTTTAACGCCAACATAGTTTGCAAACGTGAAATAAATGAATACGCTCTCAAATGTGCCATCCGAGGCAGAGTGTGTCCTCCACGTTCGGCACACGCGATCGTTCGCTGCTCTCTGATTGGTTGAATCGTTTTTTGGACATAGCTCGGTAAGTAATTGTCCGATTAATATGAAACCTTGAAAAGGCACATCCTCGGGTCCCGATCGTTCGCTGCTCTCTGATTGGTTGAATCGTTTTTTGGACATAGCTCGGTAAGTAATTGTCCGATTAATATGAAACCTTGAAAAGGCACATCCTCGGGTCCCCAGCAATATACCTGGCAAGTTAAAAGTATATCGGACCCGTGGTTGTCGAGAAACAGCGGTCACAGACAAACAGACGTACAAACGTACAGAGATTACTGGAATTATAGATAGATATTAACGTTACGTTTTCATTATTTCGAAAATGATATCACTATCAAATAACCGAGGCAAATTCCTTCCTTCCGCGTTATTAATATTAGTGCCGAACACTGCTCATCATTGATCATGAACCATACACCACTTCAATCCATTAACCTTCCATTCACGACATTGGGATTAAAGTATTATAGTTATATTTACTATATTATTATTATTACGAAAACGATACTACTGAAACGATTAAAAAAAAAACATATAACCACCTTTAGAGGCCATTTTTCCCCGCAAAGCAGGGGTTGGCCTTTTTCGGGAGCCATGGTTGTTGTTGTTTTTCGGTCCCCTTTTTGAAGCAATGTTTTATGGCCGGATGCCCTTCCTGACGCCAACCCTTTTTGCCACCTTTAACGACAAACAGGGAATTACCAGTGAGCTGGTACTCAATTAGCCGACCTCGGAAGGATGAACAGGCTGAGTCAACCCCCCTGGCGTTAATTCAGCGATCGACCAGGATTCGAACCCAGGATCCTAGGATCCTAGGATCCTAAGCCGGCACCCTAGCCACTAGCCCAACACCAGGGTTACTGAAACGATACACCACTGTATTAAGAAACCTGGGCTTAATTTGTCCGAAGCGGACAGAAGACGAGTCATAACGCCTAAGGCCTATACGTACCGTACCGGATTGTTGGAAGAGACGTAACGTCAATGCTTTCGATATTTGATGGTCATTTTAACAATCGGTTTGCTTGTATTTCACACTGAATGAAAAACGTAAAGGTAGAGCATGGCGATTGTGATATATGACAGGTTCGACGATATGTTCGGCATGAACGGCATTAACAGCACACAAGTGAAAATGGTGGAGTGTGGAGAGTCAGCCGCCGTACATCGTAATGACATCACCCGGTCATGTGACCATATCCTCAGCTCTGATTGGTATACATTTGAGGGTACATACATACGGGTACGGATGGACAAACACCGTTCTAGACGGCTTCGCCCGATGGGCTACGCCGTAAAAAGAAATACATATATCAATATTTTGTTTTGAAATATCAATGCAATAAACCCTTAAATATAGTGGGGGTTACGTTCCTGGATAATGCCTCAATAGTTAAAACCAAGGGCCGATGGGTAAAGAGGAGTTTGGGTCCTGGGCTTCGAGAAAGAGGAAGGTCGTCGGTATCCAGAAATAACCACAATTGAAACAAGAGGGAGAATTACTTTGCAATACATGTCCCCTACCAGTTTTCAGCTCAATATATTAAAGGGTACAGGGGGGGAATTCTGGAAAACTGACCCGAGTAAATGTGATATTTTCCAAGTCCAAAAATAGCATAACACCGTGACAAATCGGTGAAACACCTCCAAACTTTAACTTTATAAAAAAGCAATGTACCTATCTATGTAAGCCATGTAAAAGTCTTGTTTGGTGAGGGAGTGGGTGAAAAAATATACATATATATATATGAACACACACACAAACATATATGAACACATATATATATATATACACACACACAAACACATCACAAGGGTTCCCTCAGCTTCTCAGCTCTGTGAGCAATGTACTATATAATAAAGCAAGTTTCAGTTGACTGTTAAAGTGTATGGGATAAAAGTGCAGAAAACCACAGGTGGGACAGAGAGACGGATGGACGGACAGCAAACCTCCGGGTAGGAGAGAAATAAACATGTAAAAACAAATATAAGCATGTTAACATTGAAATAAGCATGTAAATAAAATACAGTACAAAACTAGAAGGGCACTCGAGAGAACGCATACCTCCGCCAGGCTGAACAGTTTATGGTTTCTATCCCACTGGTTTCTATCGACCTGAACAAAAATCGAATGGGCTTCTTCTTGTCACCTAACCAACTCGTCCACCAAGTTTATTCATAACTCATCCACAACTTTTTAAAATATGTTCTACTAGCTGAATGCACCCGGCGTTGCCCGGGTTCTTTTTCAGTGAATTTAATCTTCTGCACATTGGTCTTATTACTATAATTCAGCTTTTACTCGCGGCCGTAGAAGATCGACTACTATAATTCAGCTCAGTTTTTAATTGCGAAATGGGCCCAACCCAGCCGAGGCGGCCTCGCCACCTAGCCCATAACCTTCCCGGGACCCGTCCCGACATTTCTTTCAGAGGTTTCCTCCTATATTTCACCGTTCAGGAGATTAGCGCGTGCAAACAAACAAAAACTTTCTTTTATACAGAAGAAGAAGAATAAAAAGAAGAATAGAAGATATAAGATAGATAATCGCTTTTCACCTGATCTCTCAAGGGTGAAGAATCACTTCAAAAATTAAATAAGTCTCTTATCAGAATCCATATTCAGATCTTCACCAAAATCGAATCGATTCGGTCTTGTCACACACCCAAACGGTCCACCAGGTTTCGTCCAAATACGCCCGTAACGTTTTGAGATATCTTGCTTAAAATTTCTACAAGACATATCCGGATCTTCACCCTAATCTAATCATTTCGTCCTTGTCACATAACCAACCTCTCCGCCAAATTTCGTCCACAACTTTTTAAGATATCTTGTTCACAAACACAGATAAACAGACAGACAGGGGTGAAAACATAACCTCCATATACCTTAGGTGGCAGAGGTAATAAACAAAAATACAAGACTTTTACCTTCTTTGTTTTTTTACCAAAACAGCAAGGTAGTTTTTAAAAAAACAGCAAGGTGGTTTTAAAAAAAACAGCAAGGTGGGTGAGGGTAAGAACATTACATACTCTGCCATAAATAGAGAACAAGACTTAGCTTGGGATGATGATGCTGCTGTTGGTGGGGAGCGGGGAAGAGGGAGCGGGATTCAGCGATCGGAAGAGGAGCATTGGCTTTACGACGTCACCTGCTGCATCACCACGTAGAAGGGTACAACTATCCTTAGCCACCCTGAACCCCGGACCAGATCTTTCCTGATTGGACAGGAAGGTATCAGATGGCATCCTCTTCCAAAATAATCTCGTCTCATTGGCGTTAAACACCTGCTCCAGCATAAATCCCTTCACCTTGTTTAGTTCCATGAGCTGCGGTGGGTAGTTTTTCACAGCATCATGGTCTGCCGATGCTGCTTCTCCAACTACTTTTACATCGAGCACGAATCTTCTTTTTAATTTCTCAAACCAGCCCTTGCTGGCATGGAACGTGCAGGTAGCCATGGTTGAACTGGAGCCTTTGGCCACTGGTGCCTAAGGAAATGTTGGTAGATCCGCAATGACTTCTCCCATATCAAAGCTCACCTCACAAGTTGATCCGGGAATCTATATGCTGATAGGATATTCATCTTGCACGATGGATGGAATCACAGGCTTTTCGAAGGTCCTTGAATGTCATTATTGCAGCAAGGTTTGTGGGCACCGATTCCTTCTGGAGATTAGCCTCCGGAGTACAATAACGAGCAACAGCTGAATTCCATTTTGGTTTGGCCTCAAGTGTTGATCAAGAGCAGAACATTATGGTTCAAAATAATTTGATTAGAGATCTTGGAAAACGTCCACTCAAAGGCACTTTTTCTGTCTTTGGTCCTTGATCCAAATATTGAGGGCCTTTCCCATTCTTTCAACATGAGGATCACGGGACTGGAATGAAATGTTTGGGCTTCGCGGAGTGCTGGCGGCAACACTTGCACGGATATTTGACACACTTTTAGACAGACAGACTGTGCAGTAGATCCATTTATCCCATAATGGCGGCCCACAGACTTTCAGCTCTTGCCAACCTCCAAAATATTTAATGCATTGCATGTTGCTGCTGTTGTAGTTGTAGTATAAATATTGTGGTAGTATTTCACTTTGTGTGCCATGTGCAAAGACAAACTATTCCACAAAAACCCAACCCAGATTGCTACACAAATACTTCACCTACTTACATCATCTTGTTCCTTTACTTGCTTCTTTGGCTGCTTTAGCGGTTTCTTCTTTCCACCTGCAAGACAGATTATTTTTGATAACAGGAAAAAAAATGCACATAAAAATATTAAAACAGCAAGAGAAGATGAGGGGGGCAGGGGGGGCGGGGTATCCACATACATGTATTTCTTTGGTTTGCAGTGGAACAAAACAAAAAAAGCTGAAACAATTACCAAATCTTAGCTTATTCCACACAGAAATCCTAAAATGGCCCAGACAATATTATTGGCACCTTTTACAAGTTGTTAGAAATAATTAGATTTCAAGCAAGTGATTCTCCTTTACTTTGGAAATTAATTCACCGATGGTGAGTTGCAGGTGCCTGCAATATAAAAATCACTCATTCAACCAGTTTGAATAGAGAAAAGGAGTCGTTCTGCTGTTTTGTGGCACTGTGTGTACTGCAATGACCATGGAGAAGAGAAATAAAACCAGAGAATTGTCCGAGGAGGTCAGACACAAGATTGTAGCCAAGCATGGACAATCTCAAGGCTGCAAGTCCATCTTCAGAGAACTCGATGTTCCTGTGTCCACCGTACGCAATGTTATCAGGAAGTTTAAGGCCCATGGCACTGTAGCCAACCTCCATGGACATGGCCACAACAGGAAGCTTGATTGAAGATTGCAGCGAAGGATTGTTTGAATGGTGGAGAAAGCACCTCGATCAACTACCAAACAGATTTAAGCTGATATTCAGACACAAGGTACGACAGTTTCAACTCGCAAGATCCGTTGCCAACTCAATGAAAGGGGGTTATATATGGAGGAACCCATTGCAGAGAGAGACATAAAAAGCCCGACTGGAGTTTGCCAAACACACCTGAACAAGCCATAATCCTTCTGGGAGAATGTCCTGTGGACAGATGAGACCAAATTAGAGCATTTTAATAAAGCACAGCATCTCTAAGTTTACAGAAAACAAAATGAAGCCTTCAAAGAAAAGAACACCTTCCCTGCAGTTAAACATGGATGAGGTTCAGTGATGTTTTGGGGTTGCTGTGCTACCTCTGGCACTGGGTGCCTTGTACGTGTGCATGGAATCATGAAACCAGGAGATTACCAAGGCATTTCGGAGCGCAATGTTCAACCCAGAAAGCTGGGTCTCCGTCGATGGTCATAGGTCTTGCAGCAGGACAATGACCCCAAACACATAAAAAAAAGCACCCAGAAATGGTTCAAGACAAAACGCTTGACTGTTCTGAAGTGGCCAGCAATGAGTCCAGATCTAAATCCCATTGAAAACCTGTGGGGAGATCTGAAAACAGCAGTTGGGAGAAGGCACCCTTCAAATCTTGGAGAACTGGAGCAGTTTGCACAAGAGTGTGCCAAACTGCCAGTAGAGAGGTGGAGGAAGCTCATTCATGGCTGTAGGAAGCGCTTGACTGCAGTTATTTTGGCCAAAGGCTGTGCTACCAAATATTAAGTCTTGGGTGTCAATAATTGTCAATGCCATAAATTTTTATTGTCTGATTTTAACGGATATATTAGGTTCTTAATCAAAAACAAAGGTTCTGTTATATTAACAGTATGAATGAATGAATGAATGATCGTTTTAAGGCCATTTTTCCCCGCTAGAGAGGGGGTTAGCCTTGCGGACCCCATGACAATCATGGTTCCCTGTTTTGAGGCAATGTTTTTATGGCCGGATGCCCTTCCTGACGCCAACCCTTGGTCACGCTCTTACGATGCGCAGGGATACGGTGTGCCTATTCTGAATCGGGGTACACACCGTGATCATTCATCCCAGCAAGCTGGTACTCAATTTGCCGACCTCGGAAGGATGACAGGCTGAGTCAACCCCCCCTGGCGTTAATTCAGCGATTGACCGGGATTCGAACCTAGGATCCCAAGCCGGCACCCTAACCGCTAAGCCAACGCCAGGCTATTTTTATATTAACAGTGAAATAAAGAATTGTGGAGACCAAATACTTTTGTCAATTTCAACTTATTTTTTTAGAGAAAATTGCGAGTTATTTGAAAAGAATGCAAAGGTGCCAATATTTTTGGCCACGACTTTATGTATAAATATATATATATATATATATATACACAAAGAATTAAGTTAAGCACCCCCCCCGTTTTTGTACAACCTCGCACATTACAAGTTTGTTGTCGTCAAAACAGTGTAATATACCCATGATATTGCTATATTTTCTGGAGAAGTGATATTATGGTCACATAAAAACATAACAATCATGCCGTTTTCAATATTTTATTCTGAATAATTTAAGGTGAAATTTTTTGGGAATTTTAGGCATATTTTCACCTCAATTTAAGTATGGAGCTATAGGTCCATCACGGACAGTGTGGATGACGTTTATGTTTTCTAACGTACAGTCATTGTTCTGAGAAGACCTCTAGCGATCTTTGCGTCAATAACGTGTGTAGGACCCACGTGATCGGATCACTGACTCAACCCTACGTCTCATAGACCCTGTAAGCCGTCGTATGCGTTGCTGTGGCAGGTTGAACCCCCTCGAGCACGTTTGGGACATGTTGGGACGACAAATTGCGAAGATGGTCCCTCCAATAGCCAATCTGGATGAATTGGAACGTGCATTACATCGGGAATGGAACAACCTGCCACAGCAACGCATACGACGGCTTATAGGGTCTATGAGACGTAGGGTTGAGTCAGTGATCCGATCACGTGGGTCCTACACACGTTATTGACGCAAAGATCGCTAGAGGTCTTCTCAGAACAATGACTGTACGTTAGAAAACATAAACGTCATCCACACTGTCCGTGATGGACCTATAGCTCCATACTTAAATTGAGGTGAAAATATGCCTAAAATTCCCAAAAAATTTCACCTTAAATTATTCAGAATAAAATATTGAAAACGGCATGATTGTTATGTTTTTATGTGACCATAATATCACTTCTCCAGAAAATATAGCAATATCATGGGTATATTACACTGTTTTGACGACAACAAACTTGTAATGTGCGAGGTTGTAAAAAAACGGGGGGGGGGGTGCTTAACTTAATTCTTTGTGTATATATGTGTGTGTGCGCACACGCACGCACGCACACACACACACACACACCACTAAAATTGTCATTACAGTACAAAGGTTGTGTCACAGCATCACTATAGTTGCGGGTTTTCAATACTTACTGATATCTATCAAATATAGTTTCTCACTTTGTTTCACAAATAAAGACATATTCTACAAGGGTCATCCAAAACCTTTTGGCACCTCATCTACAGAATATATACAGGGTGTCCACAAAGTCACGCAACATGGGCAAAACGTTTATTTGTAAGGTTGGTTCTCTCAGTTGTTCGAAATGTGTTCCACCAATCTCAAAACGTGTTTGTAAACGGAAACGCAGGTTTCTCTGTATGTTCTTCAACATATCCGAGCTAATTGAGCTGACTTCATCACAAATTTGTGGTTTGAGATGTTCCAAACTGTACATTTTCACCGTATAAACTCGCGATTTCAAATATCCCTTGACAGCGAAATCCATACGATTTAAGTCTGGGGATCTTGGTGCCCACTCTACCGTTCCTCCTCGACCAATCCACCTGTTTTGTATTTCTTCAACACCTTTTGTACAGTGCTCTTTGGAATCCTTAACCCGGCAGATGTTCGCCTGATTGATTTTTTTCGGGCTTGCAGCAACCTTGGCAATGATAATTTCTTGAACATCGTCCGCAACGCGAAGAGGACCTCCACGGGGTTTGGCAGTTACAGATCCCGTTGCTCTGAATTTGTTGAAAAGTCTTGCTACTGCTGACTGGCTCAATGATTTTCCTGGATGATTTTTTATTGAATTCCTCTGCAACTTTTCTCTGCCACCACCCTTCACGTCCACATAAGACGATCTTGATGCGTTCTTGTAAATTCAGCGCCATGGGTTCTGCAAAAAATTAATACATTAGTTAAATTAAATAATTTCCTATGATGCGCGACTTTGTGGACACCCCGTATATTAGAGGAGGTGCAATCTGCATGTATGTCGTACAAATGGGATATTCGAGATAATAAATGCCGAGGCTTTAGATTAACACCAGGTACACAGTCCAGGAATGCGTTCAGTTACCAAGCAGCTAGCTAGCGCTCGCCAAGCTGGCCGTTCATTAATCAACCGTTTCTTGTCGAGTGCTCGAAAACTAACTTTGGAACTGAACACACTCCAGCAATCCTACGGAAAACAAGTCAGTCGTACGACTAATTATAGTTTATGAATCCAAAGCTGTTCATTTGATCAAAACCTCTGAAATGGGTGGTTTGTGTACAGCCACCCACTGCTGGTTGCATCATTTTTTTCTGTGGGCGGGTCTGCCGCTGATGCAATGCCTCTCTATAACCAGTTATCTGGGGTTCCGACGAATTACCCAAATGTAAGTGAATTTACCCAAATGAAAGCACAATGTACCCAAATGTAAGTCGTACTATGTAAAGGAAGGTTATTTTATGCAGTAAAACGTTACGATGTGCTTCTTCACGTCCAAGAAAACGAATGCGAACAGAATTTTACTAATTTTAGCGGCCCGATCGGTGGCAGCCATTTTAGGCCAGGGGGACATAACTCGGTGTACATCTGCAGGATTAATGAATCCGTGCTGAAGCGACCAAGGTGGCGGTAAGTTTACCTACATAGGTTGACCCTAGACATTAACGAAATATAAATATTTGATCAAAGTTACACCCTACTTTCTTATTATTTGTATCAGAATGATGTGGAATATTTACCCAAATGAAAATTTAAAAAAATTGACGATTTACCCAAATGAACGGCAACGAGCAAAGATTTACCCAAATGAAGATCATCTCACACGGAACTAGTCACACAACGTGAAGTAAATATAAATATTTTACCCTAACCCTAACTAACCCCAACCCTGCTGACACATTTGGGTACATTGTGCTGTCATTTGGGTAGATTCACTTACATTTGGGTACATTTGGGCAATTTGTCGGACCAGTTATTCTGGTACTCATTTTGCTGACCTCGGAAGGATGATAGGCTGAATCAACCCCACATGGCGTTAATTAAACCGGATTCGAACTCAGGGCCTTAGGATCCCAAGCCCGCCGCCCTAAGTCTAACCATCAGCTTAGGCCAACACCAGGTGATCCCCCTGAAATGACATAGAAACGGAAAAACCGAGGAATATTAATAATAAAACGATATTAGCATTTATTTATAGCCGGCGAAGCCGGTGTTGTGAATGAACGCGTACGTATTATGTTGAAAAGCCAGATTTTTCTGGATCCCTTGAGAATTTCGAAGCTTTGACACACCAAATCACTCCATGGAGGCCGCCATCTTCCGGATGCGGAAGTATGCATAAAAAAAATTGCGAAAAAGTTCAATAGGAGTTTGTTTCACCCGTCTTTGTTTGATTCACCATCTTATGCACCTCTAATTTGTAATTAAAATACTTTAAGACCAACCTCGTTCCCCGGGCCCACACGGGCCCTGGTTATCTTCAACGAAAATCGTCACCAAACACCGGAACCAATGAGATTCGAGTATTTGGAAAAATATTTCAAAAAAGCTTACCACATTTTGGAGATGGAGGCTGAAAACGGCGTCAAATTTTCTAAAATTGACGAATAATTATTTTTTAGAAATCTCGCGGCCGTAGGGGATAGTTTTTCACCGCCGGAAATATCCGAAGTTGAGACGGAATTCACTGAATGAATCAAGAAGGAAATTTTAATCTCATCCAGATTGCAAATGCAAATGGTGTCATTTTGAACTCGATGCGGTACCTACTATACCTACCTACTACCAACTACCTAATTCACCGATACCATAGTGATGGGTAAAATAGTGACAAGAGGCTTTGGCTTCGCCGGCTCATTGCGGCTTTGCAGTCGGGTACGACTACTAGTACTCGTAGGGACAGGATGAACAAAAGGCCAACTGGTCATCATCAGGCCCAAACTCAAAGTCGCGGCCTTATCTTGCCTTAAGTACGAGCTCGGCCGCTGGACTAGAACTACATCAAAAGGCAGGAAAAAAAAGAGAACCAGATAACCCCAAACCCAAAGCCAGGCATTCTCAAACCTTCCCTGCTTGCCATGATGTCAGCAAACACGTCCTCGTGGTTCTCAGCAAAAACACGAAGAGTTACTCTTCCTCTTCTTCCTCCTCCTATCTTTATATCGTCGTATTCAGCTCTAATGAAATTAAAATTGGTCAAATGCGATCGGCAATAAAACGATTTGCCATTTAAAGCATTGAAACAACGACAGTAAATGTATATATACCAGTTTTCATATGATCTCTCACACTAACTATACTGCTATGGTCACTAAACATTGCCTAAAACAATAAAAACCTGTGACTGCTCAAAGATGAAAACTATCAAGTTAAAATACCAATTTACAAATGTTAGGCAGCAAATGGATGTTAAAGTATTTTTTCATGTGATATTTGTAAAAGTAAATGCATACATATACCGTATACAGTATATACGGTCTTAGGACTTAGGGTCATATTTGGCGAACTCTTTCAAACTTGCAACAGGTTGGCAGCATTTGCTTCATCAGTTGATGCGCGAGGACCTTGTGCACATCTTGTGCACATCTTTCACTGCACCGTCTTCCTCAAACTTCTGACGTATCCTTGAAATGGTTTCACATGTGTTGGGGGCTCAGTTTCAAATTCATGTCTCCAACGTCTTTGCGCCTCTAACATTCTCCGTTTTCTAACACTTCAAATCAATTTACGCCACACGAACGTCACACGTGTTCCGCCATTTCAAATTTGTACCCTTAAATGCAAAGCGTGATTTTACATGACAACACGAACTCGCCATCTATTGGTGTTATCAAACCATGAGATAAATTATCACAAATCCATCCATATATTGTCAGCGTTCAGTGTCATCCATTTTTTTGGAACACACACACACACACACACACACACACACACACACACACACACACACACACACACACACACACACACACACACACACACACATATATATATAACGAAATGGTCGATGGTCTCCGATGGATCTTGGCGCCGCGATGCGAGCAGATATCGAGTATAGACCATGCTTTGAGTCTTGATGTAGATGCGTTTCAATTCCTCCACAGCCGCATCGTACGTAGCGCACTGGGTTATGCACGTGTAAACCGTGTGGTTCACGTGGGAGTGCAGCACCGCGAGCTTAGTAACATCGGTGAGCTCCTCCTGGGCGTCCAGATGGCTGGTCAGTAACTTCAGCCAATGCGATGCGAGAGTTGAGCAGACGCGTCCGGCGCCTGAGGGTCCGCTCTGAAGATTGGAACTTGTATTAACTTGTGAGTCATGATGATCCCGTTCAGACAGGAGAAGATTCTGAATTAATTGTTGTAAGAATCAGTCCGACAACATTGTCCCAAGAGTAGGTTCAATTCAGAATCGATCTCTAGCAATACCTGTAAGAAACCAACAAGCCACATATCAGTATACAGTAATCATAGAAGTAAGTAATGGTTTTGCAATTAGTACAAGCAAGCTTAGAACCTAGTGTAACATACACCATCTGAGAATGCACTACATCACACAGAGTAAATGTCACAGGAATCATCGGAGCGCTGTCCAGTCCGAATTCATAGAGGAGCCTCTCAGTGGACAGAGTCGGCATAACACCTGGGTTCAACTTAGACACAATTTCATTACACAAGAAACCCCTCAAATATCGCACAGCAGAAAGAATTCTGCATGGAGGAGTGGGCAAAAATTTCTCCCAGTCGATGTCAGAGACTGGTAGACAGTTATAAGAAACGCCTACTTGAGGTTGTTTCTGCCAAAGGGGGCAATACCACCTATTAGAGCCAAGGGTGTACTTACTTTTTCCACATGCTAAATTTGCATTTATGTTTATTTAAATTATACAATGGACTACAAAATGTAAATGTTTCATGATATTTGTTATATTATATCACCTTTATCTATCAGTATTGTTGAAATGAAGATCAAATAGCTGTATGTTGAAATATGTTGAAAAAGTCAAAACTTTACTTGGGGTGTACTTACTTTTTCACATGACTGTATATCTTTTACACAACGCAGGTATCACTATTGGAAATGGCCTTATCTCACATATACTAAGAAATAACTAATGTTTTAAGGTGATCTACGTGTTGCATATGGACTAACTATGGGGGCAAAACCTTTAACCTTTATTAATCAAATATGTACACTTTCAGAACCGCAACACTGCACCCCCCCCCCACCCCCCCCCTTTGCCAGGCCCATCCCCGAGCCAAACCCACATACCAGTGAGCCCGACCGGTTCTGATACCAGGGTCAGGACTACTTTTTAACAATTAGTGTGACACTTAGGTTTAGTTTCCCTCTACATATAACCTAACACCCTGTGTGCGACAGTTTTAAACACTAGATATGTCCCAGCTACTGCGTTGTGTACTAACTAACTGACTCACGCCAACAATTAACAGAATTACGGAATTATTTTCAAACTACACATAAAGCCGGTGGGGAGCATGTTATTTACAAGACTACTAATTATTTACAATACTACAACCCAGGACCTGCCTTTTGTGGGAGAAAGAAGAAATTTTGAGAAGAGGAAACACAAATGCAATGCACTGCACCAATACACCATACACCCATATGCACACAAATTAAAAAAATGCACAAAAAGCACCAAAATGCACCATTATGAAAAATGCACAATCATCACATTTCAATAATCCACGATGTCTTGTGCTTGGCTGGCTGCTGGGCTGCGACGTCTTCCTGCTTCGTCTTCAGTGTGCCATCATCAAACTTAATGTCTTCTTTTCCTGACACACCAAAGGAAATAAATAAAAAGTGCACAAACCGTGTTGGCTTTTTATTTTGGCCAGCAGGGCCAGCTTAGGTGGTCTGACTGCATGGCATCAAGGCCACTGAAAAATACAGTGGTCCGCAGGGCAAGATATCGTTTGCCGCGATTGTCTGCCCCAGTCAAGGTGCCAGGCCACAGAACGTGTGGTCCATATGGTGCACCGGTGCAAGCAGCAGGCAGCAGGGTGCAGCACAAAGGTGCAGCCGGACCGCTCAGGGCACCTGCACACTCCCCTCAACAAAAGGTAATGGGTCCATGGGTGGGGAGGAAGACAAAGCAGAGGTTAGCGGGGGAAAGGGCGCAAGGGTACACGTCATGCAAGGCAATGCAATATGAGGGGCACGGGAGAGCGAGCGGAGAAAGCTCGTCACTAGCCGTTTGTAACCCCCCATGTCAACCTACTCTACCCTTGCGCTTCCCCGTATGCACACAATTTACAAATTCCGTCGCTACGTCTTGTCTTTTCCATCCCCTCTAGTTCCAACTTCATCATCCCTTCCCTCCCAAGAAGGAAGAGATGGAATATCACACAATGTCTCACCGACGTCATGATGCGTCTTTCATTCGAAATCATTTACAAAACCTGGCGTGGAGTTCTGTCACCTCTGTGAGTGGATGTGGATGGTGCGAAGAGATTTTCATCCAAACTATCCTTCTAATTGACATTAACTCACTTTACACTACCCGGGGTCTTGCCCTGCCAATCCAATTGGCCTCTTTACACTATGTGGTTCTAAAAACCAATTCCCATTGACCATCCTGTGGTGCTCTTCCAAATTTGGGATGTCACTCCCCCCATTTTTCAATACTGTGCCTTCGCACAATTTCGGGGCTGGGTCATGTGGCTCTACCAGCAGGTCCTACTTACCTGCGCACCTCCGCCACTGAAGTCGCCACCCGAGCTTGCCTAGCTCCTCAACTACCCTAACCTGGGGAAGGCCCTCCTGGCTCTCTCACCCCGCTAATGCCCTCTCTGGCATTGGGCTACCCATGTCCTTCCTTTGGATCCTCGGGCCCCACTGAACCCTACTCTGAACTCTACCTGGCTCCCAGAGCCTACCTGCGGCCTCAACTGGCCGACAGACTACCAGTGGCGGAGTGCCCATTTAACCATACTCACCAACAGGCTCACATGCCCAGACATTCCACTCACTTATGCACCCCTCAATGCAACGACTTGCTACTCCCTGCACCACAGATGTCAATAACAAACAATTTACCTACTCCCTCTACCTAACTTTAAACTACCCTCCCCGGGTATTCGTGAAGGGGTCCATCTTCCCCCATACACTCCTTCGCACCATGCACTCCACACCACTCATTCCACACACCATTTACTCCACACCATTTATTCCACACCACTTATTCACTTGCACCCCATGCAAGCCAATCACTCAATACACTTTCACACACACACACACACACACACACACACACACACACACACACACACACACACACACACACACACACACACCTCATTCTCGAGCAATGCCTCATTTGCTCACTCTCACCACAAAGATTCTCATTCTCAATTCCTCATTTGCACCTAATGCGCATCCTCATGCTCATACACAATTTCTCCACACTACTACACACACACACAGCATCATTTAATCTAACTATTTCCCTCTAAAACTCGTGCTTTCCCTGTCATCACTTATGCTAAGCACATCCCTCGTCGTTATCATCAATATAATCTGACTACATCCCCACTACTTGTACAAAAGTCGCTACTTAAATCTCAGGTCTCCTAAAGTCATCTTTCTGGATCCCTAACAATTATCCTAGCCGCCCTGGCTGGCTTTCACTGCCAAACCCCATAACCTATAGCTCATGTGCCCCAAATAAACGATGTGAGGGATGGTAGATCTACCATCCCTCTACACCGGATATCATTTGCCATCACTACTGCTATTCGTTCACTATCCTCGAGCCTCTTGTGCGGGAATGAATTTTCACAGCTCGGCTTCGAAAAGCCAAGCAATATATGTGGATGGTCAGTCTCCTGTTGGTTGGGTTCGTCCGGCATTTTCGATTCTGGGGAGGAGGCATACTTGGACCGAGGTCCCAGGCGCCATCCGTGCGCGGAGCCTTACGGTCTCCGACACGTTGACCCAACCTCCCCCGGTTGGAGCACCGCGCCCACCAGGGGGCGCAGGTCCGACCTCGCCTTTCTCCCCTCAAACCGTGCCGGTCGCCGCTACGACGCGGCACCGACCATACAGGGCGGGACCCGGCCCGAATCATGCACGCTGCCACGGCAACGATCCCCGCCGGCCCCCGCAGCACACAAAGCGCACCACGCCCAATGAGAGCTCGCATCGGCTGTACGTCGCCGTAAACGCTGCCCCGGTCTGCGTCGATGCTTGAGTCGAATTCTCCCATCCACACGCGACCCGTTCTACACTCACAAATCGCGGCGCTCCAGCGCCTCACATACACTCCATGCATTTTAATCCTGCACTCTCTCTCGGTGCACTCTCTTTTCTTACACACTCAGGTGCACACCACTCAGGCGCACTCACGCCGCTCGCACACTCCCTTACTACACATCCTCACGCACACCCTGGCACACTCATTCCACTCGCGCACTCCGTTACATCCTCTGTAACAACCATGGGTGTGCACTCTGGCATACACCCACTCAGCGCACACCTCCGTGCACATTCTTGCGCACACTCCTCCGTTACGTACTCCGTAACACTCACGGGTGTGCACTCTATTGTACACCCAATCACCCGTTTCGGTGTGCACTCCCGCACACTCTCTCCACCACGCTCTGGTGTGCATCCTCGCACACTCTCTTCATCCATCTCACACTCTGTGTCACACTCACTCTCACTTTCACACTCTGTTTCACACTCGCGCTTCGGCGCACACCTTTTCCTCACACTCGCGCCATTCACCTTCACACAGCGCACCACGGACCTTCCACAAGCGCCTGGGTGACGACGGGATCCCAAGCGCGTGAAAAAAAAATTCGCGCCATATACAGCCCTACTCACCTACGGGATTCTCTTTTCCTCCCATACCTGCAAACTTCCATTTTGGTTAGGCAGCACGACATCATAATGCGAATGCAGACTTTGAGTACATTCCATTTTTTCCTCCCATTCAATTCCTATCTCTGCCGTCTCCTTTACCCCGATTTCAACTATAATTATGTATTTTTCCTTATTAAGCTCGACGACTGCTGGCGCACATAAAAGAAAATTTTCCAATTCGGCGGCCGTCGGCTTTTCTATACCCCGTGTCGCGATTTCTACCCCTGTCCACCTGGCTGTGCTTGGCTCAACCTCGCTTTCCCCGCGTTCCTCAAGTTGCGCTACCCCATCGCGTACCAATGTGCTTTTCCCGCCCGACCTGCGGTCTATGTCTTTCCCCATTTTTTTTTATTTGGCCACCTATTCTGTTACCACACCCTTTCAACCCGTCTTTCAACCCTTTCATTCGATTCTCTTGGGTGCCCATCCTGTTTTCCAACCCCGTTAACCCCTCGTTCATTTGTCCCATTTGGCCACCCACGTCCTTCAATTGGCCCCCCAATTTGCTTTCTAATCCCCCCAATTTGCTTTCTAATCCCCCAATTTGATTTCCCAATTGCTCCCCCATTCTGTTTTCCAAATTATTTAACCCATCTTTCATTTGGCCACCCATTTCCTTCATTTGGCCCCTCATTTCCTTCATTTGGCCCCCCATTTTGTTTTTCAAATTACTTAACCCGTCTTTCAATCCCCCAATTTGATTTCCCAATTGCTCACCCTGAGCTTTCATATCGTCCCTGGTACCCCTTGCTTCGTCCCTCTGCATTTCTATAGATGCTCGTAGTTGCTCTATGAGTACATACAGGTCCCAACCTGCTGGCACCGCGGGCTCGGCCCTCGCCGCCATGTGTGAGGCGCCGCCATTTTCTACGCCTGCAACTCCTACTGCTGCACCCTCATCAGTGCTCTCCTCTTCTTCCCATTCTTCCCGGGGGTCCTGGGTTATTTCTATCTCCTCCTCATCTACCCCCACCGGCATCTGACTGCCTTGGTTATCCATGGCACGATTCAAATTTCGATGTTAGTACAATTTCGGCCGCTCGTAATTTTGAGTGCGTTAAGTGCTCTTCAGGTCAAATCCCACTCCTGACACCAATTGTTGCAGATCTCAAACGTCGGCCTTCCCCTTATCAAGGGGGGATTAATCCCCTTGTCTTTTTACTAGCCGACGCGATCCGGGTCTATCATGTTCCTTCCGGTCAGCGCTGAATAGGGTGGTAGGTCGACTTCGTCCTATTACCTAAGTACCAGCACCTTCCGGGAAGCAAGGAAATAACCCCATCCGAACCACGGTTTTAGTGGACATGCCGAGCGATAACGAGCCACGATTCGGGCCGTTAACAGGTACTAAACCCGATTGCAGCGGATCCTAATCGTGCCATGCTTACCCAATGGAGAAATCACTAAGACGGTCGAATTAGGAAAGACAGAAAGAACAAGTTGTTTATTACACACTTTGTACAATGAAGAAGAAGAAGAAGAAGCAATGTACAGTGAAGAAGAAGAAGCAGATACACAGGGCAGCCTTATAACAGTCTTACCTTATCCCTGGACACTGGCCCGTTCGCACTCAGACTCAGACTCACACGGGGTTTGTAGATGGTCAGGCGATGGTCCAAAGGATCGCGTCCACAGCTCGCTCCGGTCCCCGACTCGTACCACGAAGGCGATGGTAGACGGCAGGCAAGCTCTCAGCATGTCGTTGGCGCGGATCGGACAATTATATGGGAAAGGTGACCTAGGCTGGGTGGTTATTCCACGGCTCACGGCCACGTACGTAATAAAGGAACCGGCTAGGCGGTTATACTGGCTGTCTCAGCAAGCCCAAAGCCAAACCCCAAGCGAGTTCTTGCAATCAATGCCAATGTGACAATCCTTTCACAAAGCGCTTATACTCTCCAGTCCTTGGTAATGCGTGAATATCCTCTTACAAAGCCAAGCGCGATTCCTTCAGTCCTCCTTTCCGCACAGTCCTGTTCAACGATCTGCACTTGCCAGTCCTTCTGCACGAGCGCTGTTGCATAAGTCCTGTGGAAGGACTTTTTGCTCGCGGTTATATCGCGCCGCCCAGTGAACCCTCTCGAATCTGGTAGATGCGCACTCACCACGCCCCTTAGCCATGCCCACTCGAGCCCTGGTAGGTTGTTGGGGTCTTACCGGCTCCGCCCTTGATGTCTGCTTGACGTGGCCACACCCCCACCCTTGCGCTCCGCCCCTTTTCCAGGCCTTACCTCATGGCATTTGGCTGGTTTCAGCATCCTAATGCGAGGGGCAATGGGGTGCAGACTGGATGGGCGCAATGGGGAATGGGGTGCAGACTGGATGGTGTGCAATGGAGTCGATTGGAGGGAGGGCTGCAAAATGAATGGGGCCTACTCTTATTTATTTCATTTACACAACGCAGGTATCACTATTGGAAATGGCCTTATCTCACATATACTAAGAAAGAACTAACGTTCTAAGGTGACCTACGTGTTGCATGTGGACTAACTATGGGGGCAAAACCTTTAACCTTTATTAATCAAATATGTACACTTTCAGAACCGCAACAATATATATATTGTTGCGGTTTTAGAACCCACACTTTTGTAAATAAATAATCACTTGTAAATATGACATTAAAGGTCAAAGGTAGCACCCCTAGTTAGGCCACAAGCAAAACGTAGGCCACCATAGGAACTCAGTTATTTCATTATTATGTGTTTAGATAAGGCCGTGTTTCCAATAGTTGAATCTGCGTTGCATCAATTAAATAAGAGTAGGTCCCATTTCATTTCGGCCATTTTGCGACCTCCCTCTCCAAGCGACGCCATTACGCGCCTTGCCAGCAGCGTTCGCTGCCTTAGCGCTCGCTCAAGCGCCGCCATTAACCATGCGGTCGGCTCGAGGAAAAAGGGGGTGGAACGCCAAGAACAAGGTGTGGTCTGTCAACCAGCCGTCAAGGGCGTGGCCGGTAAGCCCTCACAAACCAACCAGGGCTGAGGGAAGGGCGTGGCTTTTTGGCTGGCGGAGTAATCTTGGCTCACGTTATAAAAGCGTAAACGGAAAGCCCTTCGAAAGGACTTCTTTCGGAGAACTCTCGTGCACACGGCAGTGGCGAAAGGACTGCGTGAGAGAGCTTGATTACAAAAGGCGCTTTATTGAAGGACTGCTTTTGATGGTACTGCGCAGAAGAACTTCCCGTATGAACTTGTTGGAGGCACGCGAATTGAAAGGACTCACTCGCTGATGCTGTAAGAGAACCTTGGAGAGGGTGCCTTTGGTGCAGCCATACAATTATTACGTACGCTGAAGGACACGAGCCTCCCCCATCCCCCCGCCATATGTAAGCTCCGCTTGCGTTCCACCATACGCGAGCTGCCTGCCGGGTTTTTGCCCGCTGGACCGGAGTCGACTGGAGCCTGGACCAGTGGACCATCCACCTGGACCTTCCACCCTACCAGCTACAATCCCCGTGTGAGTGCGTATGTTGGTCTGGGGTCGTAGAATAAGACTGTAATAAGACTGCCCTGTGTCCTGCTTCTTCTTCTTCCTCCTGTACATTCTTTCCTTTCCTCTTCTTTTTGGTTTGTAAATAAATTACCTTGTTCTTTCTTGGTTTTCCCTAATCTGATCGCATCCGTCCTTTCTTTCAATTGAGTACCTGTGGCATGATTAGAAACCGCTCAGAATCGGTTTAGTCTTTGTTAATGGCTCGGACCGCGGATTGCTAGCCGCTCGGCATTATCCATCATATCCGTGGTTCAAGCGGGAGTTATTTCCCTACTTTACGGTCGGTTTAGTAAGTAGGTATTTGGGACTACCTTGACCAATGACCCTAGCTAATACCGACCGGAAGGAGCGTTATAACTTCCCAGGACTCAGGACGGCCAGCTAAAAAGACAAAAGGATTAACCCCCCCCCCCCCCCCCCTTGATAAGGGGAGAGCCGACCCCCGAGATCCGTAACAATATATATATATACATATATATATATATATATATATATATATATATACATATATATATATATTGTATATATATATATATATATATATATATATATATATATATATATATATATATATATATATATATATATATATATATTGTTGCAGTTTTGTGTTTTTACAATAAAAGGTTAATTTCCCCTCCTAGTTTAGTTACACTACAACACGTAGCCTCGTTTAAGCTCAGTTATTTCATAGTAAATGTAAGCATAGACCTTTCCTGTGTTTAGTTTTGCGTTGAGTATGACAAGGAGAGTTAGGTCCTTTATGATGCCTCGATGCTTTGGGTTTTGGCACAAAATACCGCGAGGTCGGCCTGATCAAGTCGATCAAGGCCGAAGGAAGGCGGGGCAGAAGGAGTAGGAGTGACCGGGTAAGCACGAGCTGCCAATCAGGGCTCGAGGGAAGTGACTTACCACTGCGGCAAAGGGCGGGGCTTGGAACATTCGATGCGGGCTAGGGTGGGGGCAATATAACCCTGTGCCCGGAGCCCCCACCTCAGTTATGAGGAAGACATGCGCTGAGTTATGAGAGTCGGTTCGGAGCGCTCAGTTATGAGAAGGGAGGCAGATGAGTTGAGTTATGAGATGAGCGCGGGTTGAATGAGAATACGTGAGTGGGTTGAGTTCTCAATTGAGCTGGAGTCAGATCCCCGAGAAGTTGGAGGGCAAGTTGCGCTGAGTCCAGTTACGAGAGTGAAAGCGCGCAGTTGTATTAATCGCGCTGTGAAAGACAGCCATGCCGGGCCACAGACACGCATATTTCCTCCTGCCTGCCTTTGCTGAGATACGCGCCGCGAGGATTCTCCCGCCTGCCTGCCTGCCTTCGTCGGGATATGTGCGGTGACCGCCAGAGGGCCACGCCGGGTGAGCTGTTCCTGGACGACCAAGGCCAGCGTGTTCAGCGCATGAACAATTCTTCCTTCATCCCCCTGTGAGTGTGAGTGGGCCCATTGTCTGGGTATTTTAAGTTACGACTGCTTAAGACTGCCCTGTGTCTCTGCTTCTTCTACCACTGTACATTGTGTAAATAATAATAATTAAATCTGTTATTCCTTTGATTCGACTGCTTTTGTCTCTCCATCATTGACTGAGCATGGTACGAATTATATCGCTCTGATCGGGTTCCAATAGCAAGGTAACAGCACGGACCATGTGGTACGCCATCCGCTCGGGTGTACTCAATTACGCGAGTAGTGTATATATGTTGCTTCTGGGACACTCTCATTTTCCCATTGACTTACATGTTAATATTTCCCCTCCCTCATTGCCCCTAAACACCTCTATTTCTCTCACCCTGTTCTTTACGAACCTTCTAACCTTTTGACATGTTATCCTTATTCATTAGACCACTTAAACAATGGTCCTTCTATGTGAACCTGTGATCCTTCTGACCTTATGGACCTTTTAACCTTTTACTCTTAATATCATCTGGTGAATCATCTTTGACCCACTCAAACAACGACCCTACAAATATTTGTTTATGCGTGGGAAATAATTTAATTCTCTTGCCACTCCCTTCACCATCTAATATATTAACAAAAAATATGTTTGAGTTTGGTTCTTTCTCAAGATATTTTAACTGAGCTAAAATAAAATGATAAACCTCCCTCAATGTTATTGTCTGAGCGCCTCCAGTGCCACATACCATTTTTAAATTAAAGTATATATTTTCCTGGCAACCATCAAAGTTTTCCGTCCACTCAAAAATATTTCCATCTTTTTTACCCAATTCACCGGTATTTAAATTAATTCTCTTATTTGTTTTGTAAATTTTTTTACCAGTTGTCTTTTCAATTATACCTATTTGATATTTTTCACATTCGTTATGTTTACCATTTATATACCAAGGTTGATTACACCTCCACTCTTTAGTCTGGTTGGTACTTGGTTCTATCATTTATATAATTGTAAAAAGGAGGCGGTAGCCCGTTAAAATCCCTAACCCCCCTTTTTAACTTATCACTTATATACTTATATAACCATAAGGGAGACTATCAATTCCATTTTCTAAAATAAACCTCTTATCATCAAAAGCCCCCAATGCTTTCTTATTCACCTCTTCTGAATATAATTTATGTTTATAACTTCTTATTCCATTAATCTTTCTTAACTCTTCTTTCTTTGTTGTTAAACAGTTATAATAATCCTTAAAGTTTATTGTTTCTTTAATGACATTTTTCTTTACTAGGGCATGCCCGTACTATATATATATCTAAAATTATATCCCCCCCCTCTATTTACATGAAATGGTTTGGTCCATTCGCAAAGCCAAAGCGAACGGCTTGCGAGTACGGTGACAATCCCCCCCCTCTATTTACATGAAATGGTTTGGTCCAAAGCGAACGGCTTGCGGAGTTTGGTAAAGAAATCGCCATAGCTCGGTAACTACTTCTCCGATTAATATGAAACCTTGAAAAGGCACATCCTCGGGTCCCCAGCAATATACCTGGCAAGTTTCAAGTATATCGGACCCGTGGTTGTCGAGAAACAGTGGTCACAGACAAACGACAAACACACAGACAAACACACAGACATACAGAGATTACTGGAATTATAGATAGATGCCTTTTAACTTCTTATCAGTTTTTTTCAACGTTATTCACAATGTATTTATAAGCATAAGCCTTAGACCTCAATCCCACAAATTCACTCATGACATTTCCTCCTAATTCATCCTTAAACTTTCCAATCACCTTTTTATTTTTAGAAGAGAACAACTCACTCTCTGGACTGTAATTACTAGTGTCATAGATATTAATGTCCTTTTTCATGTCTGAATAAACATCATCAGTATTAATTTGCAAAATAAAACTATCTGTATCCATATAAAGTAGATGAACATCATTTTGATATTTCTTCCTCAAGTTATTATAAAAGTAATCATACATTAATGACTTTGATAAATCAAGAATTGATGTTCCAATATAAATAGGTTTGTCCATTTCAATACTCTCTTTAATCAAATGGATCGCACAAAAGTTCTCAGTAAAGACCTCAGCTCTAGTAAAACTCGGTCTATTAATTAATTTTGATGCTTGTTTCCAAGATGTTGATAGTCTGATATTTTGTCTTTTTCTCACATTTTCCATGGTCTTACCAAAGACCGCATTATTCATCAATTTATAAAAGTCTTTCTCAAAATCTGTTTTGACTCTGTTCTTCTTTGTGTATTAAAATCAATGTACCCCTTCAACCAATGACTTTGATTGAACTTTAGAACCCTATGGATCTTCTCTACACTTAGACCTTTTGATAAATATTGTCGCAAATTTCTTTGGTGTAGAACATAATTTTTCTTGTTATATAATGTAGTAAGTAATTTTTCTGTTGATTCACCTATATTAAATGATTGTTGATAATCACTTAACCACTCCTTCTTTGGACTTTCCTTTTCACAAGCAAATGGGAGATCTTTGTGTAGGTTATGAAGTTCCTCTGGATATTTCAAATCGACCTCAAAATAATAACCAACCTTTGAATCATTCAATTCTTTTTGTGTAGAGATACATACATCTTGTAAAACCTTTTTGTAATCTTTTTCCTTTACCCATCTAAGTTTTCCATAAGGAAGAGCCTGAGACATTGCCCAGCCATACAGGTTGTTCGCATCATAATACATCAAGTAGGAGCTCTCTACCGATGGATTATAATTTGGAATGTACTTGTTATTTGCTTTAGCATATCTCTTTGAACAGACTTGTGAAATTCCTCCTCTCTTTGCCTTTTCAATCATCAAAAGCATATCAACATCGGTTATCAAATCCAAAGCTTGTTTTGTCATTTTTAACATCGCGCTCCAAGCCAATCCAGGAGCAGTGTAATAGTGAGCAGGATCCAATCCATATCCAGAATGACAGATTGTTCTGAAAGCCTCAAACACATCAGCCAACAAAAGCACATCAGTTTTGAGGTACAAATCGTGATACTCACCAAGATTCTTAATGTTATATTTTTTCCAAACATTTTGTGCGTGTACATAATCTTTATCAGATATATGACTATTGTTTAATTTGTTATAGAAATTTTCTTTTAAAGGAAGTTGTGTTTCATTGAATCTCTCAAATGAGTCCATATAGTCATAGGGGTAAATTCCCTTTTGTGTTAGAAAATCTTTATCTAAGAAATACTCTGAAAGACATGGAAACTCTTTTAGATTTTGAACCAAGTTAGCCAATGGACTTGCCATGAATTTAAATGTATCAAGAAATCTGATATGAGTAATAGGAGATGTGTGAATTGTTTTTGTGAATGAAATGTATTTCGGATCTGTGTTTGGAATTGCTGAGACACTTCCAGAAGTCTTTGAGAGTTCCTTGATAAATAGATGTGTATCATAATGAGCGTTGTTATGAAGAAAGACAGGAATGAAAGAGGGGAGTTGATAATTAATATTACAACTTTGATGAGCCGGACCTCTATATTTACCAGTGAGATGACAATGGTCTCTAACCTTTAGACCTTTACCAATTTTCTCCTCACAAATATGACAGACATTGTTTTTTATAAATTCCCTTTTTTCTTTACTTGTTAAGGACATTGGTTTATTGGTTTCTCTCATTATCTTGGTTAATCGAACACAGTCTTTTTCTAGTCGTTTCACAAACTCCTCTGGGGTATTTGAGCCTCTATACATCTCTAACTTGTTATATTTATCATCAACGGATGATTTGATATAATAACAAAAACCACAAGGAGTATGTTTTTGATATTTATTTGTGTATGATTCTTTTGGATCTGGAGAAGCAGTATCAATTTTTTCTAAAATACTTTCAAAATCAGCATATATAACAAATGGATGTTTTATTGTTTTCTTTTCATCTTTGAATGTGATCTTTGAGCCTTTTTTAGGCATGTTGATTACCGTTGATTTATGTTCACCACAATAATTTGAATGTTTATCTAATCTTTCTTGTGTATGGAAGAAGTTAAGACAACGCATACAAATATATATTTTATTTGTTCTTTTACATACTTGTGGTTTTATTAATTTTGTAATATCTTTGATGTATGTATAATGTGAATTTTCCTCTGAATTAAAATATAGAAGATTAATATGAGTTTGTTTACAATTGTCAGAAAGCTTTAAAACCTGAATGTTGTTTGTTTCTGTTAGACCATAAACATTAACTGATAAATTATTCATCTTTTCAAATTTAGGAATATCATTTAAAGTCATCGGAAACTTTAGATCTTTCATATTTAATGTATTCTCATATTTTTTATAATGAGATACTCTTTCATCATGAAAATGTGGAGGATGTAAGTGTGCTAGAATAGACCAGAGAAAACATTTATTGTCTTTATTTTTGATATTGATAACTGCTTTTCTATTTTTGATAACACTGGGTAAATCAATGTAAGAAGAAGCTTTTAGAGGATCTGATTTAAGAATATGAATGACTATGTAAATAATTTTTCCTATATTGAATCCACTTCCTACGATTGATTTATCCACATCTTGCTCTTGTTTAATAAGTTCATCATAGACTCCTGATGTTTTAAAATCTTGATATGAAGATATAAAGTGTGGCTCAGTTCTCATGTATGGTGTATCTATAACTCCTTCGTCCTTTGTCATTTCTAATTTTACTCCCATATAAAATTTAAGTGGTTTCATTTCTTTTAGTGTTTTTTCAATCAACGTTTGAACAGCAGGTTTAACTATTTCTACAGCATCAACTATAGACTCTGGTTCAGGAGGTTTGAAGTTAAAGACTCTTATTTTAATATGTCCTTTGAATGCACCATCAGAGTTTTTAATAGTAAACAATTTTGACAAGTGTTTGTTAGTTTTAAGATGGGCTTTAAACCCCTTCTTGAGGATGGTTGTTTTACAGACCTTACAATGTTTTGTTTTAGGTGGAAGAGGGGAAAGTTTGTTAAGAATGTTGTATGTATGTTTTGCGGTGAGAATATGTTGTTTATAATATTTTACTTCCTTCTCGCAAGTATCACAATAAACCATATTTATAGCGTGAGAAAACGTGGTGTTTTATATATATCACTGTGCTTAAAATAAAACACTTTTGAGCTTTACAGCTCCGTTTTATATATATCGCTGTGCTTAAACTAAAACACTTTTTCCCTCAGAATCATCGAAGTCATAACTATCACATGAATACTCAGAATCATACTCAGAGTCATCAATAAAGCTACTCTCATAACTATCATTTGAGCACAAACTATTAGTATCATAACTATCATCTGTGTTCAATGAAATACTATCATCACTATCGTCCGAGTTCAATGAAATAGTAAAATCTTCACTGCTGTAATGACTCATATTTAATTAGCAGAAAAAACCTTTCCATCTATACCAATTTCATTAACGGATTCAATCTCTACATTTTTAATATCAAAAGTTATCTTTAAATAATCTCTAACTATCATAGAACGAAATGACATTTCACCAGAAATATTAACATCATTCATTTTACTTAGATCTACACCCTTTGGATTATTAAAGTAAATACAAATTTCTCCACGAGTATTGTTGATGGTCTTATCATTCTTTTTCAAAGTATCGTGGTCAATCACTTTTTCAAGCTTTGAATAAATTGCCAGGAGTAGAGGAGAAACTTTTGTTAGATTTACTTTAATGGATGTCTTTCCAGGTATAGTTAGAGCTCTTCCTTTAAATGAAATAGAGGGGCTCATGTTATTTTCCATAACTGGTTTTACCCAAAAATTTCCATATTTATCTTTGTTCAATTTAACATCTTTGACATATTTTTCTATATCTTTCACCGAAGTAGAGATTGATTGAAATTTGTCTTTTGTGCTTTGAAACATTGTATTTATTAATGAATAAACTTGCGTTTAGTTTAAGTAAAAATTTACCATATAAATATGATAAGTTCTGAAGGATATTTAGAATTTCCAGACTCTCCATATGATAAATTAGAGAATTGTCCGGCTTGTGATAGAATATGGCTTAATAATGAGCGTTCATATAAACAATGTATTTTCTGTGATTTAATTTTAATTAGTGATAATAAAAAATATATAAATATATATAACTCTTTTAAATTAGAACCAAAAATGAATTACTTTACAAGATTAATAAGAGAGATGAATGTTAAGTATTGTGATGATAATACACCATTTCTTTCAAGGGAAGAGACTATTTGTATTGAGGAAATGTATAAGGGTTTAATGATATTTATTATTCAAAATAATTTTAATGGAAATGTTAATACAAGATACTATATAAATAAAATAATGAATTATTTTGAAATTAAACCCGAACTCAGGATAAAATATAGAGTTTCTAAAATAGCTCAAAAAAAGTTAGATGACTTGTTTTTCAAATATATAAATGAATGATTTTTTACCCGTTTGGGAAAATAAGATAAAATTTAATAACCATAAAAACATTCCAAATTCATTGAGATGTCTAATAGTTGGTTCAAGTGGATGTGGAAAAACCTGTTTACTTTTAAAGATGCTCCTTGGTCCTAATTTTTTAGATTATGATAATTTAATAATTTTTACAAAGTCTAGTTTTCAACCCGAGTATCAACTACTCTCACAGGGTTTTAATGCAGGTCTTAAAAAGGAAGACATTATCGGTTTATTTAAACTTCAAAACAAACTAAATGATTATAATATTGAAGATATAATACAATTATTTTGTGATACACAGAAATCAAAATCGAAACCAAAACCCATAACTTGTATTCTCAGTGATAATACAGATGATATACCTTCACCTCAAGATTTAGATAAATCAAAAAAGAACCTCGTCATCTTTGATGATTGTGTTAATGAGAGAAACCAAACAGTAATGGATAGCTACTATACAAGAGGGAGACATTCTTCTTGTAATTGTATATATCTTAGTCAATCATATTTTCAACTCCCTCGACGCTCAATAAGAAACAATGCCAATACTTTTATTTTATTTAAGTTAAATTCAATAGATGTAAATACTTTTTGGAGAGATAATTGCTCTACGTTATGTAGTAAAAAAGAATTTGAAAATTATATGAAACACACGATTGAAAAATATAAATATATTGTTGTGAAACAAGATGAGATATTAAAGGATGTATTTTTATTTTAAACATAATTACATATATAAATGATAACTATTATTATTAATCTTGTGGGTAAATCTGCTTCAGGAAAGAACTTTCATAAATCTAAACTCTTGAATAGTAAAAATGAAAAGATTGTAAGTTTTTTAAAAAAACACCCTATGATTCGTTTTGTGAGTACTACAACCAGAGCAAAGCGACCAGGAGAAGTAGAAGGGAAAGATTATTACTACATTTCAATGGAGGAACATATGCGATTGAGGAACGAAGGTCAAATATTTGAGGAGGTCTCTCTTGGTTCTACAAAATATTCACATTGTAAGAGTGAGTTAAATAAAGTAAAATCTAATGGTCTTGGGATTTTAGAAACTAATCCTGAAGGAATGAGACAAATTATTAAACAATTGTGTGGTGATGGAGTTAAGATTTTATCATTCGGTTTTGATATCGATGAGGAGACTCAACGCAAACGTATGAAAAGCAGAGATACAAGTATTAGTGAAGAAGAAATAACAACTCGTATTAATACCAATGAAGAATTTGATGAAATATTTAAAGAAAAGGATTTATTTCAACACATTTACTATAATGACAAAGAAAAGGAAAATTTTCCCATTGACCTTTACAATTCATTAAATGATATTTTTCAATAAATAAATACAGAAAATGAATACCGAAGAAAGAGTAAGAAAGTTTAAAGAACATCAAGAGTTGGTTTCAAAAGTTGTAAAGCAACAGGAAGAGATAAAGAAGAAACGGAGACAGAAACTAACTGGTGAAGAAGCCTTTGAAAGAAAACAAGAGAAATTTTTTAAACCGCTTTTAAAAACTCAACACCCTACAGTTCCCATGGTAGAATTTACTCCGAAAAAACTTCAAATGCTCAAAGATTTTAGTCAGATAACAAAACAAGAACTTGGAAAATTAGAATATAATGATGAAGAATTATTTCAGAAACTTGAGGAGGTAAATCAACCCCCTAATTATGTAGTGGAAGCTCTTCAAAACAATGAATATTTGGCAGATTCAAAAACCAGAGCAGGTCTCATTCCAACAGAAGAACCAGCAGTGTTCCATCTTGTGAAAGAAAAGGTATTGATATTTAATGATGAATTGATGTTCTTGAGTTCTACTCAACCAAATGTTAAATTAACTCCAAGATTAATGTTTCTTCTAACAAACCCCGGATTCAGCGGTTCAAAATATTTTGAGGAACCACTTGATATGGAAAGAGAGGAAGATAGGGTATATATTGAGTTGCTAAATGCACTTGATTATGGAGTTTCTGTTGCTGGTAAAAGTAAGAAGAATGAGAAGGAGAAACATATTATTGATGCTTTAAGTAAGCTTGGTTCTGGTGTTAGTTTTCTTCCAAATGACCCATCACAATTAGTTAATAGGCTATTATTGTTGTTAGGTAGTAAGAAGGCTGGAAACAACAATTGTTTTAATGAATCCTCAGCCATTTTAGATCAGTTGATGAATATGAAAATAATTAATAAATGTCAATACAAAGATATTTTATTAGATATTAAATAAGATGAGAAGCACAATTCTTAGTTTTAATTTCACAACGAGCGATTACACAGCTTCATTCCCTTACCCACTACAACTTGACCCCCTTACCTCATATGAGGCATCTTTATTGTCGATGGAAACTTATAATACCTTGTTTAATATCACAGAGAAAAACAACAAGTTTAGTTATAATCCAGGAAGTGGATATAAAACTATAACCGTTTCACCTGGAGCTTACGAGATTTCTCAAATATCTTCAGAAGTCTCTCGCCTTATGAAAGAAAAAGGTGATGAACCAAAAAATATTGTAATAGATATTCAAAAACACACTTCAAAATCAACTATTAAACTTAAAAATAATTATAAAGTTGATTTCACGATTGAAAATTCGTTTAGAGAGCTATTGGGTTTCTCTTCAAAAAAGATTGAAAATAACGGGACGTTTTACAGTGATAATGTTATCCAAATATCCTCCGGTATAAATTCAGTATTAATTCATTGTGATTTGTTTGATGGTGCTTATAACGATGGAATAAGAACAAATACAATATTTTCATTCAGTGCATACTCAACCCCGATTGGTTATAAATTTAATATGGAACCAAAAAATCTTGTCTATTTACCTGTGTCAGGAAAAACCATATACAGAGTAAATTTTAGGATAACCGACCAAGATAATCGTATGATATCCTTTAATGATGAAATATATCCATCAGAATTCACCTACGTGAAGTTTTTCAATAAATAAATAATGGTTATTGTGAGAAAACACGAGTTGGGAAAATATAAAATAATTACAGGGGAGGGCATGTACCTTTCACCATACTATACAAGGTATGTGGGTAGAGGATACTATAAACCTAAGAGACAACGAGGTGTAGGTCATCAATTTCTCATATGAGATTTCTCAATTTCTCAATTTCTCATATTTCTCATAATTTCTTTCTCTCACCCTTCCTCATATGTGGTGATTTCAACCGTCATCATGCCAGTTGGCTGGGTGTGGGTACCTCTCTCACCAGCCATGGCTCCTCAGCAAAGGACTTCTGCGACTCACTGGGACTGACACAATCTGTCAATTTCCCGACCCGGATCTCAGTCAACGGAACATCTTCTCTTCTGGACTTGGTTATGACTAACTTCCCTGAAAATGTCTGCTGCTCTTCTTCTGCTCTGATCGGATCATCTGATCATGTCCTTGTTAAAGTGGACATCTCTCTGACCATCCTCAGGGAGCCTGCTCAGCGTCGACGAGTCTGGCATTTCACTCAGGCCAACTGGCACGGCCTTCAAGCAGCCATCAATCATCTGGACTGGTCTCCCATCTCTACCACCTCTGACATCAACTCATCCTGGGAATTCTTCCAAAGTAAATTGCTCTCTCTCATGCACAGATTTATCCCATCTCGTCTTCAGTTGTCATACCCTTCCTCCCGTCCATGGTACACGGAATCTTGTGGTGAGGCTGTTGCCCAGAAACAACTTGCCTTCGTCTCCTGGAAAGCAAATCCAACGGAAGGAAATCTCATTTCCTTTCACAAAGCCCGAAACAAGTGTGTGTCCACCCTCAGGAGAGCCAGGAAACAATATCTCTCCATTCTCAAGACCGAACTCTCTTATCTGTCTCCCTCTTCCAAATCCTGGTGGCGTCTGGTCAAATCCGTTTCTGGTGTTTGTTCCCCCTCCATCCCCTCCCTTACCTCAAACGGCTACACAGCTGACTCCGCACGTGAAAAAGCTGAATGCCTCAACTCTGTGTTTGCCTCTAAATCTTGTGTCCCAAACCCATCCCTCTCTGTACCCACCATACCCAGTCGTACCCTGCTGCTCCTGGACTCCGTGTCCTTTCCTCCTGACAAGGTGGAAAAGTTTCTGTCAACCCTCGACTCTGATTCTGCAACTGGACCTGACGGCATCAGCCCACGGGTCCTAAAATCCTGCTCTGCTGCTCTATCTCACCCTCTCTCTGTTCTCTTCACCCTCTCTTTTGCTCAAGGTCAACTGCCATCTGCTTGGAAATCAGCCAACATCACCGCTTTGCACAAAAAAGGTGCAAAAACAGATCCTAGCAACTACAGACCAATCAGCCTTCTCCCAATTATCAGCAAAGTCATGGAATCCATCATTGCTTCGGATATGAAATCTTTCCTCTTCTCCAATGGCTTGATCTCTGATCATCAATTTGGTTTCAGACCAGGTCACTCTACTCTGGACATGCTGCTTCTGCTGTCTCAACAATGGATGGAGGTCCTCAATGCCAAACAGGAAATTAGAGCTGTCTCCCTCGACATATCACGTGCCTTCGACACGGTCTGGCACCCCGCTCTGCTCACCAAACTCTCCTCCTTTGGTATCCATGGAAATCTCCACGCATGGCTGGCAGACTTCCTCTCTAGTCGTCGTCAACGTGTGGCCCTGAATGGGTTTCTCTCATCTCCTCTTCCTGTTCAGGCTGGAGTTCCCCAAGGCAGTGTTCTGGGCCCCGTGCTTTTTCTGGTCTTCATCAATGATCTCTCTGACTCTCTCGAAAATCCTCTCTATCTCTTTGCTGATGACTCCACTCTCTGCCGCTCCATTCCTCTTCCCTCAGATCGGCAGTCTGCTGCCTCCTCACTCTCTGAAGACCTGGACAAAATCACAGACTGGTCAAACAAGTGGAACATGTCTTTCAATCCTGACAAATCTCACACTCTTACTATGTCTCTCCGAAAAGATCGACTGGACAACCCTCCCATCTACTTTCTCAACAATCCTCTCCAAGAAGTTCTGTCGCTCAAGATTTTGGGTCTCACTATCTGCCATGATCTTTCTTGGGAAAACCACATTTCCAAGCTGGCCTCCAAAGCCAGTCGCCGACTGGGCATCCTCCGTCGTGCGAAGTCCTTCCTCGGCACACCTGAGCTCCTCACCACATACAAGGCTTTCATCCGCAGCTCAATGGAATACTGTTCTCCCCTATGGGCCGGTGCTCCTGCCTCACACCTAGCTCGGCTTCACGCTGTTGAAACCAAAGCTTTCAGAATTATTGGAATCTCCCGCGATGAAGCTATCTCTGAGGGCCTTTCACTCACTCACCGCAGGCAGGTAGGTGGTCTTTCTGTCTTCTACCGACTCCTCTCCGGCCTTGCACCCCCAGCTCTCTCTGTGCTCTGTCCCCCAAATATTCCTACAGGTCGCACAAGATCTGCCAGCAACCCTCTGATGGTTAAACTGCCGAAATCTCGGCTCTCTGCTCACCTTCACTCTTTCATTCCTCTTTTCTCCCGCCTCTGGAACAAACTCCCTCACTCCCTTCAATCCCACTCCTCCCTCCAGGTCTTTAAAACAGCTGTTCACCACCATCTCTTATCTTCCCCCATCCAAAACCTTGATCTTTTCTACCCCCGCTAATTCACCCCAGATCCACCTTGTTTGAAATTCCAACTTCTTTCCTGGAAGTCCTGGCAGTGTCCATATGTTTTATACCTCTCCCACCGCCCCCTTCCCACGCCCCCCCCCAAAGCCCTCGCCCTCTTTCAGATCTCTCGATGTCTCCATGTCTCTCGGTCCCTGCTCTCAAATGTTGTGTTTGTGTCCTTCCCCCTCTCTCCCCATCTTGTCTACCGCTCCCTATGTTATATGTTTTATGTGTCGGTTTGTCTTTCTGTGTGATTAATGTTCGCTCTTTCACGAGCCTCGATCTTGTATACAAAAAACAAAAACAAAAAAAAAAAAAATTTCGAAATAAAGGAGATGGGATAATTGATACTCTAATGGGTATTGGTTCAACCATCCTTAAACATAAAGACCTAATTGGTTCAACTGCTTCTGCCGTGGGTTCAGTTGCGGGTGCTATAAAGAGTATAAAAGATGCTCAAAAGGAGTCTCATAAATTACAAGCAATCAAAGAAATAAAAAAAGGTAAAACTCAACTATCTTCACAAGAACGACAAAAAAATCATTAAAATACTTGGGTCAGGGTTTCAACAATTTTAATGCTATATTAATACAAGTATGGAAGCGATTGATAGTATCTATGATTTGGATGATACGATTATCATTTCAAACTCCACTAAAAAGGAAGACTATTTGAAGGTAAATGCTATAACAGGAACAGACTGGAATTCAAACGGAACAAAAAGTTTTGAAATAAATAATCAACAAACTTACTTGAATATAGCTGATAGTTTCTTGCTGTGTAAATTTAAATTCACTAAGGCTGCGAATAATACTAATGCTACACTCGTAAATGATTTCTTCTGGAAAATGTTTGACAGTGTCCGCCTGTATATTGGAACACAAGAGGTTGAAGCGGTTGATTATGTCTCTGCTACATCTGAAATGATGAAATTTACACTATATTCGTTTAGTGAAAGAATGGGTAAGGGAGCTGTTGAAGGTTTTATTCCTGATATGTCAACGGGTACAAACGCAGACCCTGGTTATAGTCAAAGGAAGTCAATGTATAATGATGACGCAAAAGCTGAGAATAGTTTTACCGTAGCAGTACCTCTGAAAGGTATATTTGGATTTTGTGATTATGATAAAGTTTTGTATGGGCTTAAAATTAGATTTCAACTACAAAGGAATGATAATGTAAATAGATTGCTTTTTGGGGTTGAAAATGCTTTTGGAGAAAATAATAAATTTGTTATTAATGATTTGTGTTGGTATATCAGTGAATATACTCCTAATCTTAAAACGGAAGAGATGTTAAATAGAAGACTTAACTCAAAGAAACCGCTAAATGTATCATACCTTAAAAGAAGATGTCAACACGTTAAACTGGAACACACTACCTACACTTGGAATTTGGGTGTTCTTCAAGGAAAGCCACGATACCTCTGGCTCATTTTTAAAAAACCAGATGGAGAGGACGGTACTAATAAGAATAATGCCCTGAGTGATAATGCTAAGGTGAAACAACTTCGGGTTTCTCTTGATGGCACATTTTATCCGCGAGATAGATTGGAAATTGATTGGGAAAAAAATGATTATGCGGAAGCCTACAAGTCCTACCAAAAGGTGTGTGAAAGTAATGGTAATAATGATCCTATTTTGGATATGGTTGCGTTTCAAAAACTTTATACAATCTACGCAATTGACCTGAGTTCTCAAAAGGAAACTATAAAGTCTAATCGAGTGGATACTTCTCTATACATTGAAAGAGGGGAGAGTGAAGAGGTTAATGCATATTGTTTGCTTTTGGAGGAAACAGAATTACAGATTAATACAGATAATGGTGTTATGATTAATATCACATAGGTTTTTTCTCATAAATAAATGGTTGGGGTATATGTTAATCAAATCAATCTTAATAAATTAACATCTTGTATTCAAAATCAAAAGCCTTGTATTATTAATGTTAATACAATTCAAAGAAAAGGAGCTGTAAGATTTGATGTTTTACTCACACACACACAAGTAAAAACACTAAATGATGTTGGATCACTTAAAATTAAAATGACGAAACCTATGTTAAAGAAATATTCAATAGACGAGTCAAGAGGAGGATTTCTCCCGTTTCTAATTCCTTTATTTGCTGGTTTAAGTGCGGCGGGAGCATTGACTGGTGGTATTTCAGCAGCGGTAAAAACTGCTAACGAAAGGAAGGCACAACTAAAAGCTCAAAAAGAATTGGAAAGACATAACAAGGAGTTGGAGAAACAAATTAGTGGAAGTGGTGTAATTGTAGATTTTGCTCAAAAACTTGAAAGTCTACCTGATAAAGCTAGATTGTTGGTTAGAGATATGCTTTCCTCTATCGCTCAAGCAGGTGTTAAACTAACTAAACGGGGTAATGGATTGTATCTTTCTCATAAATAAATGGATAAATGGTTTAAACAATTTGGAAAGAATACAACGTCAAATATAGAACTTACTAAGTATTGTAAAACACTAAAAATTGATAATGTGGTTATTTGTATGAGAGATGAATTAATACATATAAATAAGAATACAAAGAATATTACTATGAATTTAGACACACAGAATGGTTCTCATTGGGTTTGTATTCATAATAGTCAGGATAAATATTATTTTGATAGTTATGGTATGCCACCACCTGTTGAAGTAATACAATTCTTACAGAATGGTGTTTATCAAACATTTCAAGTTCAAGAAATTAATTCTAAATGTTGTGGTCAATTATGTTTATATGTATTATTTCAACTCAACAATAATGAAAATTTTTATGATATCATTTTAAATCTAATATAAATGACTTATGTTGGAAAAGATGGTTCTATCTTTGGAAAATCCTCTCAGGATATTGATTTATCAAATTATTATACAAAGGCACAGGCTGAACGACAAAAATATAGTGTAAGTAAAAATATTAATATGAAGAATACTTATAAATTAATCAATTATCCAAACCCTACAGATGCAAATGACTTAATTAGATTTAGTGATTTATCACAATATATATTTTTAAAGAAAACAGCACGTTTTGTTAAACAAGTAAAATTTACAACCACAACACCTGGTTATACTGACCATACACCTTTCCTCATTGAATTTAACTACCTGCTTACAATTGAATTTTATAAAGAAGGACATATAGTTAATATGCGAATTAATAAATGGGGGTATGATATGCCTGATTTAGGGTATAATTGGTCTTTTTCAATAAACATAGAAGACCTACATGATTTTAATCAGTCTCGTAAAGAAGAATATTATCCACTTGGTGAGGATAAGGATTTATGTGGAAGTACAATTAATAAACAACAAATACATGGTTTTAAGAAAAGAAAAATATATGATAGTATAGCGATGGTTAGCATGACAAAGAAGGAAGGTCATGAGATAATGATAGAAAGCCAAGGAATACAAACCAATTTGGTAGTGGGAAGATGGGGTGGTATTACCTGTCATAATATTAATCTCACATATATTTCTGATACATAAATGGCAGGAAGAAGACTACAAGAGAATTATAATTTTTGTATTCAAGGATACCTACAAGAAAAGGGTGCTCGGTATTACATACTTTATGATTTGGAGCATATACATGGGAATTTTGTCATTAAAAACTGGCCTTATACTGATATTGTTAAACCCACAAATAGAGACTTGTTTAAAATATTAAATAAAAATGAACTTCTCAAAGTTATGAAATATAAAACTCTTTTAGAAATCGTCAACAAATCTTATTGGTATCCTATTATGAGAAAAATAATTATAGATACAAGAATATCTCAAAATCCAGATGAGTATATGTATAATATTCTTTGGGGTTCAAACTCAAGGGTAGCAAGGGATGAGGAAGGAGTTGAAGAAGAGAAGGAGGAAAGAGAGAAAAAGGAGAAGGAGGAAAGGGAGAAAAAGGAGGAGGAGGAGAGGGAGAAAAAGGAGAAGGAGGAAGGAGAGAAAAGGGAGAAGGAGGAAAGAGAGAAAAAGAAGAAGGAGGAGAGGGAGAAAAAGGAGGAGGAGGAGAGGGAGGAAAGGGAGCAAAGAGAGAGGGAGGAAAAATATAAAAAGATGGAAATCAGTGAGATTCGTAAAAGATTGAGTGTATTACAGCAAATAAATCAATCTCAACGCACTGAAGAGGAAATTAAAGAATTAACAACTCTTATGAAGATAATGGTTTCAAAAATAACAACGTCAATGTCTTCAATTTCAGGGAGGAGATTTAAACGAGAAAGTGGTGAAGAAGAAGAAGAAGAAGAAGGAAAAGATTATGTGATTGATGATGTTGGTGTCATTGACTTTAGTTAGTTTTTATTTGTAAATAAATGGAGGAGAGAGTGAAGGCATTCCTTAGGATTCTTTATGTTTTAAAAATTAAGATAGAAATGTATATGTTAAAAACCAAAAAGGTTTTGATACTCTGTCGGAATTTTTCTGATAAATAAATATGAGTTATTGTCTCAAATGTAAAAAGAAAACTAAATCTAAAAATATCTCTTATGTTAAAGCTAAAAATAATAGAGTTTATCAAAAAGGAATATGTCAAGTGTGTGGCTCTAAAAAGTGCCAATTCATCTCACCTAAAAGAGGAGGAGATATACAAAAGTTTCTGTCAGGAAGTAAATTTACAACAACTGGAATTCCAGGGGAATTACACCTTCCAGGGTATTCTTTCTGTGGTCCAGGAACAAACCTGGATAAAAGATTAGATGAGGCTGACAATCCTAAACCTTGGTCTAAACCTACAAATAGGGTTGACGAAGTGTGTATGAAGCATGATATTGCTTATGGGAAAACCACTACGTTGACTGAAAAACATAAAGCCGACAGCGAAATGTTGTATTATTTGTCTTTGATACAAAATCCAACGTTGAGAGAGAAAGTTGATAGGTTTATTGTGAGAAATTTGATAAATGCTAAATTGAAACTTGGTCTTGGTTATTCCTCAAAAAACTATTAGGCTCTAATGATGTCATCAAGACTGAGGAGCTTTTGGCTGAAGAATTACACAAACCTATAATCACAAAGTTTAAAAGAAGGAAGGTTTATTCTAAATACACCGACCACATATGGTCCGCTGATTTAATTGAATTGAATAATGACAGGGGATACAGGTATGCTTTAACCGTTATTGATTTGAGGAGTAGATTTGCCTGGGTTGTCCCTTTAAAAAATAAAAGGGGTGATACTTTAATGTTAGCCTTTAAGCTAATATTTGATCGGGATAAAAGGAAACCAAAGAAGTTATGGACTGATGAGGGAACAGAGTTCTATAACAAAATATTCATGAAATTTCTTAAGGGGAAGGGTATTAAATTATACAGCACCTTTAATGAAGGAAAGGCAGTTGTTATTGAGCGTTTTAATCGTACTTTAAAAGAGAAATTATATAAAAAATTCACACAACTCGGTTCTCAAAAATGGGTGTATTTAATTCAGGATATTGTAGATAATTACAATAATACAGTTCATTCATCAACAAAATCAAAACCATTGGAAATATTTACAAAATTAGAATATGAAAAGGAGATTAATTTGAGAAAGCCCAAGTTTAAAGTTGGTGATATTGTAAGAATATACAAATGGAAAAGTCATTTTGAGAAAGGTTATACACAAAAATGGACTCGTGAATTATTTAAAATCATTGATGTAATGGATACAGTCCCTTGGACCTACAAATTATATGATTTAAATGGAGAAGAAATCTTGGGTTCATTTTACTCGCAAGAATTACAAAAAACACAAGTAAGCAGTTAATACCCTTGAAAATAATAAATAAATAAATAAAATGTAATGGGGATACGTTTTTAAATCTGTGAACCCCAAACACAGAATCCCACAACTTTTTAGTTGGGGCTTAACTTTTGTGTGTGTATAATGGGGATACGTTTTTAAATCTGTGAACCCCAAACACAGAATCCCACAACTTTTTAGTTGGGGCTTAACTTTTGTGTGTGTATAATGGGGATACGTTTTTAAATCTGTGAACCCCAAACACAGAATCCCACAACTTTTCAGTTGGGGCTTAACTTTTGTGTGTGTGTGTGTATGTGTGAGTGAGTCATAATAATATACAAACCCTAACCCAACCCCATCCCTAACCCAACCACATCCCTAACCCAAACCCATCCCTAACCCAACCCCATCCCTAACCCAACCCCATCCCTAACCCAACCCATCCCTAACCCAACCCCATCCCTAACCCAACCCCATCCCTAACCCAACCCCATCCCTAACCCAATCCCATCCCTAACCCAACCCCATCCCTAACCCAACCCTAACCCAACCCCATCCCTAACCCAACCCATCTCTAACCCTCACATTCAAAATCCCAACCCTAACCCAATCCCATCCCTAACCCAACCCCAACCCTAACCCTCACATTCAAAATCCCAACCCTAACCCAACCCCATCCCTAACCCAACCCCATCCCTAACCCTCACATTCAAAATCCCACCCAAACCCTAACATAATCTTTCTTTTCTTCTTTTTTTAAATACGTATTTCTTCTTCTTTTTTTTTTCCTCTTCCTCCAATTCTGTCTTTCAAGGCTTTCAAGTTTGAAGAAGTAGAAATGGGAAGAAAGAATTTTCCAGCATTTTCTTCCTCGAACTTTCTTGATATTGCTTAAATCAAGCGTCATTAAATAAAGAACATTGTTCATTGCTTTAGAATCCAAAGAGTCTCCAAGAGGAACCCCACAGGTAGAGTCTCCAAAATAAAACCAACTTTCCAAGTTCCCAAGGTATAACCACATTCCTGTTGAGCCTCCAAGATAGGTATCACATTCCGAGTCATCAAAACAAAACCCCCATTCCGAGTCTCCAAAAATATAACCATCTTTCCAAGTCCCCAAGGTAGAACCACAATTTTCAGAAATATTGGGGGTTTCCGTGATAAGTCTCACATAGTATAACTGCGGACCATCAGGGAAAACTTCCCTTTCCCAATTTTTTAGGGTTTCTATGATGTGTCTCACATAGTATAACTGCGGACCATCAGGGAGAATTCCCATTTCACAATTTTTTAGGGTTTCTATGATGTGTCTCACATAGTATAACTGCGGACCATCAGGGAGAATTCCCATTTCACAATTTTTTAGGGTTTCTATGATGTGTCTCACATAGTATAACTGCGGACCATCAGGGAGAACTCTCCTTGCCCAATTTTTTAGGGTTTCTATGATGTGTCTCACATAGTATAACTGCGGACCATCAGGGAGAATTCCCGTTTCCCAATTTTCAGAAATTTGTGGGTCTCCAATGTATGACTTGTATTCTGACTCATCAAGGTAGAACTTGTTCAGTGGGTTTTGTTTTGATAACTCACAACAAGTATCATCATGGTAAAACTCTTTTTCAGGATTTTGTGGATCTACAAGGTATAACTCTTTGACTGGATCATCAAGGTAGAACTCGTTCTGGGGGTCTTGGTTGTTCAAAAAGTCTTCAAACAAAAAAATAACTTCATCCCAAGTTGTGTTAAAAGCAGAATTTTCATTTCGTATCTCAGATACAATTTCCTGTGAAAGAAAATAACAATGTATTAATTTAATACAATATTTTTATTTGTATAAATCAAGCTCTATGAATATTAAAATAAACTTTGTTAACTCTTACATGAGTCTCATCTAAAAAAAAAAAAAAAAAAAAAAAAAAATTAAAAAAAAAATTAATTAAATAAATAAATAAATAAATAAACAAACTTACCTCCATTGATAAGAGGTTCGAGTCCAGTTCATCAATCTGAAGGTTGAGTTCTACACAGGTAGTAGGACTCCAAGAAATAGCAAAGTTATCCCATTCCATTTCGGCATAGTAGTCCATTCTCAAGTGAAGCAGAAAGCGTGTTTGAAAACGCCTGTGTGGTCGGTGCCTTTTATAAGAAGGGCTGGGTGTGTGTCATTTCCTGTGGAAATTCCCTGGGCAAACCTGGGCGTGTCTTAACTGGAAATGATGTGATGGAAATTCCCTGAAAATGATGTAATGTATTACCTGGAAATGATGCAATGCAGAAGAGTTTATAAAGTGGGTGGGACTTAACAAAGTGGGCGGGGCTTAGTAAAAATGGGCGTGGCTTAACAAAAAGTGGGCGGGGCTTAGTAAAAAGGTGGGCGTGGCTTAACAAAAAGTGGGCGTGGCTTACCAAAAAGTGGACGGAGCTTAACAAAAAGTGGGCAGAGCCTACCAAAAAGTGTGTGGCACTGGAGGCGCTCAAACAAGAACATTGAGGGAGGTTTACCATTTTATCTTAGCTCAGTTAAAATATCTTAATAAAGAACCAAACTCAAACATCTTTTTTGTTAATATATTAGATGGTGAAGGGAGTGGCAAGAGAATTAAATTATTTCCCACGCATAAACAAATATTTGTAGGGTCATTGTTTGAGTGGGTCAAAGATGATTCACCAGATGATATTAAGAGTAAAAGGTTAAAAGGTCCATAAGGTCAGAAGGATCACAGGTTCACACAGAAGGACCATTGTTTAAGTGGTCTAATGAATAAGGATAACATGTCAAAAGGTTAGAAGGTTTGTAAAGAACAGGGTGAGAGAAATAGAGGTGTTTAGGGGCAATGAGGGAGGGGAAAAATTAACATGTAAGTCAATGGGAAAATGAGAGTGTCCCAGAAGCAACATATATACACTACTTACGCGTGGTTCGTGCGAGACTCGATCCCCGCTCCGCGGCGGCGTGGGTACTTAGATACGTGCGAAAATTGTCCCGAAACCCTTTTCCATGTCTGACCAGAAGTGGCGACTCAGTCTCACGGTTCAAAGACCCAAGGAGAACAAGGGGCTTAATCTCCCCTTGGTAAGGGAATAGGCTTCTCGCAAAACAGCAACAATATATATATATATTGTTAGGGTTAGGGTTATGTATATATTGTTGCGGGTTTGAGAACCCACACAGGTAACATCATTAAAGGTTAAAGGTTGCACCCCATAGATAGGCCACATGCAACACATAGGTCACCTTAGGACGTTAGTTATTTCTTAGTATGTGTTTAGGATAAGGCCATATCCAATAGATGCATCTGCGTTGTGTAAAACAAATAAGAGTAGGCCCATTCATCCATTTTGCAGCCTCCCTTCAATCAATGCCATTAAGCGCTATCCAATCTGTACTCCATCGCCCCTCCCAGTTTGTTACGCTGACTTTGCCAGCAGCGTTTGCTGCCCAAAGCCCAAAGCCCAAAGCAAACCAGCCCAAAGGCCACGAGGTAAGGTCCGAAAAGGGGGGCGGAGCGCAAGGGTGGGGGTGTGGCCACGTCAAGCAGCCATCAAGGCGGAGCCGGTAAGCCTTCACCAGCCAATCAGGGCTTGAGTGACATTGCCTGACAGGGTGTGGCTGGACATTGCAGAGGGTTCGCTGGGCGTGGCAATATAACCCTTCGCGCGACGCCCCCACCTCAGTTATGAGGTGAGAGAGGGCTTGATCAGAGTTATGAGGAGGACCTGCGCTGAGAGAGATCCCAAAGTATCGAGTTGAGTTTTGTGTTTCGGGAGAGATGTGTGCAGAGTTACGAGAAGGAGAGACGCGTGGTGACAAGCCTTACAAAGGACTGGCGCGTGGCACACATTGCAGAGGACTGCAGCGTGCGGAAGGACGTTGGTGAAGGGCGCTTGGTAACACCCTTGGGTAAGTGGCACATTCGTTCGTAACAATACCAGGAGCGCGTATAAAGGCGGCGGTACAAGTATTACGTGCGATATATAATCGCCAGCTTACCGATCCCCCGAGATATAATTGTCCGCTTCGCGCCTACGCCACGGGGAGAGCTGCCTGCCGTCTTCCACCATCTGCACGGTACGAGTCGGGGACCGGACGAGCTGTGGACCCTTGGACCCTCAACACCACCATCTACAAACCCCGTGTGAGTGAGCATGAGAGTGAGTCTGAGAGTGAACGGGCCCGTGTCCTGGGATAAGTATAAGCCTGTTTAAGGCTGCCCTGTGTATCTGCTTCTTCCTCTTCATTGTACATTGCTCTTTATTTTCCTCTTCTTCCTGTATAAATAATTAATAAACCAATCTGTTCTTCCTGTTTTCCTCTCAATTCGACCGTATCAGTCTTTTCCTCCATTGGATAAGCGTGGCATGATTATAACCACTCCAATCGGGTTAGTTCCTGGTAACGGCCCGAATCGCGGCTCGCTTCGCTCGGCGTGTCCACTAACGCCGTGGTTCGGGTGGGGTTATTTCCTTGTTTCACGGCCGGTGTTAGTACTTAGGTAATAGGACTAATTTGACAAACAACCCTATTTAACACCGACCGGAAGGAACGTGATAGCCCCGGGATCGCGTCGGTCAGATAAAGGACAAGGGGATGAATCCCTCCCTTGATAAGGGGAAGGCCGATGTTGGAGATCCGCAACAATTGGTGTCAGGAGTGGGATTTGTAACCTGGGACTAAATTTTTTAGACCAAATTTTGGACACCAATTTTGCATATTGGCCGCAACAATTGGTGTCGGGGAGTGGGATTTGCAACCTGAACCAAATGTTTTATCTTTTGGACAAATTTGGTCAAAATTACGAGCGACCCAAATTTAGCATTAACAATTACATTTTAAATCGTGCCATGGATAGCCAAGGCGGTCGGATGCCGGTGTGGGTAGATGAGGAGGAATTAGAATCGACCCAGGACCCCCGGGAAGATTTGGGACAATTAGAGGAAATGGAAGAGGACATTGAAGAGGGTGCAGCAGTAGGGGAGGCAGGCGAACAAAATGGCGGCGCCTTGCACATGGCGGCGAGGGCCGCGCCCGCTGCGCAAGTAGGGGTTGTAGACATGCAAGCCTTCATGGCGCAAATTATGGCGGAAATGGAAGAAATGTTTGAGAGAGTCACCAGGAAAAGGGAACGAATGATGGAAAAGAACATTGGGGAATGGAAAATGATATGGGAAATTTAATTGAAGGGTTTGGAAACAGAGTGGGTGGCCAGATAAAAAAAGATGGGGAAAGACATTGACCGCAGGTTGAGCGGGAAAGGCACACTGGTATGTGACGGGGTAGCGCGACTTGAGAAGCGCGGGGAAAGCGAGGTTGAGCAAAGCACGGCCGGGTGGACCGGGGTAGAAATCGCGACTCGGGGTATAGAAAAGCCGACGGCCACTGAATTGGAAAATCTTATTTTATGTGTGCCAGCGGTCGTCGAGCTGAATAAGGAAAAAGAAATTATAGTTGCAATAGGGGTTAAGGAGACGGCAGAAGTAGGAATTAAATCAGAGATTGAGATTGAATATGTACAAAGTCTGCATTCGTATCATGATGACGTGCTGCCTAACCCAAATGAAAGTTTGCAGCTGCGTGAGGAGAAAAGGATCCCGAAGGTAAGTAGGGCTGTATATGGCGCGAAAAGGTTTGACGCGAAAGTGTTTGGCGCGAAAGGATTTTTCACGCGCTTGTGATCCAGACGTCACCCGGGCGCTTGTGGAAGGTCTGTGGTGCGCTGTACGAGAGTGAATGGCGCGCGTATGCGAACGGCGCCGGAGCGCGAGTGTGTTACAGAGTGTGAATAAGAATGTATAACGGAGTGTATGTGGGAAGAGTGTGAAACAGAGTGTGGAACGGAGTGCGACACAGAGTGTGAGATGGATGGAGAGAGTGTGCGGGGATGCACACCGGAGCGGGCGATTGGGTGTACAATAGAGTACACACCCGTGGTAGTTACGGAGTACCTAATGGAAGAGAGTGCGCCAGGATGTGCACGAGAGGAGTGTGTGGAAGAAAGGTGTTTTACGGAGTGTGTAACAGAGAGTGCGGTAATATAGTGCAGGGAGTGTATGGGATGTATGAGTGAGAAAAGGGTCGCGTGGTGTGAGAATGCGATTTGAGCATCGACGCAGACCGGGGCAGCGCTTCGGCCAACGTATAGCCGACGCGAGCTCTCGGGGCGTGGTGCGCTTTGTGTGCTGCGGGAGCCGGCGGGGATCGTTGCCGCGGCACTCTTGCAAGGAGCGCCGTGCACGATTCATGCCGGGCCCAACCCTGTATGGTCGGTGCCGCTCTTTGACTGGAAAGGCGAATGGCACGATTCCAGGGGAGAAAGGCCAGGTCGGACCTTCGCCCCCTGGGTGGCGCGGTGCTCCGACCGGGGGAGGTTGGGTCATCATGGCGGAGACCGAAAGGCTCTGCGCCAGGATGGCGCCTGGAACCTTGGTCCAAGTATGCCTCCTCCCCAGAATGGAAAATGCCGGATGGACCCAACCTACAGGAGACTGACCATCCGCATACATTGCTCGGCTTTTTGAAGCCGGGCTGTGAAAATGCATTCCCACCCGACGAGGCTCAAGTATAGTGGACGATTGGCGGTAGTGATGGCAAATGGTATCCGGTGTAGAGGGATGGTAGATCTACCATCCCTCACATCGTGTTTTGGGGAAAAGGAGCAGTAGATTATGGGGTTTGGCAGTGTGGACTAGCCAGGGCGGGCTAGGATAATTGTTAGGGATCTAGAAAGATGACCATAGGAGACCAAGATTTAAGTAGTGACATTTGGACAGGTAGAGGGGACGTAGAGAGATTAGGTGGATGATAATGACGAGGGATGTGCTTAGTGTAAAGGGAAGACAGGGAAAGCACAAGTGTTAGAGGGAAGTAGATAGTTAGATGATGCTGTGTGTGTGAGTATGAGTATGTGCTTTAGGCGCAAATGAGGAATTGTGAATGGGAGTCTTGGTGGTGATGGTGAGCAAATGAGGCAATGCTCGTGAATGATGTGTGTGTGTGAAAGTGTATGAGTGGAGTATTGAGGATGTGTGTAATTGTGTTAAGTGCATTGACTTGCATGGGGTGCAAGTGAATAAATGGTGTGGAGTGAGTAATGTGGAGTGGGTGTGTGGAATGAGTGGTGTGGAGTGCATGGTGCGAAGGTGTGAATGGGGGAAGGATGGACCCCTTCACGAACACCCGGGGAGGGCAGTTTAAAGTTAGGTAGAGGGAGTAGGTAAATTTGGTGGATATTGACATCTGTGGTGCAGAAAGTAGCAGAGTTCTGCTTGGACGGGTGCTTGAGTAAAGTGAAATGGCTGGGCGTGTGGCCTGTTATTGAGAATGGTTAAATGGGCACTCCGCCCCTGGTAGTCTGTCGGCCAGCTGAGGCCACAGGTAGGTTCCGGGAGCCAGGTAGTAGAGTTCAGTAGGGCCCGTGGATCCCGAGAGAGGACCCGGGTAGCCCGATGCCAGAGGGGGCATTATTGGGGTAAGAGAGCCAGAGGGCCTTCCCCAGGTTAGGGTGAGGAGCTAGGTAAGCTCGGGTGGCAACTACAGTGGCGGAGGTGTGCATGTGAGTGGACCTGCTGGTGAGCCACACGACCCAGCCCCGAAATTGTGCGAGGGCACAGGGAGAAAAATCGGGGGAGTGAGACCCCAAATTGGAGAGCGCCACAGTATGTGCAATGGGAATTGGTTTTTAGAACCACATAGTGTAAGATGGCCAATGGTTTGGCAGGGCGAGACCCCGGGTAGTGTAAACAGAGTTAATGTCAATTAGAAGCATAGCTAGGAGAAAATCTCTTCGCACCATCCGCGTCCACTCACCGAGGTGATAGAACTCCACACCATGTTTTGGCAAGTATTTGGAGAATGTAAGACGCATCATGACTGAGTGTGACATTGTGGTTTATTCCATCTCTTCCTCCTTAGGAGGGATTGATGACGAATTTGGCATTAGGGGAGATATGGGGGACAAGACGGGTAGAGATGGAATTTGTAAATTTGTAGGTTGTGTAAATACGGGGTATGGGCAAGTGTAGAGTACGTGACATGGGGGTGACGTACGGATAGGGACGAGGTTTCTCGGCTCGCTCTCCCGCGCCCCTCATCTTGCATTGCCTTGTTTTTATGTGTACCCTTGCGCCCTTGCCCCCGCTAATCTGCTTGTCCTTCCTTCCCCACTCATGGACCATGTTATTTTGTGCCCGAGGGGAGTGTGCAGGTGCCACGGATTGTGCGCCCGCACCTTTGCTGCCTCCGGCCTGCACTGATGCACCACTTATGGAACACACGTTTTGTGGCCTGGCACCACATATGGACCACACGTTCTGTGGCCTGGCACCTCTGCTGGGACCGACCATTGTTGCCAGCGGTATCTGGCTTGCGGACCACTGTGTTTTAAAGTGGCATCTATGCCCGGCAGTGGACCCCCAAAGTTGGCCCTGCTGGCCATACAAATAATAAAAAGCGGACGCGGTGTGTGCCCTTTTTAATTAAAACATCATCAAGCAAGAAGACAACCAGAAACATCAGCCCAGCACAGAAGAAGAAGAAGACGTCATCATTTATTATTTTGAACTGTGATGACTGTGCATTTTTGGTGCTTGTTGGTGCATTTTTTTCTTTATGGTGCATATGGGTACAGATGGTATGGTGTATCGGTGCAGTGCATGGCAATGGCATTTCCGCTTTCCAAAACATCTTCTCTTTTCCCACAAAAGACAGGTCATGGGTGACAGTTTGTAAATAATTAGTGTTTTGTAAATAATGCTCCCCACCGGCTACTTGTTTAGTTTGAAGACCATTCCGTAATACGGTTAATTGTGGGCTTCAATCATTTAGGTAGGATGCAATGCAGCAGGTGGGACACATCTAGTGTTAAAATTGTCACAATCAGGGTGAGGTTAAAAGTAGAGGGTAACCACACCTAAGTGTCAAACTAAGTTGAAAGATAGCCCTTTTTTTTCGGCTCGGGATGAGCCTGGAAAAAGGGAGGGGGCAGTGTTGCGGTTTTAGAACCTCTCACTTGTAAATAATTACTTGTAAATATCCCATTATTAAAGGTTAAAGGTAGCACCCCTAGTTAGTCTGCAAGCAACACGTAGGCCACCATAGGAACTCTGTTATTTCATTATTATGTGTTTAGATAAGGCCGTGTTTCCAATAGTTGAATCTGCGTTGCGTTAATTAAATAAGAGTAGGTCCCAATTTCGGCCATTTTGCAACCTCCCTCTTCAAGCGACGCCATTACGCGCCCCTGCCAGCAGCGTTCGCTGCCTTGAGCCGAAGCTCGCTCAAATGACGCCATAAGCCCTGCGGTTAGGCCCGAGAAAAGGGGCGGACCGGCAGGAAGAAGGTGTGGCCTGTCAACCAGCCGTCAAAGGCGTGGCCGGTAAGCTCTCACCAGCCAACCAGGGCTGAGGCAATATCGCTGGCAGGCGTGGCTTTGTGGAGCGCAGAGTGATTGTGTGGCACGTTATATAAGCGCGAACGCAAAGCCCTAAAACGGACTTCTTTTAACGGGACTGCGCAACGGACTTCTTCCGGTTGAACTGCGCACACGGACTTCTTTTAATGAGAGAGCGCTGGTTGGACTTGTTGGAGGCGTGCGCATTACAACGGGACTGTGGCGAGGGCAGCACTTGCATTGAAAGGACATATACGGCAGCGCTCGCATTGAAAGGACTTGTCGGGGAGCGCGTGCTGATCAAAGAACAATTGGAAGAAGGGCGCACTTGCATAAGAGAACCTTGGAGAGGGTGCGTTTAGCATGACCATACATTTTTTACGTACGCTGCGGGACACCAGCCTCCCCCCCCCCCCCCCCGCTATATGTAAGGTCCGCTCGTGTTCAACGATACGCGGAGTTGCCTGCCGGGTTTCGCCTGCGGAACCGGAGCCTGGATGGGAGTCGACTGGAGCCTGGATGCTCTACCTGACCATCTACCAGCTACAATCCCTGTGTGAGTGTGTATGTTTGTCTGGGGTCATAGGTTAAGACTGTTTTAAGACTGCCCTGTGTGCTGCTTCTTCCTCTTCCTTTCTTGTACATTCCTTTCTTTTCCTCTTATTCTTGTATACTTGTTAATAAACCCATCTTTGTTCTTCCTATGCTCTGGTTTCCTCTCCATCCGATCGCATCTTTCCGTCCTTTCCATCATTGGGTAAACGTGGCACGATTGGAAACCGCTTAGAATATATATATATATATATTTTTTTGTATACTGAATCGAGGCTCGTGAAAGAGCTGAAATGGGGTCTAGTCATTGGTTAACGGCTCGGATCGCGGATTGCTATCTGCTCGGCATATTCCATCGTATCCGTGGTTCGAGCGGGAGTTATTTCCCTGCTTTACGGTCGGGTTAGTAATTAGGTATTTGGGACAAAATTGACCAATCAACCTACCTAATACCGACCGGAAGCAGCATTATAACTTCCCAGGACTCAGGACGGCCAGCTAAAAGGACAAGGGGATTAACCCCCCTTGATAAGGGGAGCGCCGACCCCCGAGATCCGTAACAATATATACATATATACACAGTAATACCCCGGCCTATGTCATTAATTGGTTCCATAAGCCGTGACTCGGTTTTTGACGTAAACTAGGCGTAATGCCTTTTAGCTCTTTCACGAGCCTCGATCTTGTATACAAAACAAACAAAAAAAAGCCTTAAAAATGCCTTAAAATGAAGACAAACACCGTAAAACTAGAGTAAATAACTCGCGAAAGTATTGTTACGGAAACGGGGACGGCGCTCCCCTTACCAAAGGTGGGGGTTAATCCCCCTTGTCTTTTGCACTGGCCATCTCCGATCCTGAAGCTACCCCGCTCCCCTGTGGGGTGGGATTGGCCAAGGTGATTGGTCAAGGGATTCCCGTACACCTCCGCCAATCCCTCCACAAAGCAGGTGGGTAACTCCGCTCGAATCCCGGACAAGATGGAGTTTGCCGAGCGGTTAGCAGCCCGAAATCCGAGCCGTTAACAACACTAACCCGATTCTGAGCGGTTCTGCCAAATCGTACCACGTATATCAATTGGGGACAGGATGAAAGCGATCGAATAAGAGAGGAAACCAAAAGGTAGGAAGAACAAAGATTTATTAACTCCGTACCAAAACCCGAAGAGGAAACAAAAGAAGGGCATGTACAAGGGAAGAAGAAGAAGCAGACACAGGGCAAGCTTATACAGGCTTAACTTATCAAACGCCCAGCACAGAACAAACACACTTACATGAAAGGATGGAATGGCAGGGATGGTATGGGAAGGAAGAGAAGGGTCCCGGCAGATGGTAGGCGTCGAGGTCCGGCTCCAAGCGCGTGCTCCGGTCCACGCTTTGGGGTCGAGGCGAAACCCGGCAAACAGCTCCGCGTGTCGTTGGACGCGACCGGACAATTATATAGCGGGGGGAAGCTGGTATGTTGCATACGCAATTCAAATCTCTGCCGGTCAATCTCCGTGGCTCTCTTTCTGCCGCTCGCTTCTGCTCGCTCCACTCGACCTCTGCCTCATGCGTTCTCCCTCTTTTTCCTACCTCAAGGTCTCCCTTCCCTCTCGTACCTCTCTGTGGGGGACTCCGCGCCACGGGTTTTATAACCATGCCCGTGGAACTTTCTTGAACCTGCCAGATCTTTCTTACCACGCCCTCTCAAGCCATACCCACTGAGCCTTGGTTGGTCGGCAAGGCTGGCTGACTCCACCTTTGATGACGAGGGCTCCCTGGCTCCACCTTGTATGACGAGGTGCGGCCACGCCCTTCTTCACCGAGATGGAGCACATGGGCAATGGAGTCTTGGAGCGAGCGCTAAGGTGGCTGCGGCTGGCAGAGGCACTTTGGGGCAATTAAAAAGGGGAACGATCTTATTTGTTTGATGCAACGTAGAGTCAATTATTCGAAACACAGCCTTACCTGATACATATAATAATGAAATAACTATTGAGAATGTCCTATGGTGGCCTACGTGTTGTTCATGGACTAACTAGGGGACGACCTTTGACCTTTACAACGAATGGAGGTATTTACAAAGAATTATTTACAAGAGGGTATATTTACAACAATTACACCAAGTTCAGGGTTTCCCAAATCCGTTACAGTATATAACTATCGCTAAACCTTAAAGAAAACTAAAAACACATTTTAGACATATTTTTTAATGAGTAATGAACACAATTAATAAATGAATTTGTAAAGAATAATAAATAAAATTAATAAGATTATATTATTCACCTTAAACATGGCGTCTCTTCTGAATACAAACACACATTTTAGCAGTCTTAGCCGGCGGCGCTTTTTCAGTGACGTATGCGAGAATACGTTCCCTATCATGAATGATGGTCGATACCGTCGACCGTGGCAACCCTAAGGCATAGATCTTATCGTGAATCGGTAAATATCAACAGAGGGCGCTCCACCACAAAGCATAATGGGATCTAAAAGGGGGCAAACGTAAACACGAACCCAGAAGAGGAAGTGTCTGTCTACGATCGACGCTGTGTTTACGGAAAGGAAGATGGCTAATGCGAAAGAAATTCAGCGTTTTTTGGCATGAAAATACAGCGATTTAAAGAAATACTTTTGCGTAGTGTGTGTCAATGTGTGTCAATGTAGTGTGTCACGTAGTGTCAATGTAAACAAGCAGTCTGTCAAAGTGACAGTGACCGCCGGCGGCGATATTGCCCCTTTCCGATCCCATGACGCATTGCGGTTCTGATTCGCGATAAGGTCTATGCGCTATCACCGACACTTTTTCACCTTTTTCATACCTTTTAATCAGATTTAACTTATCTTCCATCGTAACCACATTACACTTGGAAACACTAGCATTATCCTTCTTAGGACCCATGGCTAACACAGACACAGTAAAGGAATACTGTACGTCGCCTCTGTTTTGAATGAGAACCAGCAGCTGCACGTACGTACAGTATACTGCACGTACATTTTTTATATTTACCGATTCGCGATAAGGTCTATGCCTTAGGGTTGCCACGGTCGATGGTATCGACCATCATTCATGATAGGGAACGTATTCTCGCATACGTCACTGAAAAAGCGCTGCCGGCTAAGACTGCTAAAATGTGTGTTTGTGTTCAGAAGAGACGCCATGTTTAAGGTGAATAACATAATCTTATTAATTTTATTTATTATTCTTTACAAATTCATTTATTAATTGTGTTCATTACTCATTAAAAAATATGACGAAAATGTGTTTGTAGAGTTCTTTAAGGTTTAGCGATAGTTATATACTTTCGCGAGTTATTTACTCTAGTTTTAGGGTGTTTGTCTTCATTTCAAGGCATTTTTAAGGCTTTTTTTTTTTTTGTATACAAGATCGAGGCTCGTGAAAGAGCTAAAAGGCATTACGCACGGTTTACGTCAAAAACCGAGTTACGTCACGGCTTATGGAACCAATTAATGATGTAGGCCGGGGTATTACTGTATCTATATATATATATATATATGTATATATATATATATATATATATATATATATATATATATATATATATATATATACACTGTATATATATATATATATATATATATATATATATATATATATATATATATATATATATATATATATATATATATGTATATATCTATCTATCTATAATTCCAGTAATCTCTGTGTGTCTGTGTGTCTGTGTGTTTGTTTGTTTGTCTGTGACCACTGTTTCTCGACAACCACGGGTCCGGTATACTTGAAACTTGCCAGGTATATTGCTGGGGACCCGAGGATGTGCCTTTTCAAGGTTTCATATTAATCGGAGAAGTAGTTACCGAGCTATGTCCAAAAAACGATTCAACCAATCAGAGAGCAGCGAGCTATCACGTGTGCCGAACGTGGCGAACAGACTCTGCCTCGGACGGCACATTTGAGAGCGTATTCATTTATTTCACGTTGGCAAACTATGTTGCCGCTATGTTGGCGTTAAACTATGTTTTAAAACTAATTAAAACTAATTTGCGATTCTTTCGCTTTCCTGCGCGTTTGTGCACGCTATGGCGATTTCTTTACCAAACTCCACAAGCCGTTCGCTTTGACCAAACCATTTCATGTAAATAGAGCGGGGGGATTGTCACCGTACTCGCAAGCCGTTCGCTTTGGACCAAACCATTTCATGTAAATAGAGGGGGGGGGGGGGGATTGTCATCGTACTCGCAAGCCGTTCGCTTTGGACCAAACCATTTCATGTAAATAGAGGGGGGGGATTGTCACCGTACTCGCAAGCCGTTCGCTTTGGACCAAACCATTTCATGTAAATAGAGGGGGGGGGGGGGGGATTGTCACCGTACTCGCAAGCCGTTCGCTTTGGCTTTGCGAATGGACCAAACCATTTCATGTAAATAGAGGGGGGGGGATATAATTTTAGATATATATATAGTACGGGCATGCCCTAGTATATATAGATATATATATATATATATATATATATATATATATATATATATGTGTCAAGTCGTAGATTTGTTATTGCTTAATGTTCTGTTGAAAGACGTCGGTCGAATAATATGTTATGATTTAAATGTTGTTTAAAAAATGTTATTTCATAAGTTAATAAAAGGTTTTTTTCGCTTTGCTATAGGTTAACTGAGAAAGTACTCGATGCATTCGTGCTGGACAAATGGCTTGTCCTTCGTGTGCCCTCTCGAGGCTAGATAAGTCCGGTCGTAAAATCCCTCTTTGATTCGCAGACGGCGCCTCGAGCCGCGGAGGGAAGAACGGATTAGGCGCTTGGAATGTGAAACTTTACGTAGAGTGATTGGATTGTATACATAAACCTTTGGATAATGGTCTTATCTGGGCCAAGCATGCACTCTCCCTTCAGTGAGTTACATTTTCTGTCACCTCGGAGCCTTGAAACCACATCTGGTCCGAATGCTGACGGTGCGTGCTGCACTCCCCCATGATGAAAGAACGGATGACGGTGGGGGCTAGGGATAACGGTGGGAGGAACTCTCGCCAGTTCCTTTGTTCTCTCGGAGATTTTCTGATAAACGTGTCCCTATTTAAGCGGACTGTGAATCAATGCATGGAGGAAGGCTGAACGTGGCATGAGGGCGAGTCGTGCTATAGAAGTTCGCTTCCTCCGGATCTGTATAAGTTGGTATATTTAATAAAGATCGTCATTCTCAAGCTGTTTGTGAACTTCTCTTACGAACGAAGAGCTGCTTCTTGACATTTTGGTACCAGGAGTGGGGTGCAACAACCGGACGACGGGAAACGGAGCCCGAACGACAGGAGGAAGGCTGCCTGAGGCCGGCGCCGGCACGCTGATTTGGTTAAGGTGAGAGTTGTTTTATATCAGAGGGCTAATTTCCCAAATTCGTACCTTCCTCCCTCGAGCGGGTTCAGTTCGCTTCCCTGTCTTCCGCGCTGCCTGCACTCCGAACAGAAATTGTAAGTAAAGGCTAATTTTCAGGCCTCAGAATGACGTGTCTTTGTTAAATCACCAGGATAACATTAAGAGTAACGCAAAGGATAGGATTTGCGCAGGATATCAGTAAAGATAACGTTCAATAAGGGTAACGGATTTAACAGTAAGGTTAACGTTACAGTTAGCACCAGGAGGGGAAAAGTGAGGTCGGACAGCCGTAAAGGTTGAGCCAGGTGGCCAAGATCTTTCCAGGAAGGAACAGCCCAGAGACAAGATGGGGTATGCCATTGCATGCCAGGGAACGAAGGGCTGTGGCTAACTTAGAGGGCCATAGGAACATGGCCAGGAAAAGGAAAACGCGCAGGTACTAGGTAGGGGACAAGAAGGAAGCAAGCAACAGAGGTCCAGATAGAAACAGGCCAGGACCAGGTGAAAAAGAGAAGGGGCCAGGTAACCACAGGTAAGAAGGACAGAAGTGGTTTTTGAAATATTGAAATTTTAAGCATTATAGCTATGGTTATTGAAGCTACAAGGACAGAGGACAATTAAGTAAGCAGTTAAGCAAGTAAATCAGCGGTTGATGCCGCTGGACCAGATGCCAGACCAAGACCCCCCACCCCCCCAAGCCCTGAGCCCTGTCCCCGGGCCACAGGCGCCACCTCTCCCACCCCCGCCCCTGTTTCCCCAGGGGTTAGACCCCCAGAAAACTAGACCAGCTGCCCCTCAGGTTCACCTTAGCCCGGGCAATCCATTTAGAGGACAAGAAATTAGTGGGGCGGACAGCGGGTTCGCGGCCCCAGAAGGGCTAGGAGAACTGTACCCCTCATTGGAAGGGCTCACGGAATCGGAGAACCCACAGCCTACAATCGGGATGTGTCCCTTAAAAACCATAGGACTGAGAGCGGGGGGACCCATTAACATCAGGATACCCTGGAAAGAAGCGGCCGAGCAATGTAACATGGGCGACGATAAGAAGGCCGATGTGAAGGACGACATGTTGCAAATGCTTGTCCAGGAACCCACAAGGGCCCCCTCCCCAAAAATTGGAACCCACAAGGGCCCCCTCCCCAAAACTGGAACATACAAGGGCCCCCTCCACAGCCGCAGAATTGGGCCGTGCAAAAGACCCCCCACCCCCCCAAGACCTGAGCTCAGTCCCGGGGCTCTAGGCAACACCCCAACACCCCCCGCCCTGCCATACCCGTTCCTCAACCCACCCCGTCCAACCCGTCCCAAGAAAAAAAATCCTTTTCCTTGAATGAGAGACGTAATATGAATGAACAAAGATTGTACATCGAGTGGCTGGAGAAAGGCATGATTTGAGTCGATCTGATTTTCGCGCGAAGTCTGGGAGACTCACTGGTATATGAATGAGGAATGAATGTATATTGGGATATTAATTGACGTGTGTACCTGGCCAATGTATTTGTCTGTATGACATATGCAAAGCAGAGGGTTTTGGTGTGAAGCTTTGTAAGTGGTCTGCTTGACGTGCGGGAAATCCAGGCCGGGAATGTCGATTTTAGCGTCTATCCGAGGGACCAGGTGAGGTCCTTAACTGAGTCCGGATTTTCAGTTGTTTGGGAGTGTTTGGGAGCGATTTGATACAAATCGGGTCAGGAGAGCACTCGGAGTGCCCTTGTCGACCTACTGTTAGTATGAAGTGGTTTCTTGGAGATGGTTACAAGATGGGCTGCTTTTGTCTGTCGAGTGGCAGTCGGGCAGAAATTTGGAATTTGTCGAACTAAATTCAGAATTTGAATCGAAATGTGTGTTTTACTTGAATTGAAGAGTTCATTCAATGGCAGATATTGTGGATTGTATGTGTGGGATATATCCCTGAGGCAGCTCACCTTTAGGATGATGATGTCATGTAGTGCATTTTGGGTCAGAGAGGTCAAGCGTCAGAGATCCTGTTTTTTTGCGATGATTACGAGCTAGGGATGAGTTAATGACAGCTGACTGTTCTGACAGCTCAATGTTCTGACAGCTCACTGTTATGACAGCTCAATGTTATGACAGCCAACTGTATGTCCCAACGTGAGGTAAACCCCGCCGTGAACGCGAATAGAGCGGCGAGCAGTTTGGTTGCCACGGCTACGGGCCTCGCAGGAAACCGCGAGGCGGGAGTGTTGGGATTCGTGTGGAGGCACGAGGGTGCGCGCCGGGACAGGGGCGGCGTGGCGTCGCCGCGTTGAGAGGGTTGTGCCAGGCCGATCGGCGATCTCTGAATTTAAATCGGATTTTTGTCGTGTGCGTTGTGAATTTTAGCGTCTATCCGAGGATCCTGGCGATGTTCGTTTAATTAAAGTGTGGTACGAACCTGTGGTTTCCGCCGTGCGGCTCCGTGGAAGTTTGGGTAGAGTTATTGTGCATTCGGGCAGGAGCCGAGCGAGCCGCGAGTCACGTGTGCGCTGTATGGGGGGCTCTCGGTTTTGGGCAGTTGCCGTTGTAGTTGTTGTTGTTGGATGGGAAAAAGAGCAGGGGTTGTTGAGTTTGTTGAATTGGGTTCGGAGCATGGGATTTGCTCAGAGTGCCGGCGATAACTCGCCCACTCTCAGAGGGGATGTGTCCCGCACAGGGGGAGAATACTGCTATGAGGTTGCTCGGAGGATGTGTGCCCAAATGCATTGGGGTTGTGGGTCAGTGCGACTTTGCTGGATGTCGGACGTTCATGTCAGTCGTTCGTGTGTTTCAGGCAGAGTGCTGTGAGCCATTTGTCCAGCACATTCATGTCAGAATCAGACATGAGTCATGAGCCATGTCAGAATAGTGGGTGCCTGCGACATACATGCCATGCAATGTCACAGGAGGAATACGTTATTTAAGATGGATTTATATAAGGGGAATGCTAAATAAACGGTGATAGTACGCGAAGTATATAAACTGAGGTGATTGTCGTAGTCGAATGAAGGATTTCAAGACAGAGTAATTAATTTCCGGTGCCAACAGGCTGGCGAGCGATGCTGGTAAGGTTGTTATTAAAATGCATATGGGTCTGGGGGCAGATAATGTGGGACAAGCTGCCTCATGGGCGCTGCAGGGAGAGTATTGGAAATTCAATAATTCGAGCAGAAATGTCACGTTTTCAACAGAACGCTTATCCGAGGAAGGAGGACGGTCGAGGTTTCAACTGTCGGTATGTGGTGTGGCTTGTGCCAAGGTGTGGGCGCGAGGAGGTTGTGGTTGTGTTTGTCTGTCTGTGGAGTTATATTTCAGGATATTTATTTATTTATTTATTTCATTTTTGTGAAGTCATATTTTCATTGTCATATTTTCATTGTCATATTTCATTTCATTGTCATTGTGAAGCACGTCTCCCACGGAAGTTCCTGGGCGGATTGTGACGGTTGTTGGATTCGTAGAAGCTAGCATTTTGCGATGTGGAGCCACAATAGTGGTCGTTTGTCTGTCCGGATGTGGAGTTCTTGCAAGGAAGGGGAATGTCGCCGGACTTGTATTAGTTGTGGGATGACAGCGCTGGTTACCCCAATTTGAAGTTTGACCTTTTAAAATTTTATTTGACCTTTGTTCGAGATATGTAAGGGTAAGAGGTCAGAGGTAATTCACTAACCTTGGAAGAACGACAGGCTGTCAGTCTACTGGGTGTTGCTTTAACGGCAGGATATAGAACTTAAATCTGGAGAGAATATCGGGACATATATTGTTGGTTAAAACTGAAATCATGTACGTAATTAGTGAACAGAGAATATCGGGACATATACTGTTGGTTAAAACCGAAATCATGTACGTAATTAGTGAACAGAGAATATCGAGTTCTGCTGTTTGTTGTTGTGGTTGTCGTTGACGTCTCAAATCTCGATTCAGGGGTCTCAAGAAATAAACAGATTTCCGGTGCCGACCGGAAGCGTCAGGTACAGTATGCTTGAATTTAATTTAACCGAGTCGAGTACAGCGACGTGCTTGATCGAGCAATGGAGATAGTCATGTTAAATGCAGGACAATTGGGAAGATGCAAAGAGATACAAGTAACATGGATTAAGTTGTGGTATCAAGAGGTGGGTGCCTAGGTATATTATGTGGTTATTATAACTTACTGATTATGGGGGGCGCACCGAGTACAGATCGGGTTGCAGCGTGGAGCTTGGAGCAAGCATGGAGCAGGGTGGAAGTTGGCATTTCGATACTGTGGATTATATTGTGCCTGCCTGGAGAGGTGATGTCCTGTGCTGAGGCTGGTGACACGCCTCTGTCATTTGTCTGTCTGTCGGTCTGATTGTAAGTCTTTGGTACGATGGAGGGCTAATTGAGTGCTCAGGCGTCATTGTTCCATGGAGGTAAATATGGCAGTGTAAGCTCGCTGAGGAAGAGTTACCTGTAGTAGGGGACGTAACAGATGGGTGGATTATAATGACGGGGGAGCGCAATAGTATAAGAGGCGACTGGGACGCGCAGGTCTCAGACGGGAGTAGTCAGCTTCGATGATGCAAAAGTGTATGAGTGAGTAATTGTGATCTGTTTAAGTGTAAGAGGCGGTGGAGATGGAAGGAGGTGATGAAAGCGTGGATGAGGGTTTCTGCAGCCATGGAGGAAAGGGATGGACAGAGACGGGCGATGTGTTTTTAAGGTGAAAGAAGGCTGTCTTTATGATCTGTTTAGGGTATTTGTCAAAAGAGAGGGTTTGGTCAATGAGGATGCCAAGATTCCGGATGCGAGGGAAGGTGGATACTGGGAAACCATCTATGTTGAGGGCAGAGTTATGGGTGGTTGAGGTCGTTGTCGGTTGTGGTTGATCCGAAGCCAGGATTTTATTTCAGTGATGCAGTTTGTCAGGATAGAGCGAATTGTGGTGATTAAGCTGTTGTAGATGCTGTCAATTTTGCTTTGGATGAATGAAAGGAAGGAGATGCAGTTGTCTACTCTGAATGACAGGTGGTGGTATCCAGGGCGCTGAGGAGTTTGTTCACGTTGTAAAGTTTGTTTATTTATTTGTTTATTTAGTTTGTTTATTGTAGAGAAGAGTGCTTTTGGGATTCCGGAGCCAGAGTGGATAATTTGAGAGTAGTAGGCGGAGTAGAGGGCATCTTTGAAGTGCTGTAGGTGAGGAGGTTGCCGGGGGCAGAGGAGAGAGAAGGTCGCTGGTGATTTTGAGGAGAGCAGTTTCAGTACTGTGGCTGGAGCAGAATCCGGATTGGAATGTTGTTTGGCAGAGTGGTGATGTTTGAGTTGAGTGGCCGCAGCACGTTCCAAAACTTTTGACAGAAAGGGTAGGTTGGAGATGGGTCTGAAGTTATTTAGGGTGTCAGGGTTGAGTCCAGGGTTTTTCCAGAATGGGGGTGAAGTTTCACGAGTTTTTTGGGGAAATCGGTATGTGAAGCTGGATTAAGTTGGAACCGCTTGGTGAGCCATGGAGATGGATTGGATGTTTTGGTTGTTGGTTGTCTGGGAGTTCGGTTGTTGCATTGCCAAAGGTTTCTGTGTGGTGGACACACTCGTTGGCTGTTGTCTTGTGTGACGTGGGTGGAGATGTATGCGGCTGTGTGTGGCTGCCTGGAGTCAGGAAGGCGGCTACAGTGGTTGATATTGGTTGTGGATTGTCCGGGGTGCTTCGATTTGCATAGGGGGTGAAGATTGGGATATTACATTATTTTAAGTAAGTATTGGCATGAGTAATTACATAAGTAATTATGAGTTATTATGAGTAATTAGTGGTATGAGTATTAGTTATGAGTAAGTGATTATTTTAGTAAAGTTACATGTTTCGCTGTGTTGTTGATCTGGGGACAAGCTAGTTTGATGGGTACCCTGGGGTCTTCGGCGTGTCTATGTGTTTGTCTGTCTGTTACACCGGACTCTTGAATGGGTTTTCATGAGACGAATTTCAGACATAACAACAGTGAGAATCTATTTTGAGCGAATCACAGTGGGTGAGAAAACATTGTGTGTGACCAGACACCAGAACTGACCATAATTGGAATTGGAATTAGACCAGGTTATTTCTATTATTTGTTTATTCGTGAAAATAAATAAATAATAGGGGGAGGTTCATGGAGGTTAATGGTGGTTTGTTTGTGTTAATGGAGGTTAACGGTGGTTTGTTTGTGTTAATTCTAGTTGAAACTCTAGCTGAAAGAATTTTCGTTTATTTTTATTTTTATTTATTATTGATGTAGGAAACAGGCAAATGGGATGCTGAGAGAAGAATTGGATTGGATTAAATTGGATTGAATTTAAAATTGAATATTGGATAAAATTGGATCCACTTGGAAAAAGTGGATTAGGAAATTGGAGACCAGGTGTTCTATGAAACTATGAATTGAATGAATTGAATCTATGAATTGGAGACCTGTAGACCAGGTGTTCCCAGGGCACTTGTGGACCAGGTGTTCCACCAGAGGAAAAAGACCAGGTGTTCGTGGAGCACTTCACCTGCAAGAACGCCTTGGAACCAAGGTGGAAGGGACCAGTCCAGGTGTTGCTGACTACACCAACGGCAGTCTTTTGCGAGGGCAAGACCTCGTGGATCCACGCCACGCACTGTAAGTTGGCCATACAAGCACCAGACACTACACCACAGCAACCACAGTAAGGATGGGCCTAATCATAGGTACGATACTATTGATAGCGACAGCAGCTAGGGGAAGCTCCGATTCCAATAGATGCGAAAACGAAACCCGACACCTCACCGTAACATGGGGACAAAGAGTATCACTACCATGTTTCGAACAGAAAGCCCTGCACACAAATTGGGTAAGCGTAAAATGGCTAGCACTGTCGGCAGGGCCTGGACGCGTTGGCATTGTACTACGAAAGCAACGAGAGTTCCGGGAAAACGGGCAAGCTAGCATTGAGACCTTGGCCCAACCAGGATACAAATGGGGAACCCCTGATTTTAAGCTACAAACACGCACGCGCCTAGAGAAAGGCATGACTATGCAGGTCCGGTGCAGCGTCTGGACCCCAGGAGCGGCCAGTGGCGAAACTAAACACACACCATGCATCGAATACATACTCACGCCACACCCTCAGGATAAGGCCCCAAAGAAGGGGGAAAACACATATTGGAAAGTGGCCAGGGAGGTGGCAACAATTCAAAATAGGACACACTGCTGGTCGTGCATGCACTTTCCCCAAGCAGGCACCACAGGAATACACATGATAGTGCTACCTCTGTCCCTCAATGACCTCTGCTCACAACCTATCGATTCCCCATGTTTAGTCACCACGCTGGAAAGAGAAGGGGTTGACAACGGCAAGAGTTGCAATCGACAATTTAATTATCGCCCGTCAATGATTGCCCATGTGGCCGAGAGGCCTGCCCCCGTCTGGGTCAAACCACAGAAAGGGACGGTCTGCCTCCAGGGTTCCGGCCACTTGCGTATGGGAGAATCAGAATGCGCCTACACTCTCCCCGGGAAGCTGGGACAAGGGAGCTCGGGGATTACATTACGAATAGTACTGCAAGATAAACACAACCACAACATAACGGCTATAACATTCTCTAGGGGGGTTAGTAGGATTAATGGGGTGGTAAAGGGACTCCGGTGCTTATCCACCCACCTGGTCCCACCCCATGGGACAATGTTTATATGCGGCGACAAGGCTTACCCCTATTTACCAAATAATTGGGGGGGGCACATGTTATCTGGGTTCAGTCCTTCCTGACGTTGAGATATTGGATGAGCTAGACCCAAAGTCCTTGGACAGGCGTTATAAGAGGTCAGTCATGAACGAAGATGGAACCACTAAACTACACGGGAGCCTATGGGAAAAGGTGTTTGGTTTCTTCTTCCCAGGAGCGGGCACAGTCATGGATAGTTTCCGGATAGATAAATTGGCTTTGGCCCTAGAAAAGGTGGCAAACGACACCGCTACGGCTCATGACATACTATTGGATACAGTGATTCACATGCGTACAATGGTGATGCAGAATCGGGTGGCTTTGGACATGCTCCTGGCAGAGAAAGGAGGGGTATGCGGAATAATGGAGGGAAAATGTTGCACTTACATACCTGATCCGTCGGAAGGAGTGTCAGCCGCAATAGTGAGACTAAGGGAAACTAGCCACGCCCTGACGATCGATCGGATCGCGCGCGAGAATTCTTATAAATTTAGCTGGCTCACTGACTGGTTCCGGGGATGGACGGGCACCATAGTGAAGTGGTTATTGACCGCACTGGCTGTGATAATTGGGGTAGTAATTTGGGGGGCACTAATGAAATCTCTAGTCCTCCTCTGTATGAGAAAGTATTTTACAGGATGGAAATTGAAGAAGCCGCCGACAACGACTATGGTTCTGACCACAGAGGCCGTCGACCTGAATGGGTCCTTCAACGAGGCAGATGTGACCAGCGCTCCAGAAAATTGTATTGAATTTTGTGATGACTGTGATACTTGTGTTGATCCCATGTGGGAACTGGCTGCTGCCTGTAATGGTGTCTGTGATGACTGTGATACTTGTGCTATAAACCCCTTGCGTGTACTGGCTAACGCTGCTTATGTATTACAAGCTGACAGCTGTACACCCCCTTCCGACCCAACTATGGATCTGATTGCGACGCTGGGTCTGGCGGTCGAGGGACCCGACGTGGATATCCTAGACCCGCAAGCCGACCAGGCGTCCATGGGAGACTTTGACATAAAGGAAGTCCCTCTCTTTACTTCAAAAGTTTTTAGTTCAAATGCTTCAAGTGAATCGGATTTTTACGCTCTGTACCCTGACCAGGAAAATGAGACACAAGATACTGACAATATTATGTATTCCCCAGAACAGCAGCACGTGAGAGATCTCATGGGCATGATCGTTGATTAACTTCGAAGATCTGCAAGGACCGCGTCTGCAAAGGGTGGGGGGAGCAAGTTCCGCAGGGGAGGTCACGGGCCCTCTGGCGGGGCAGAACCTCATCTGGACCAGACGCCTTCGTTGTGGATCCGAAACGTTAATGGACTTTCATGTTCTGAGCCCTCAGGCTCCAAGCACGCACCACACGACACGTTCGCCAAATGCACGGGCGAGGCGCTATGGGCGCACGGTATGCCCTTGGGAGATACCCGCATTACACAATTATTTTTCAATAAAGCCCGATGTGGCACGTTGTCTCTTGAGATACTTTGTCTCGACGAGACAAGAGGAAGGAATGTCAAGTCGTAGATTTGTTATTGCTTAATGTTCTGTTGAAAGACGTCGGTCGAATAATATGTTATGATTTAAATGTTGTTTAAAAAATGTTATTTCATAAGTTCATAAAAGGTTTTTTTCGCTTTGCTATAGGTTAACTGAGAAAGTACTCGATGCATTCGTGCTGGACAAATGGCTTGTCCTTCGTGTGCCCTCTCGAGGCTAGATAAGTCCGGTCGTAAAATCCCTCTTTGATTCGCAGACGGCGCCTCGAGCCGTGGAGGGAAGAACGGATTAGGCGCTTGGAATGTGAAACTTTACGTAGAGTGATTGGATTGTATACATAAACCTTTGGATAATGGTCTTATCTGGGCCAAGCATGCACTCTCCCTTCAGTGAGTTACATTTTCTGTCACCTCGGAGCCTTGAAACCACATCTGGTCCGAATGCTGACGGTGCGTGCTGCACTCCCCCATGATGAAAGAACGGATGACGGCGGGGGCTAGGGATAACGGTGGGAGGAACTCTCGCCAGTTCCTTTGTTCTCTCGGAGATTTTCTGATAAACGTGTCCCTATTTAAGCGGACTGTGAATCAATGCATGGAGGAAGGCTGAACGTGGCATGAGGGCGAGTCGTGCTATAGAAGTTCGCTTCCTCCGGATCTGTATAAGTTGGTATATTTAATAAAGATCGTCATTCTCAAGCTGTTTGTGAACTTCTCTTACGAACGAAGAGCTGCTTCTTGACATATATATATATACAGACTTGGCATTTAATATTTTTGTGGGGGTGAACTTACTTTTCAAGATGTCTTAGAACCAAAAGTTCATTGGAATTATGTTGAAATTATTCTAGATTTTGTTAATGTGACCCTTAAAAGAAACAAAAACCACATTTGACATTTCGAAACAAATAAATTGATCCTTGAAAGTGATGTAAACTGATATCGAACTCAATTCATGGACAGTACTGTGTTAAACTTCTGTACGTTTTCCAGAAGTATCTCTTTATTTTGCACATTAGCCAAAAATTTTTTTAACAAAAACAAAAGTTCAATTATGACTGGGATTACGGACAGTAAAATTACAGTTCAGTACTTCGTGTAACCCCCACGAGCATTCAGGAGAGCACGTACACGTCGAGGCATGCTGTTAACGAGATTTGCCAAGGTTTGGACAGGAATCGCTTGCCATGCAGTGACAATAGTCTGCTGCAATTCACGCACAGAGGTTGGCTGCTGGTCCAAGTGGTCGATTTGATGCGTTAATTCTGCCCACATGTTCTCTATCGGATTCATATCCGGGGACATGGCAGGCCACTCCATATGCTCTACACCACGGTCAGCAAGAAAGTGTTGGATCATGCGAGCACGATGAGGCCGTGCATTGTCATCTTGGAAGACAAAGTTTCCTCGAAAGGCTGCACGAGCAAATGGAAGCAATGTTTCTTCCAGAATGGCCCTGTACTTGAACTGGTTCAGGTTCCATTCAGAACAACCAGGTCAGTTTTGCCCCCTGCATGAAAAGCAGCCCAAACGGTCACCCCACCACCTCCAGCTTGGACTCTTGGCACTATACAATCTTTGTTGTAGGCTTCATGCACTTGTCTGCGCACTCGGACGAGGCCAACTTGACGATAGACCAGAAATCTAGACTTGTCACTGAAGATCACGTGATTCCAGTGTCCTGGCTGCTATTGACGGTGCTCTCTGGCCCAATGCAATTGGCGCTGGCGGTGTTGTCTGGTCAGGCGTGGCTTTCCCAGGAGATGCCTGGCACGATAGCCAGGTTGAACCAGTCGTCGGTTGACTAGCCTTCTGGATACAGGCACATTTGTCAGTTTTTGCCACTCAGCCCTAAGCCGATTAGCTGACTTGGTACGGCCATTGCGGACTAACCGGTGCAGCTGGCGATCATCCCTCCTTGTGGTTCTGCGGGGACGTCCTGGCCTCGGTATTGGAGTAGGGACACCCCTCTGAGCATTTCGTTTCAGGATCTTTGACACCTGACCTTGAGTGATGCCATACTGCCAAGCAATAGCACGCTGTTTCATGCCAGAATTTCGTAAAGCCACCACTCCATGACAAACAGCATTGTCAAGTTGACGGACCATCTCCAGATGAAGCGGCAATAACTTTTGGAGACGTGCAGCAGTTGTTTTCCACTAATACAGAACGCAACAACCCTTGTATACCCGACTGTGAAGCCAATCGTCAAATGCACCTGTCCGTACATTTTGCCACGCCACCTGTGATATAATCCTGTTGTTGACTTCTTGCGACAGACAATCAGTGACATGGTTCTTTTAACAAATAAATCACCAAAGTGTAAAAGAAACTCACCAGATTGATATACTGATTTAAGAAAGTAAACCCAAGTCAAGAAAAAAAAAATATTCCATATTAAATGCCAAGTCTGTGTATATATATATATATATATATATATATATATATATATATATATATATATATATATATATATATATATATATATATACACAAAGAATTAAGTTAAGCACCCCTACACAACGAATTAAGGTAAGCACCCCCTAATATATATTCTTTGTGTATATGTATACATTGGCATATATTCTAAGGTATGTGAGATCAAATAATGATTGGTATGACATTAGCAATTATCCATTGATGAAATTGAGTGATCAAAGTGAAAAAAGTGATTGGTTGAGTCAGTGACCCGATCACGTGGGTCCTACACACGTTATTGACGCAAAGATCGCTAGAGGTCTTCTCAGAACAATGACTGTACGTTAGAAAACATAAACGTCATCCACACTGTCCGTGATGGACCTATAGCTCCATACTTAAATTGAGGTGAAAATATGCCTAAAATTCCCAAAATATTTCACCTTAAATTATTCAGAATAAAATATTGAAAACGGCATGATTGTTATGTTTTTATGTGACCATAATATCACTTCTCCAGAAAATATAGCAATATCATGGGTATATTACACTGTTTTGACGACAACAAACTTGTAATGTGCGAGGTTGTAAAAAAACGGGGGGGGGGGGGGGGTGCTTAACTTAATTCTTTGTGTATATATATATATATATACAGTGAAACCTTGACTTACGATTGCACCAACTTACGAGTTTTCCGAGATATGAGCCGTCGCTCGGTCGATTTTTTGCTTTGTGATGCGAGCCGAGATCTGAGTTACGAGCGAGCGAGCTTGGATATAAAACACGTAATCGTCGAAAAACATGAGCGAGGTGTGCGTGTTGTCGACTTGGCGAGGCAGTACGATCGTAGTACTTCTACGATATGTACGATTTTGAAGCAGAAGGAGTCGATAAAGGCTATAACGCCAGCGAAGGGCGTTAAGATTATTTCAAAGCTCCTGACCTCTGTCCATGAAGAGATGGAGAAGTTGTTGTTTGTGTGGTTGACGGAGAAGCAGCTCGCAGGAGATACCGTGACCGAGAGCATCATCTGTGAGAAGGCACGAGACATTTACGGGGATTTGGTGCAGCAGACGGCGGGAACATCAACGGACGAGGCATCGGAAGAGTCATTCAAAGCCAGTCGGGGATGGTTTGATAATTTTAAGAAGAGGACCGGCATTCACTCCGTCGTCAGGCATGGTGAGGCAGCAAGCTCGGATGTGAAGGCAGCTGAAGATTTTATTATAACTTTTGCCGAACTGATAGAAGCCGAAGGATATATCCCCCAGCAAATCTTCAACTGTGACGAGACAGGGCTCTTCTGGAAAAAGATGCCGAGGAGGACGTATATAACGCAGAGGAGAAGAGCATGCCAGGCCACAACTTGTTCAGAGTGCCGGCGATAGCTCGCCTTCTCTTTGTGGAAGACACGGTGAGATCCTTAACATCCAACAACTAATGGGACGCAAACGGGGCGCCCAGTTTAGCGGTACACACATTGATGAATCACCCTGCCTGTGAAACACCGACATGACAGGTTATAGCTGGGTCGGGATTCAAACCCAGGCTGGACAGTTTAGAGTCAAGTGCAGCCCACCCGCAACCTCCGCTCTGCTGGTACAAACCTCCTGACCCCCTCCATCCGGACCAAATTCAGATCCTGGGGGGACAGGGCCTTCTCCATCGCTGCGCCCACCCTCTGGAACTCACTACCTCACACCATCAGAGACTCCTCCTCACTCACCACATTCAAAACATCACTAAAGACCCACCTGTTCAACACTGCATTCAACATTCAACCCACAGCATTTAACCCCTGACTATCTCTTCTCCTTCTCCCTCCTTTTGCTTTAAATATTTCCCTATTGATTCTTGTCTTTTTTGCAATTGTTGTTTTCATGTATTGTTATGCATTATGTTTGCCACTCTGTCAAAGCGCCTTTGGGCTTCTGGAAAAGCGCTATACAAAATAAATGAATTATTATTATTATTATTATTAAGTGTGCGTACCTCCAGTCCAGGCCATCCTGCCAACTTGTATGCTGCATACAGGTGAAATATAAAGCGCGAGATATTTATATATATATATTTCAAAAAAAATTGGTGTGGTTTTTGGGGGGCTGGAACGGATTAATAGCATTTCAATTCATTTTAATGGGGAAATTTAATTTGAGAAACGAGCAAATTGAGTTACGAGCTCGGTCACAGAACGAATTAAACTCGTAAGTCAAGGTTTCACTGTATATATATATATATATATATATATATATATATATATATATTGTTGCGGATCTCGGAGTACGGCACTCCCCTTACCGACGGGGGGGGGGGGGGGTAATCCCCTCGTCTATTAAGCTGGCCGTCTCCGGTCCTGGAGCTATGACGTCACTTCCGGTCAGCGCTGAATAGGGTGGTAGGCCAATTGTTCCTATTACCTAATTACCAGTGCCTTCCGGTAAGCGACGAAATGAGCCCTGCCCGAGCCGCGGCTGTAATGGACACGCCGAGCGAAGTGAGCCACGACTCAGGCCGTTAACAAAAGGACTAAACCCGACTATAGCGGTTGGCCAAATCGTGCCACCGGTACTCAATGGGGAAAAGAATAAAGCGACCGGATGAGAGGAACCAAAGAATAAGAAGGGTAAAGGAAGAACAAATATGATTTATTACTATCTAAAAGAGGAAACGAAAGAAGGGAATATACAATAAGAGGAAACAAAAGGACATAGGGCAACCTTAGACACTCTTATATAACATGCCCCTGACAATACAAACAGACTCACACGAAAGGTAGCTGGTAGGGGAGGAAGGTCCAGGCAGATGCTTTTAGGCGAGGGGATGGTCCAGGCTCCGTGTCCGTGGGTGAAGGACGGCTGGCAGCTTGACGTCGTTGGCGTGCGACCGGACCCTACAGACACGAGGGGCTGGAATGCGCATACGTATAGCATGCCGAACGCTCTCAAAACCACGGCAGTTCATATTGACAACGATCGTCCCAAACGATCCTCTGCGCAATGTTCTTATGTTCGCCACCTCTGCACTGTTCCCTCGCATCTGCCGATCTCCCCCGCATCTGCTCTCTGCCCTTCTGCCGCTCTCTCTGCTCTCTGCTGTGAGAGGGCTTTGCGCTCGCGCTTTTATTGCAAGCTTCGCTTATTAAGCCGCGTCCGCTTTGCTCCGCCTACCCGTGAACATGCCTCAGCCCGGATTGGTCACGAGGGTTCATTCGTACCTCCCCTCGTGACGCGTTGATGGGGCCACGCCTGTGTTCCTGGCCGCTCCTCCCTTTTTCTCCCACTTGACCGCGTGCGTAATGGCAGCTTGGGGCCTGCAAACAAACCAAAAAGGCAGCGAATGCTGCAATACGGCTACTGGCACTATGGAGAGAGCGAGAGATTGGGGATAATTGAATGGGCCTATCTTATTTGATTAATACAACGCAGAGTCAAACTATTGGAAACAGATCCTTAACTGAAACATAGACTAATGAAATAACTAAAGAAGATCCTATGGTGTCCTACGTGTTGTACATGGCCTAACTAGGGTGCAACCTTTACAAAGGGGGATATTTACAAGAATTATTATTATACAAAGTGAAGGTTCTAAAAACCGTAACACAGCACCCGTCTCTCCTCAGGCACGTCCCGTGCCGACAAAAACTTAACTTAATGTGACACTCAGGTGTAGTAACCCTCTACTATTAACCTTACCCTGAGTGCGACAGTTTTAAAACAATTAAGTATGTCCCGCCTGCTGCATTGCATTCTATCTAACAGATTCACACCCACAGGATAACCGAATCACGGAATTAATTCTCAAAACCTTACATGGATGGTGGGGAGCATTATTTACGAAGACACACTATTTGGTATTTACAAAACTAAACCCAGGACCTGTTCTTTTGGGAAACAAAAGCAGAGTTTTTGGAAAGAGGAAAGGTCATGCACTGCACTGCACCGGTACACCATACCCACGGGTGCTCCGAGATGCACAATTGATATTGCAGTGCAATCTCAGAGCACCAAAAGCAACACCATAAACACCCAATAAAAAAACACAAAGCACCATCCAGTGCACAGTTATACAGTTCAAAAAGTCACACTGGCGTCCTCGCTGCACAGCCGATGTTCTGCTGGGGTCGATGTTCTGGGTGTCTTCTTGACTTGCTGCCTATTTGGTAGATAACAAAAACACAAAAAGGGCACAAAAGCGTCCACTTTTTTTGGTTTAATTAAGGCCAGCAGGGGCCAACTAGGGTGGTCCACCTGCTTGGCATAGGTGCCACCTTTACCGTGGTCCGCAAGCAAGATTCCCCAGCAGTGGCCATGTCACAGCCGTGTGTTCCATGATGTGGTGCTCGGCCACAAATGTGTGGTCCACAAGTGGGCTTGGCCACAAACGTGTGGTCCATAAGTGGTGTACCGGTCCAGGCAGGCAGGCAGCGGAGGTGCGGGCACACAACTGCGGCGCCTGCATGCTTTCCCATCAGTGCCCAGAGAGCACGGTCCATAGGTGGGGAAGGAAGACAAAGCAGAGTTAGCAGGGTGCAAGGGCACAAGGGTACACATCATCACAAGGCAATGCAGAGGTGAGGTGCGCAGGAGAGCGAGCGGAGAAAGCTCGTCCCTACCGTACACCCCCCCCCCCCCATCACCTAATCTACCCTTGCCCCTTACACTGTATTTACACAATTTTACAAATCCGTCGCTACGTCTTGTCTTCCCCATATCTCCCCTCTATACCAAATTCATCAACAATCCCTCTAACCAAATTTGCCATCAATCAATTTTTCACCAATCCTCCTAAGGAGGAAGAGATGGAACATCAGCACAATGTCACCCCCACGTCATGATGAGTCTCACCATTGCAAACATTTGCACAAACCGGTGGTTTGGAGTCTTGTCACCCTGGTGAGTGGATGTAGATGGTGCGAAGAGATTCCAATCCTAACTATACTCTAAATGACTTTAACACACAACTCTACCCGGAGTCTTTCCCTGCCAAACCATTGGCCATTTTACACTATGTGGTTCTAAGAACTGAACTCCCATTGACCAAACTGTGGTGCTCACCAATTTGGGGTCTCACTCCCCCGATTCTACTCCCTGTGCCCTCGCACAATTTTTGGGCTGGGTCGTGTGGCGCTTCCAGCAGGTCCGCTCACCTGCACACCTCCGCCACTGCAGTTGTCTCCGAGCTTACCTGCTCCTTACCCTAACCTACCTGGGGAAGGCCCTCTGGCGCTCTCAACCCCTACCGCCCTCTCTGGCGTCGGGCTACCCGGTCTGTCCTCCGGATCCTTGGGCCCCATTGAACAACTCTACTGGCTCCCAGAGCCTCCCTGCGGCCTCACCTGCCCGACATACTAACAGTAGTGGAGTGCCCATTTAACCATACTCACTAACAGGCCACACGCCCAGCCAATTGACTTCACTAATGCACCCAACACAACACTTCCGTGCAACTACCCACACCATAGATGCCAATATCCAACCACAATTTACCTACTCCCTCTACCTACTTTTAAACTACCCTCCCCGGGTACTCGTGAAGGGGTCCATCTTCCCCATCCACTCCTTTCGCAACAACCACTCCACTCCACATATTCAACACTACTCACTCCACACCATCCATTCCATACTCCATTGATTCCATACTCCATACCATCTATTTCATTCAACAATTTTCCATACACCTGTGCTTCACCTGCACTTGCACACTCACCTGGTGCTCACACACACCTGGTGGCACTTGCACCCTCCTTCCCTCCAGGACCATTCATTCAATACAACGCCATTCACCCACACTCACAATACTCTGCTCAATACTCTTTCTACACACACACTGCATCATCTAAGCTGACTACTCCCTTCTAAAACTCGTGCTTCCCAGTCGCCCCTTATACTATTGCACTCCCTCGTCATTATATTCCAACTAATCTGCTACGTCCCATACTACAGGTATCATGTCGCTACTTAACTCTACAGTTACCTATTGTCATCTTTCTAGATCCCTATACATTATAACATAACCCTCCCGGGCTAGTTTTCACAGCCATACCCCATAAATCCTATAGCTCCCTTGCCCCCACACGTGTGAGGGATGGTAGAAATACCACCCCCCGACACTGGGTATCAATTCCAAACCAAAACACTTTCATCATCACAGTCCATTAAACTTGAGCCTCTCGGTATGTCGTTACATTCTTTACAGCTCGGCTTCACAAAGCCGAGCAATGAATTCGGGTGGTTTGGTCTCCTGCGGTTGGGTCCGTCTGGCACTCGATTCAGGGGAGGAGGTTTCGTCGGGCCAAGGTTCAAAGCACCATCCCGGCGTGGGGCCTTGCGCTCCCAAGCGCGATGGCCTAGCCTTGCCCGGGTAGAACGCCGCCACCACAAGGGGGCGCCGTTCCGAACCCTCCTACCTCCCCTCGAACAGGGGCGGTCGCCTTGCCCGGGAAAGCGTGGACTCGATCGTGCAGGGCGGGGCCCGGCCCGAATCGTGCATGACGCTCCGTACAGAAGCGACGCGACACCAATCCACGCCGGCTCCCGCAGCCCACCCGCCCTGCACGGACCGGAGCTCGCGTCAGCTAAACGTTGGTCTGAACGCTATCCCGGTTAACGTCGATGCTCCCCGTACATGCTCACACCACTCGTTCCGTTCTTTGCTCATACATCCCATACACTCCATCAATTCCACCACCGCACTCTCTGTTACACACCACTCGCTGGTCACACACTCCATAACACACCTTGGCGCACACTCTCCGGGTATGTACTCCGTACCACTCACCACGGGTGTGCACTCCTGCACATACCAACTCATGCGCTCCGATGTGCCCTCCCGCACATGCACCACAACCAACTCAGGTGTGCCTCCTCACACCCGCTCATCCATTTCACTCTCCGTGTCACACTCATCACACATACACTCCGAGTGCATTCTCGCTCGCACTCGGTTTCACTTCCATACTTTGTAACACACTCACTCTTCGACGCACACTTTTTCCTCACACGCGTGCCATTTTCTCTCACACAGCGCACCAGCCGCACCACGGACCTCCCACAAACACCCGCGGTACGCTGGGATCCCAAGCGCGCGAAAATTCTTTTTGCGCCAAACATTCTCCCGCAAAATCTTTTTGCACCATATACCACCTTACTCACTTTTGGGATCCTCCTCTCCACACGCACCTGCAAATCTTTATAAGGATGAGCAAGTACGGCATAAGGATGTGAATTCAGACTTTGTATGCATTCCATCTCAATCTCCGATTTAATTCCTCTCTCTGCCGTCTCTCCAATCCCAATTTCCGCTATTTCTTTGCTTTTAATTGCTTTTTCCTTGTTAAGCTCGACGACCGCTGGCACTAATAAAATCAAATTTTCTAATTCGGCTGTCGCCGGCTTCCCCATACCCCGGGTCGCGATCTCTATACCCGTCCAGTTACCTGCGCTTTGCTCCGCCTCGCTCAATCACGCCCCTCTAGCCGCGTTACCTCGTCACGTACAAATGCGCTTTTCCCGCTTGACCTGCGGTCAAAGTCCTTCCCCAATGCTTTTATCTGGCCACCTATTTGGGTTCTAAACCCTTCAATTTGATTTCCCATGTCATTTCCAAATTTCCCAATTTGGCTTTCTAATCGCTCACCCATTCTACTTTCCATTTCCTCACTATCAGCCCTCATTTCTCCCATCTCTTTCCATAATCCCCCAATTTCGCTTCCCAATTGTTCCCCCACTATTTTCATGTCTTCACTCGACTTGACCAAAAGGGCCCTTATTTGCATCATAAAGAGGTCCAGATTCACTAGTGCTGCGGGCTCAGCTGCCGAGGCCATGTGCGAGGCGCCGCCATCTTGTGCCACCGCGACCACGTGTGAGGCGCCGCCATCTTGTGCGCCTGCAACCCCCACTGTTACACCTTCTCCAACCCCCTCTTCCATTACTCCCACTGCCTCCCTGGGGTCCTGGGTTGCCTCTAACTCTTCCTCTATCTCCCCCACCGGCATCCGACCGCCTTGTTCATCCATGGCACGATATAAATTTGGTTGTTAAATAATAAATTTCGGCCGCTCGTAATTTCGACCCAATTTTTTTTTTTGTGGTTTAAAAATTTGGTTCGGGTCCAATCCAACTCCTGACACCAATTGTTGCAGATCTCGGAGTACGGCACTCCCCTTACCGAGGGGGGGGGGGGTTAATCCCCTCGTCTATTAAGCTGGCCGTCTCCGGTCCTGGAGCTATGACGTCACTTCCGGTCAGCGCTGAATAGGGTGGTAGGCCAATAATTGTTCCTATTACCTAATTACCAGCGCCTTCCGGTAAGCAAGGAAATGAGCCCCGCCCGAGCCGCGGCTGTAATGGACACGCCGAGCGAAGCGAGCCACGACTCAGGCCGTCAACAAAAGGACTAAACCCAACTATAGCGGTTGGCCAAATCGTGCCACTGGTACTCAATGGGGAAAAGTCTAAAGCGACCGGATGAGAGGAACCAAAGAATAAGAAGGGTAAAGGAAGAACAAATATGATTTATTACTATCTAAAAGAGGAAACGAAAGAAGGGAATATACAAGAAGAGGAAACTAAAGGACATAGGGCTACCTTAGACACTCTTATATAACACGCCCCTGACAATACAAACAGACTCACACGAAAGGTATCTGGTAGGGGAGGAAGGTCCAGGCAGATGGTTCCAGGCGAGGGGATGGTCCAGGCTCCGTGTCCGTGGGTGAAGGACGGCTGGCAGCTTGACGTCTTTGGCGTGCGACCGGACCTTACAAACCCAAGGGGCTGGAATGCGCGTATGCATAGCATGCCGAACGCTCTCAAAACCACGGCAGTTCGTATTGACAAAGATCGTCCCAAACGATCCTCTGCGCAATGTTCTTATGTTCGCCGCCTCTGCGCTGTTCTCTCGCATCTGCCGATCTCCCCCACATCTGCTCTTTGCCCTTCTGCCGCTCTCTCCGCTCTCTGCTGTGAAAGGGCTTTGCGCTCGCGCTTTTATTGCAAGCTTCGCGTATTAAGCCACGTCCGCTTTGCTCCGCCTACTGGTGAACACGCCTCGGCCCGGATTGGTCATGAGGGTTCATTCGTACCTCCCCTCGTGACGCGTTGATGGGGCCACGTCTGTGTTCCTGGCCGCTCCTCCCTTTTTCTCCCACTCTGACGACGTGTGTAATGGCGGCTTGGGGCCAGCAAACAAACCAAAAGCGCAGCGAACGCTGCAATACGGCTACTGGCACTTTGGAGAGAGAGAGAGAGAGTTTGGGGATAATTGAAGGGGCCTATCTTATTTGATTAATACAACGCAGATACAACTATTGGAAACAGATCCTTAACTGAAACATAGACTAATGAAATAACTAAAGAAGAATCTATGGTGTCCTACGTGATGTGCATGGCCTAACTAGCGTGCAACCTTTACAAAGGGGGATATTTACAAGAATTATTATTTTACAAAGTGGAGGTTCTAAAAACCGTAACACACCTCTGCTCTCTCTCGCATCTGCCCTCTGCTCTCTGCTTGAAAAGGCTTTGCGCTCGCGCTTTTATTGCAAGCTTCGCGTATTAAGCCGCGTCCGCCTTGCTCTGCCTACCGGTGAACACGCCTCGGCCGGTATTGGCCGTGAGGGTTCATTCGTACCTCCCCTCGTGACGCGTCGATGGGGCCACGCCTATGTTCCGGGCGGCTCCTCCCTTCTTCTCCCACTTGACCGCGTGCGTAATGGCGGCTTGGGGCCAGCAAACAAACCAAAAAGGCAGCGAACGCTGCAATACGGCTACTGGCACTTTGGAGAGAGCGAGAGATTGGGGATAATTGAAGGGGCCTATCTTATTTGATTAATACAATGCAGAGTCAAACTATTGGAAACAGATCCTTACCTGAAACATAGACTAATGAAATAACTAAAGAAGATCCTATGGTGTCCTACGTGTTGTACATGGCCTAACTGGGGTGCAACCTTTACAAAGGGGGATATTTACAAGAATCATTATTATACAAAGTGAAGGTTCTAAAAACCGTAACAACATATAAATATATATATATATATATATACTGTATGTATATATATATATATATATATATATATATATATATATATATATATATATATATATATATACAGTATATATATTTATATATATTGTTGCGGATATGAGGATTGTATTTTTTTGATTGTGTAATATTGCTTGAATATGGCCCCTCCTGCCTCCAGAGTTGTGTAAAGGTAAAAAGGGCGTCCCGGTAGTTAATTCCATAAAGCATCCATTGAAGGACACTATAATACCCTTCTTCAGTAGTTTATATCCTTATGATGTGTTTTAGGGTAAGGCCTTGTCTACCATTAGAATGACACTCCATTGCACCAAGTGAAAGAGATAGATTCCCTTCATCCTTCATTCCCATTCCCAAAACCCTCCATTTCCCCTTTCGTCAATTGCCATTCGCATTGCCAACCAACAATTGCCGCCATTGGCCACGAGGCAGGATCGGGGAAGAAAGGCGGGTCCCCACCTCGTCATAGAGGGGAGGAGTGAGCCAGCCCCACTCAACCAACCACGAACAAGGGGTTGGACTTGGAGAGGGTGTGGAGAGAAACATCAAGGAGGTTCGCGAAGGTTGAGGGGCGGGGCCTATATAACCCGCCGCGGGACGTTCCCCAAGGAGATGAGAGATGAGCTATGACAAGAGCTGAGTTGTGAGGTCCAAGGCTGAGCTGCGTGGTGAGGTGCAAAAGAGAGAGCTGGGTTGTGAGGTCCAAGAGAGAGAAAGGAGATCATCCAGGGAAGCACAAAGCCTGCTATTCGTCGCCTTGCTCGCCAGCAGCAGCGTCCACAGCAGCAACAACCCTCGACAGCCGTTTGGGGCCTGGACGGCGGTTTTGAGCAGGGCCGCGAAGGGACGGCGGCTGCCCAACGAGCCGATCGTGCTGCCGGACCCATTGGACTTTCCTCTCCTTCCAGCCATTCCTGCCTACAAGTTCCCCATTCGTGTACGTGAGTTTGTTCTGTTTGTTCTGTCCTGGGTAGTCAATTAAGTCTGTATAAGCTAGTATTTTCCCTGTGTCTCTAAAAGCTTCTGTATATTATTTTCTTATCTTTCCTTCTCCTTGGTTATTTTGAGCCTGTAAATAGTAATAAATAGTAATGTTATTTTCAACCTTTTTTTCGTCTTCTTATTCCTTTTCTTCACATCCGTCATCTTTGTCTTTTCCCTCATTGAGTAGCTGTGGCGCGATACGGCCAACGTTTGGGTGAATCGGGGAAACTGTTAGGTCGCGGGGCCTCCGCTAGGCAAACATAACATCCTTAACCACGGACCGTAACAATTGGTGTCAGGAGTGTCAGGATTTATTTAGCCCAAATTTTGGACACAATTGTACAATTGGCAGTAACAATTGGTGTCGGGAGTGGGGTCGGACCCAAAGCGCGTGTGACGCGCTCAAAATTACAAGCTGCTGAAATTGTTTTAAAGAAAAGAAAAAAAAAACCCGAATTTTGAAATTGCGCCATGGCTGGTCAAGGCGATCGGATGCCGGTGGGTGAACTAGGAGAGGGGTTAGGAGTAACCCAGGATCAAATGGAGGGGGACATTTGGCAATGTGGTTGAGGAGGTTTCAGGCACGCAAAATGGCGCTCTCGCGCACGGGGTTTCAGGCGCGCAAAATGGCGCCTCGCACATGGCTACGGCGCCCGCGACCGTAGCAGCGCCGCCGGTGGATTCAAACCTTTTGTTGCTACAAGCCGGGGTCCCTGTGCAAGACTGGGTGAGCATTAAACTATTGCTAATCCAGATGAATGCAAAAATGGACGCCATGATAGACAAAACAAGGTGTGATCGGGGAAAAATGGAGGGAATAAATGACCGGGCCAAAGAAGTAAATGAAGGACGGGAGAGGGACAGAGACCGCATGGTGGGCGAGAGGGTCCCAGGGGTGCACGAGGAGGTAACGCGGGTCGAGAAGCGCCGGTTGAACGAAGCTGAGAAAAGCACGGGTAACTGGACCGGGGAAGAAATCGCGACACGGGGTTTGGAAAAGCCGGCGACCGCTGAGGTAGAAGAGGGTGTTTTATTAAAGCCAACGGTCGTCGAGGTGGGTAAAGGAAAAGTGGTAGTGGGAATTAAAATTGAAGAGATGACGGAGGTAGCCCGGGAATTGCAGGGAGAAAAGGAAAATGTGCAAAGTCCCTGCTCACATCACGATGCTGTGCTTAACCCGAATGGAAGTTTGCAGGTGCGCGTGGAGAAAAGGATCCCCCAGGTGAGTCGTGCTGTGTATTGTGCGGGGAGATTTTGTAAGAGGATGTTTGGCAACAAAATAATTTTCGCGCGCTTGGGATCGAGGAAGCATCCGGGCGTTGGTGAAGGGTCCCGTGTGAGTGGAAATAGCACGCGAGTGGAAAAAAAGTGTGCGTCAAGGGGTGAGCGTGTTACGAAGCGCGAGTGTGATACCGAGTGCGAGCGAGAATGCACGTCAGGGTGTACGGAGTGTGACACAGGGAGTGAGAGCAATACAAAGTGTGCGTCAAGGGGTGAGTGTGTTATGAAGCACGAGTGTGATACCGAGTGCGAGCGAGAATGCACGTCGGGGTGTACGGAGTGTGACACGGAGAGTAAGGTGGTGGTGGAACGTGTGCGAGGAAGCACACCTGAGTTGGTGGTAGCGCGAGTGTGGGAGAGCCCATCTGAGCGAGTTAGTGGGTGGATGCAAGAGTGCACGCCCATGGTGAGTGTTACGGAGGACGTAACGGAGGAGAGGTGTGGACCGAGGTGTGCGAACGGCGAGTGTGCGCAAGAGTGTGCACGAGAGGTGTGGTGTGTAACGGGGAGAGCGTTGGTGGAATGTACGGACGGCGTTGTAGCACCGAGCTTGGTGAGGGTGAAAGGGGTAGCATAGCGTATGCGTGTGAGCATGCAGGTGAAGCATTGACGGTAACCGGGTTAGCGTTTAGGGCAACGGATAGCCGATGCGAGCACTCGGGGCGCGGTGTGTTTTGTTGGATGCAGGGCCCGGCACGGATCGAAGCTGCGTCGTTTCTCTTCGAAGCGTCGTTGCCGATTCGGGCTTGGCCCCGCCCTGCACGGTCGAGTCCGGGCCTTGGCGGGCGAGGCGACCGGTACGGTTCAAGGGCGAGTGGGAGGAAGCGGAACGGTGCCCCCTGGTGGGGACGGGGTTCTGACCGGGGAAGATTGAGCCATCGGGCCCGGGACCGCAAGGTGCCGCGCCGAGATGGTGCGTGAAATCTCGGCCCGACCAAACCACCTCCCTTGAACCGAAAGCCGGACGGATTCAACCTGCAGGCGACCAAACCACCCGAATTCATTGCTAGGCTTTGCGAAGCTGGGTTTTAATGATGTCATGACGCACCGAGGCTAGGATATAGCGGACTGTGATGATGATGATGATAGTGATAGTGATTTGATACGAAATTTAGAATAGTGAGTAGAATTGGCAGTAATTGGAAAATTTTTGATTGGTTGGAATTTGGAGAGCAAAATTGGTAGTGGAACGTCCCCGATGTGGTGGGATGGCAACTCTGTCATCCCTCACAGGGGGGGGCAAAGGAGCACTAGATTTATGGGGTTTATGGCAGTGTAAGCTCGCCGAGGGAGGGTTTGGATAATGTGTAGGGACCTAGAAGATGACCTTAGGTAATGGTAAGATTAGGTAGTGACAATGATACCGGTAGTGGGGACGCAGGTAGATTAGAGTGGATGATAATGACGTGGTATGTGCTTAGTTTAAAGGGAAGACGGGGAGCACTAAGTTAGCAGGACAACAGGTAGTTTAGATGATGCCGTGTGTGAGGAACAGGTGTGATTGCACAGGTGTGCAACTGAACAGGTGGATGGAGCAGTGTATGAGGGAGTGATGGTGATGTGTGTTGTGTTGACCAAATGGTCCAGGAAGGAAGGAGGGGGCAGGTGGCACCATGTAAGATTGCACAGGTGTGCAACGACAGGTGAATGGAGAACAGGTGTATGGAATAAATGGTATGGAGTATATGAAGTATTGGAATGGATGGTCGTGGAGTGAGTATGGTGGAAACTATGGAGTGGAGTGGATGGTGCGAAGGTGTGAATGGGGGGAAGAATGGACCCCCATCACGAATACCCGGGGCGGGTAGTGTAAGTGTTAGGTAGAGGGTATAGGTAAATTGTGGTTGGATATTGGCATCTGTGGTGCGGGTGAAAGAATGGTGTTTGGATGGGTGCATTAGTGTTGTGGAAATGGCTGGGTGTGTAGCCTGTTAGTGTGTGTAGTTGGTTTGGGCACTCCACCACTGTGAGGATGTCGGCCAGGTGAGGCCGCAGGTGGGCTCTGGGAGCTGGTAGAGTTGTTGTGGATGGGGCCCGAGGATCCGGAGGACGGACCCGGGTAGCCCAGTGCCAGAGGGCACCGAGTGGGGTGACAGAGCCAGGAGGGGCCTTCCCCAATTAGATAGGTTAGGGTGAGGAGCTAGGTAAGCTCAGGTGGCAACTACAGTGGTGGAGGTGTGCAGGTGGGTAGACCTGCTGGGAGAGCTACACGTCTCAGCCCAGAAATTGTGCAAGGGCACCGGGAGATGAATCGGGGGAGTGAGACCCCAAATTGAGAAGCACCACAGTTTGGTCAATGGGAATTGGGTTTTAGAACCCATAGTGTAAGATGGCCAATGGATTGGCAGGGAAAGACCCTGGGTAGTGTAAAGTGTGTTAATGTCATTTAGAAAGTAGTTAGGATGAAAATCTCCTTGCACCATCTGCATCCACTCACCTGAGATGACGTACCTCCACACCATGCCAGGTTGTTTAATTATTTTTGATGCAAATGTTTTGGATTGTGAGGTGCATCATGACGTGGGTGTGACATTGTGCTTTGTTGTTCCATCTCTTCCTCCTTATGAGGATTGAGGATGAATTGGGTGATGGCAAATTTTGGATAGAGGGATTGTGGGAACGAATTTGGTGTAGAAGAAATATGGGGAAGACGTGACAGTAGTGACGAATTTGTAAAGGTGTAGGTTTTTGTACATATGGGGTAAGGGCAAGGGTAGTGTAGGTGACAGGGGGGGGTGACGTACGGTAGGGATGAGCTTTCTCACTTCGCTCTCCGTACGCACTTCACCTTGCATTGCCCTATTGATGTGTACCCTTGTGACCTTACCCCTCGCTCATCTGTCTCTCCCCCCTTTTGTCTCCCACATGACCTGTGCGCCATTGGGCGCCGAGGGGAGCGTGCGTGAGTCCGCCATTGTGCGCCCGGAACTCCCAGAACCAGCTGTCTGCATCGATGCACCACATTATGGACCACATGTCTGTGGCTGAGCACCACTGATGGACCCCATGGGTTGGGGCATGGCCCCTCTGCTGGAACCGGCCAATAAGGCCCGAAATCTTGCTGGCGGACCTTGGCCACAGGGCACCGATGCCCCACAGGTGAACCACACTAGTCGGCCCTGTGGGCCATAAATAAAAAATAAAAAAACATGGACACGTTTGGGCAAGTTTTATTGCAAATAGGCCGCCAGTAAGAAAATGAAAGAAAGACAACATCTGGAAGAAATAATAATAGCCAGCAGAGGGAGCCGAAGAGCAAGAGACCACCTGCAGGGTTAGGGGTTGTTTTTTTTTTTTATTCATTGAACAATGATGACTGTGCATCGATTGGTGCTTGAGTGTGTGTTGGTGCGTTTTGGGTGCTTTCATGGTGCATTGATGCAGAGCAGACTGTCTCCCCCCCAGAAAGAACAATCACAGGTCCTGGGTTGTGTTTTGTAAATAAAGTAGCGTCACTGTAAATAATGCTCCCCACCGTCAGTGTGTAGTTTGAAGACCATTCCGCAATTCGGTTAACTGTGGGCGTGAGTCTGTTAGGTAGGGTGCAATGGAGCAGCGGGACATATTTATCTATGTTTTAAAACTGTCGCACTCAGGGTCAGGTTAAAAGTAGAGGGAACTACACCTACGTGTCACACTAAATTAAAGCTATAGGCCCGGGACGTGCATAAGAGGAGGAGGGTGCAGTGTTGCGGATATGAGGATTGTATTTTTTTGATTGTGTAATATTGCTTGAATATGACCCCTCCTGCCTCCAGAGTTGTGTAAAGGTAAAAAGGGCGTCCCGGTAGTTAATTCCATAAAGCATCCATTGAAGGACACTATAATACCCTTGTTCAGTAGTTTATATCCTTATTACGTGTTTTAGGGTAAGGCCTTGTCTTCCATTAGAATAACACTCCATTGCACCAAGTGAAAGAGAAAGATTCCCTTCATCCTTCATTCCCATTCCCAAAACCTCCATTTCCCCTTTCGTCAATTGCCATTCGCATTGCCAACCAACAATTGCCGCCATTGGCCACGAGGCAGGATCGGGGAAGAAAGGCGGGTCCCCACCTCGTCATAGAGGGGAGGAGTGAGCCAACCCCACTCAACCAACCACGAACAAGGGGTTGGACTTGGAGAGGGTGTGGAGAGAAACATCAAGGAGGTTCGCGAAGGTTGAGGGGCGGGGCCTATATAACCCGCCGCGGGACGTTCCCCAAGGAGATGAGAGATGAGCAATGACAAGAGCTGAGTTGTGAGGTCCAAGGCTGAGCTGCGTGGTGAGGTGCAAAAGAGAGAGCTGTGTTGTGAGGTCCAAGAGAGAGAAAGGAGATCATCCAGGGAAGCACAAAGCCTGCTATTCGTCACCTTGCTCGCCAGCAGCAGCGTCCACAGCAGCAACAACCCTCGACAGCCGTTTGGGGCCTGGACGGCGGTTTTGAGCAGGGCCGCGAAGGGACGGCGGCTGCCCAACAAGCCGATCGTGCTGCCGGACCCATTGGACTTTCCTCTCCTTCCAGCCATTCCTGCCTACAAGTTCCCCATTCGTGTACGTGAGTTTGTTCTGTTTGTTCTGTCCTGGGTAGTCAATTAAGTCTGTATAAGCTAGTATTTTCCCTGTGTCTCTAAAAGCTTCTGTATATTATTTTCTTATCTTTCCTTCTCCTTGGTTATTTTGAGCCTGTAAATAGTAATAAATAGTAATGTTATTTTCAACCTTTTTTTCGTCTGCTTATTCCTTTTCTTCACATCCGTCGTCTTTGTCTTTTCCCTCATTGCGTAGCTGTGGTGCGATACGGCCAACGTTTGGGTGAATCGGGGAAACTGTTAGGTCGCGGGGCCTCCGCTCGGCAAACATAACATCCTTAACCGCGGACCGTAACAATATATATATATATATATATATATATATATATATATATATATATATATATATATATACGTATATATAGGTGATTCTCCAAAAAAATTATCTTTGCAGTTCGTAATTGTTGCCGAAGCAGTTTCTTGGCAAACTTGGAGGTTTGCCATAACCCTCACAGCGTGGATTTGTTTGTTCTCTAACCTTTTAACCCAAGGAGGGATGCATGGTCCCGAAGGCATTCTATGGGTAGCCGAGTCTATTGGACCCGAGTCATGCATCCTCGAGTTAAATACTGGGCATCAAGCAAGGAAGCAGCGCGTGCCATGTTTCATTCAACTTGGTTTGAACCTACGATTCTCCCAGACTCAGAACGGATGCTCTAATCATTACACCAAGGAGTCTGGGGTATACTGTGTCTGCAGGGTGACCTCAAAAACAGTGATCCCTGGTAAAAGTTTAATAACCTTCACAGTTTACATTCAATCGCTTTCATTTTTCAAGAGCTCTGAACTGAGTTAAGGGAGAATGTATCTGCCAAGTTTCCTCAAGCTGACATTTACTCACCATATCATGGACACTTGAAGAGAAACCTTTTTTCTGGCGAAAACTTTCTTTGGACAAATTCGTTCATACAGACAAGGCGCCTGTCCTGCGCACATTTTGCAATAAGGAAAGGACCCGGCAAGTCTCAACTTCAAAGGTTTGTGGAATAAACGTAGACAGACAGCACGGCACAATCCTGAATATGAATTCACCAAACAGAGGAGGCCACGTTGGCTGACAAATATCAGGAAGGTCACCCGAGAATATAGCTGACACAGTCACCCGCAGTCCCAAGAAATCTCTTCGCGCCGCTGTCAAGAACTCAACATCAGCAAAGAAAGTTTGATGAGAATTCTGACAACAGGGCGTACAAGTCGTCAATAAGTATGGTCGATGTGTAATTAGATTTCAAACTGCCAGTTTGAAGACTCAGCCTTCACACTGGTGTGTCTTCAAACTGAAGTCATAACATGTATTGGTAGTGAAAATGAAATTACTTACTACTAGCAACGGTACACGCCCTATGGGCGGGGCTTCAATTGGAAGGCCCCAATGAAAAAGCAAAATATCAGAAATTGAAGGCTTTTTTTATTTTAAACGATTTATGTAAACATCCGTTAAATCATATCACACGCAAATCATCAAAATCTAAACAGTATTTGTGGAATTTCAATAAAAGCCACATCACTGTTCATATCGGTAAATATTATTCCATCGTGTTTGGGAAAACTGGAAAATTGGAAAAATTGGAAAGTTTAAAAAAAAATTGGAAAAACAATATAGCCTATTTTAATCCAGGGGGTCCCAGGATTACCCACCCAAAATATCGTTGCGATCGGTTCTGCCGTTTTTGCGATACCTGGGAACAGACAGACAGACAGACATTTGGTGAATTATCGTAAGATTACCTAGAAGCATAAATTCCCAAGTATCTCCTGAGTGCCTGATTTGGACTCAAATGAAGTTTGAGCAAAGACATGATGAACGCAAAGCTCTCTACTCTCTGGGGGAGTGATGCTGTAATCCTCTGAGAAACTTTTTCCTTGGATCACCTCAAATTGGACAGCAACACAAATGCCCTGATGAAACCATTCATTCTGGAAAGTCGATTGTTATTATTATTTTGCGAGAATTACAGTAGATAAGCAATGGTGGCTGACTTCCTCTCTAGTCGTCGTCAACGTGTGGCCCTGAATGGGGTTCTCTCATCTCCACTTCCTGTTCAGGCTGGAGTTCCCCAAGGCAGTGTTCTGGGCACTGTGCTTTTTCTGGTCTTCATCAATGATCTCTCTGACTCTCTTGAAAATCCTCTCTATCTCTTTGCTGATGACTCCACTCTCTGCCGCTCCATTCCTCTTCCCTCAGATCGGCAGTCTGCAGCCTCCTCACTCTCTGAAGACTTGGCCAAAATCACAGACTGGGCAAACAAGTGGAACATGTCTTTCAATCCTGACAAATCTCACACTCTTACTATGTCTCTCCGAAAAGACCGACTGGACAACCCTCCCATCTACTTTCTCAACAATCCTCTCCAAGAAGTTCTGTCGTTCAAGCTTTTGGGTCTCACTATCTGCCATGATCTTTCTTGGGAAAACCACATTTCCAAGCTGGCCTCCAAAGCCAGTCGCCGACTGGGCATCCTCCGTCGTGTGAAGTCCTTCCTTGGCACACCTGAGCTCCTCACCACATACAAGGCTTTCATCCGCAGCTCAATGGAATACTGTTCTCCCCTATGGGCCGGTGCTCCTGCCTCACACCTAGCTCGGCTTCACGCTGTTGAAACCAAAGCTTTCAGAATTATTGGAATCTCCCGCGATGAAGCTATCTCCGAGGGCCTTTCACTTACTCGCCGCAGGCAGGTTGGTGGTCTTTCTGTCTTCTACCGACTCCTCTCCGGCCTTGCACCCCCAGCTCTCTCTGTGCTCTGTCCCCCAAATATTCCTACAGGTCGCACAAGATCTGCCAGCAACCCTCTGATGGTTAAACTGCCGAAATATCGGCTCTCTGCTCACCTTCACTCTTTCATTCCTCTTTTCTCCCGCCTCTGGAACAAACTCCCTCACTCCCTTCAATCCCACTCCTCCCTCCAGGTCTTTAAAACAGCTGTTCACCACCATCTCTTATCTTCCCCCATACAAAACCTTGATCTTTTCTACCCCCGCTAATTCACCCCAGATCCACCTTGTTTGAAATTCCAACTTCTTTCCTGGAAGTCCTGGCCGTGTCCATATGTTTTATACCTCTCCCACCCCCCCCCCCCCCCCCAAAGCCCTCGCCCTCTCTCAGATCTCTCGATGTCTCCATGTCTCTCGGTCCCTGTTCTCAAATGTTGTGTTTTGTGTCCTTCCCCCTCTCTCCCCATCTTGTCTACCGCTCCCGATGTTATATGATTTTGTGTCGGTTTGTCTTTCTGTGTGATTAATGTGCGCTCTTTCACGAGCCTCGATGTTGTATACAAAAAAAAAAAAAAAAAATTGCTGGCACCCTGGCCAAATTCCAAATTCCTGCTCAAACCCTGGAGGAGCACTGACTGCATCAGCAACAGAGCTGCCCCCAGGTAATGGTGCCACCCACAGCTATATACTGCCTACAGAAGAAGTGAGCAGCATGTGGCTGTTGGTTGCATGATTAAGAGAGCGTGGCTGTGCCACTGTTGTTGTTCTAGTTGTTGTATGGCTCCAGACAGTTCTCTCGAACAAACCCGTAGTACGGAGGCAGCCGCTCGATCTCCCAGGATCCCCCACGTCCCCACGTTCACAAGGTCAGGCCCACGACAGAGTTAGAGAGACAGTCAAGAGGGAAAGGGCCGGTCCATGGGCACCGATCGGCACTCTGACCGTGACCGCGCTGCCCTGACGATTCCGGGGGGCAACAGGGATAATGGGGAAGATTTGGCCCCTGATTTGCATTGGGGGTACAACCACTGTGAAGAGGCATCGCCGATAGTTGCTGTGCCACCATTTTACATAATAGTAAAATTAATTCAACAACCAACTATTTTGGAGATCAACATAGATAGGCCTGTAGCCTGGTGTTGGCCTAGCGGTTAGGGTGCCGGCTTGGGACCCCATAGGATCCTGAGTTTGAATCCCGATCGATCGCTGAATTAACCCCAAGGGGGTTGACTGAACCTGTCATCCTTCTGAGGTCGGCAAATTGAGTACCATGCTCACTGGTAATCGAGGCACTGCATCAGCGACACAAACGTGCTTCCAGAGAATTGATGCAAGCAGCAGCCACAGGCTGCATACGAAAACAACAACAGTAAGCCCCTGTAGGTTATAGCAATAGTTTGTAAGGGTGGCAAAGGGTGGCACTCACCTGTTCGTCGTGAAGGACAATGTGGGACGTGAGGGACTCGTCTTGACATCCACTCGTGCTGGCAAACGGGTAATTTAAGGTCCATGTAGGAGAGTCGAACAAACGCATTTGTGAAACACCAGGGTAGCAGTTTATCCGAGCTGACATTCGAACGCAGGTAAGACAGCTCAGAGGTGAACACACCTACCTATCTCTAAGGTATCCTGCTAACCATGCCAAGTCCCATAAGTTAGATAAGGTGATGGATACTTTCTAGTCTCCAAACGGAGTAAAACTTTGACAAACCTTCAACACCAAAATAATACAGTGATGGAAAATAAAGAGTTTTCACGTAAAGATTCCTCCAGCTAGAGAAACGACCTCGTCGATATGAGACTCGGTAAATGTATTTGATGCTGAACCAACTCTGTTCCACCATAGTCTCAATAGTTGGTAGTCTAGAGAGGGTTCAGTGCAGTAGTAAGACTACTAGCTGGACTAAGAAGGTAAGAGGAGCGGCCATTACAAGGGGATCTGATGAAGATGTTTATAAGTAATGAAGGCTGCGAACAAGATAGGTGCAGCAGTGATGGGCGAGGACCGGGGGTCAGAACCTTTGCGTAAAGATGATGAGAGTTAGGATCCGGTATTAAGGTATGGCAAGGGTCGTTCTCTCAGAGAGTAGTTACCTCTACCAGCAAACGTAGCTGGAGGTTATTTGATTGATTTTGGTTCAGGTCTTACTCCAGATCCGACCAATCAGTGGGATACAAAACGTTCACTGTTCAGCTTGGCGGAGGCATCTCTACCGAGTAACGTTCTAGTTAATGCATGGAAATGGTATTCCTAAAAAAGTAGATGGATTTCAATTGGAATTACATAGATACCTGGAATTGGAGATAGAGTGGTATGTGGATATTATAGCAAGAGCAGTATGTGCATTGGGTGATGGTAGCCTATCTGTATGTGCTTGGCACAGGCATGATGACCTGAATGACCTCCTCCTGCACCAAAGTCCCTTGTAGTGTACAGGATATCCTTGACTCTCTTGATGTGATTTCCCATCGTGGTCCCACCACTGCAGTTACAAGGTAAATGCACACGGTGGGGATAAGGGACCGTGAACACGAGCAGGTGAGTTCAAACCTGTGCGTTAGATGCAGCAATAAGCTTGGTGTTGGCTTAACGGTTAAGGTGGCTGATTTTAAATCTTAAGGGTCCTGAGTTTGAGCCCCAGTCACGCCGGTGAATTAACACCAGGTGGGTTGACTCAGCCTGTCGTTCTTCTGAGGTCGGCAAAATGAGTGCCGGCTGACTGGTAATGAGGGGCACTGCATCAGCGGCACAGCAGCACCTCTGGAAAATGATGCAACCAGGCAGCCATACGCTGCATATAGAAACCAAATGGATGTAGTAATAGTAAAGCTTATGGAAAAATTTGATACTCATTTTAATCCTGTATTTTTTCCTCTCCTTTTCTTTTTACCTTTTTCTTGTTTTTTTACCTTTTATCCATGTGTTTTTTACCTCTCCCAACCCCGCCCCCCCTTCCCATTCCCCCTCGCCCCAAACCCTCTCCCTCCCACAGATCTCCAGATGTCCCTGCTCTCCATCTTGTCTCCCGCTCCCTTTATCATATGCTTCATGTGTCAGTTTGTATTTTTGTGATCAATGTTAGCTCTTACACGAGCCTCGATCTTGTATACAAAAAAAAAAAAAATCCTCGCCAGAGGAGAGGGTATTGCATTTGAGTCCGTCTGTTTGTTTGTCTGTCTGTATGTTTGTTTGTCTGCACAAAAAGGAAAATGATTTTCTCTGCAACCATTGGTCCGAATGACAGGACATTTTCACCATAGTTGCACATCCTCCTGTAGAATGTTTGACAATACTGACGTCATATGTCACGTGGTATGGGCGACATCTTTGAAAAAACGAAAAAATTTGCACCTCTATATCTCTGAAAATGCTGCATAGAAAAAAAAAATGAGACATGGCTCATTGTAAAGAACTCTCCATGGGGAATAAAATATGTTAATGATGACGTCATTGGTTTCTCCATTATGACGTCATAATTCGACAAGTACAAAACTTCATCCGATCAAGATATTTCTTGAGCATCATCTCATTAATTGGTGGAGAAAAGAAATGACGTCATCAGTCACGTGGTTCAGCTGCCACATTTGTTTTAACACAAAAGCCTTAAAAACCACTAATACACGTCCTAGCGTCGGTCCGAAATCTCTGATTGCTCTTTGTTGTTTTTTTTTAGTGGAATTGCGCATTATAAAGTGAAGATGTGGACAATCAAGCTTGGATGCAACGGGGACAAGGTAAGGGGTTGTTGGAATTCGGAGGGAATTCTACTACAGCTTGTAGATTTTCACAGAACTGTAATACAGTATTTGAGTGCGAGTTGAACTTGAACCCATGGCAGCTCGTACTCGATTAAGACCACTCAGTGATTGTTGCGTCGGGTCTGCACCGCGCCTTCATCACATGGGCTATAAGTTACCTATAAGCTATAAGTTACCTTCACCACCGAAGATAGGCGGAGGCTGTTTAAACCTCTGTCTCTTTGTCTGTTGTGAACAGCATATTTCAAAAAGTTGTGGACGGATTCGTATGAAACTTGGTGGACATGTTGGGTGTGTGACAAGGAAGATTTGATTCAATTTTGGTGAAGTTCCACTGACACGAGATTTTAAAAAATGTTTTAAGTGATTCTTCACCATTGAGTGATTGTGCCAAAAATGACATATACACTATGTGACAAAAAGTATGTGGACGCCCGAACATCGAACATCTCATTCCAAAATCATGGGCATTAGTATGGAGTTGGTCCCTCCCCCCACCCCCTTTGCTGCCATAACAGCCTCCACTCTTCTGGGAAGGCTTTCCATTCAGCCACAAGAGCATTAGTGAGGTCTGGCACTGATGTTGGGCGATTAGGCCTGGTTCGCAATCGGCGTTCCAATTCATCCCAAAGGTGTTCGATGGGGGGGAGGTATGGGCTCTGTGCAGGCCAGTCAAGTTCTTCCACACCGATATTGACAAACCATTTCTGTATGGACTTCGCTTTGTACACTGAGTCATTGTCATGCTGAAGCAGGAAAGGCCTTTCCCCAAACTGTTGCCACAAAGTTGGAAGCACACAATCATCTAGATTGTCATTTTATGCTGTAGTGTTAAGATTTCCCCTCACTGGAACTGAGGGGCCCAGCCCGAACCATGAAAAACATCCCCACACCATTATTCCTCCTCCACCAAACTTTTCAGTTGGCACTATGCATTCGGGCAGGTAGCGTTTTCCTGGCATCCGCCAAACCAAGCTTCATCCGTCGGACTGCCAGATGGTGAAACGTGATTCAGCACTCCAGAGAACGCATTTCCACTGCCCCAGAGTCCAATGGTGGTGAGCCTTACACCACTGCAGCCAATGCTTGGCATTGCGCATGGTGATCTTAGGCCTGTGTGTTGCTGCTCGGCCATGGAAACCCATTTCATGAAGTTCCCGACAAACAGTTGTTGTGCTGACGTTGCTTCCAGAAGCAGTTTGGAACTCGGTAGTGAGTGTTGCAACCGAGGACAGACTATTTTTACGCGCTATGTGCTTCAGTACTCGGTGGTCCCATTCTGTGAGCTTGTGTGGCCCACCACTTTGCGGCTGAGCTGTTGTTACTCCTAGACGTTTCCACTTCACAATAAGCGCACTTAGAGTTGACCGGAGCAGCTCTAGCAGGGCAGAAATTTGATAAACTGACTTGTTGGAAAGGTGGCATCCTATGATGGTGCCACGTTGAAAGTCATTGAGCTCTTCAGTACAGCCCATTCTACTGTCAATGTTTGTCTATAGGGATTATACAGGGTGTTTCAAAGAGATGGACCCGATTTGAAATCGCTATATCTCTGCAACCACGAACCGCCCATAAATGAACCTCTTACCACTTGAAAGGGCGGGGCACAGAGTTTCAAATGACCACCACTAGATGCCTCTCCCAGTGCAACAACAGCCTCTAGCCTCAGTCGTTCGCAAGATGGCGACCCCGCAACACAAGGCGTTTTGCGTTCTGCATATCAGCAAGACTGAATCCGTAATTGCTGTGCAGCGTGCGTTTCAATGGCGTTTTGGCATTGATCCACCAATGCCAAAGAGCATTCGTCGTTGGTACTGACAATTTGAGGAAACAGGCTGTTTATGTAAGGGGAAGAGCCCAGGGTGACCACGCACTTCAGAGGAAAACGTGAGAAGAATTCGTAGCCCGCGCAAGTCCACTCGTCGTGCCAGCCGAGAACTTGCGATCCCTCATACGACTGTCTGGCGTGTGTTAAGGAGACATTTAATCCTGAGGCCATACCGGTTGCAACTGGTACAGGCTCTTCGTACAGGTGACAAAGGAAAGTGTGTAGAATTTAGTGATGCAATGTTGCAGAACATGGAAGCTTCTTACCGCGTTTGATTTTTAATGATGAAGCAACGTTTCATCTAAGCGGTAAAGTTAACTGTCACAATGGCGCATATGGGGACTAGAGAATCCACACGAAACTGTAGAGCATGAGCGTGATTCCCCGAAAGTGAACGTGTTTTATGCCGTTTCTCAAATAAAGGTTTATGGCCCTTTCTTTTTCAAGGGAAAAACAGTTACGGGGCAAACCTATCTCGAAATGCTGCAGAACTGGCTCTTTCCACAACTTAATGAAGATTCCGATGACTTCATTTTTCAGCAAGACGGAGCACGGCCACATTGGCACCTGCAGGTTCGACGTTTTCTAAATGACACACTGCCTCAACGTTGGATAGCTCGCACGGGACCCCAAGACTTGGCACTACACTCTTGGCCCCCAATAACCCCAGACATTACGCCCTGCGACTTTTTGTTGTGGGGATACGTCAAAGACCGTGTTTTTGTGCCACCATTAGCGACGAATCTGGATGAACTAAAAAACAGAATCACGGCAGCAGTGACTTCAGTGAAAGAAAACACTGAGACACGTTTGGGACGAATTCAACTATCGTCTCGATGTTGTCCTTGCAGCAGGTGGAGGGCACATATAGCATTTATAAAATGGTTAGTAAAACTTGATAACTCATTAAACCGTTTGTAACTTTTTGTGTAATTGTAACATGTTGCCATCGTGAAATATACTGCTTTGAAATTGGGTCCATCTGTTTGAAACACCCTGTATATACCTGGAGATTGCATGACTGTGTGCTTGATTTTATATATACCTTTCAGCAATGGGTGTGGCTGAAACAGCCGAATCCACTAATTAGAAGGGGTGTCCGCATACTTTTGGTCATGTAGTGTATCATGATATTTCAAAAAGTTTCGGACGGATTATGACAAAACTTGGTGGATGAGTTGGTTACACGACTAGAACAAGCCATTTAAATTTTGGTTCAGGTTCAAATCCAGATCTGGCCTATCAGTGGATACAAAACGTAAACTGTTCAGCCTGGCAGGGGTAAGCGCTCTACCAATCTAGTTGGTGATGTTTTCATTATTGAAAACTTTATATATCTCCACCCAACGACCGCTATACAATGTGAGGCACATTCTGATTGCTTGTGTGAAAACAAATCAAAAATTGGTTCAGAATCAAAAATAAATAAATAAACTATCAACATTTGACTTTCGTCCAGTGCACTTTTTCATCTGATAAAGAATTGCTATTCTCATAGTAATTCCATTAATCCCTATTTAAATGGCTTTCCCGTTTACTGCACTTGCAATACCAGATGAGTGGCTGTATCCATGCAAATCTGTAAGGAAGATTTCCCAAAACTGAGTCAACAATGAAAGGGTTATTTCCATCTCAATGACGTCCAACACCTATTTCTGCACTTCATTTTCTCTTCAACACCCTTCCCTCACCTCCTCCTCATTCAAAAGAACAGAAATAAAACCAAATCACGTGATCATTTTTCATTCATACCCTCCAACCAAAATTAGTGGATTCAATTTCAACCATCAACAATTTTGATGGTTTAAATTGCATGCGATAAAACGACTTCAGCAGCACAAGACGATGGGGCCGATGGCCTGTACTTGTGCACAGGGTGGCCTTAAAGTCCCTATTACCCTCATACATTTCTCTGGAGTGTGCAGACTCCACAATTGCTATACCCAAGATGTCTAAGAGGACTTGGCAACGAATTCAGTGGGGGCAAGGAGAATGATGGAGCGCATGCAGATACAATGACTGATATTGTACGAACTGCCCAACATATTGTCATGTGCCTGCCCTGTGGTTAACACCACAGGGTGACACGGAGGACCAAACGAGCTTTAGCTCCGAGGCTTTTAATTCAATGGTGGACCTTCGTTACATGTGAGTGAAGCAAGTGGGGGAGAAGCCATTAGCGCTTACCTTCACGGATCCCACCGATAGGCTTCAAAAGTGCAATAATTAATTCAACCGACACAGGATTTACAATGTACAAAAAATACTGGATTTATTAAATAAAATGCCGGTCACAAAATAATGCATGATAAAACTATATTCCGAAACAGGACATCCCCACATACAGACTCAAATACAAACAAAGGGAAATATAACTGAAAAATAAATATGTGTAGATTGTGGCACTCAGCTCGAATCGGCCATTGAATCTTGTCAGGAATCGTCAAAACCCCCTTGCGTCCTTGGTGGGAAAATGCGCTCGTTGGCGTGAACTAGGCCTCACTGCGTGTCCGCTCACTCCTGGCTTCGTCGAAAGTGCAGCGAGCAGGCCACGCCTGTCCACTTGTCGTTCTTGCTTGGGAAACTGCAGTTCTCAGTCCACAGTTCCTCCTCCTCACGATCACTATGAAGATGTCGGAACATGACCGTTCATGATGAATATTCCTTGCGCAAGAGCAATAGCGACCGTTTGCTATAGGATCCAGAACGATACGAACAAAATGTCCGCATTCCAATTATTTTGTACTTGAGGCTCCACAACGTCTCCGTCTCGACGTCTCGATGTCTCCATCATCCCACGACGTCTCCATGTCCGCTCCTATCAGCGAGTCCCATCTTACCAGTCCTTGTGCCAATCAAATCCCACACCAATCACTGCTCTTCTGGGTGTGGCTCCACGGCCCAGCCTAATTGAGGTGATGATGTAGCAGCTGCAGCACCAGCGGTAGTGTTCGATGCCTGGTTTCCGGTTGGTTTTTTATTAGTGTCATTAATTATGGTGTTGATTGCTTGGCTTGCCTATGGTGTGTAGTGCGGTGTCATAAGGAACACAGGAATAGATTACAGAGGCAATTACATACAGGGGATTAATTTACCCATAATCCCTCGCTAATTAACAAACCCCATCCCTCTCATGGGGATGAAGATACAAGCTTACCCAACATACGGTCGACACGAAATTCCTTCTTATGATATATCGAGGTTTTTTCTTCTTCACGACAGTTGGAGCACACTAATCTATACACTCTACCTGGCTCTAAGGTAATCATTGTCTACCCCCTACAAACGTAACAATATAGAGCCTGTGTATAAAAAGAGTTTAAGAATGCTTTACTGGGGAGAGGTAAAAAGACACAGGCAATCTGTATATCATTAGGTAGAGAATATGGGACTTTCCAAATGACATATGATTGTGAAACGAAGTCTTTTGCGCATGCGCTGTGTGTGTGTTTTCAGTGACTCGGTTCTCCTCGGCGGGCACCTTTAACCGGCTATTACGAGCACAAAATCTGTAATTCAAATTGTCTTTCAAACATCATTTTCAGCATTTAAATGAAAGAGCGGAAATTTCAAAATGTTTATCCATAATTGTTCTATTCCTGAATGAAAATTGGATTTGTGGGAATAAATTATAGGAAACTAGCAGAAGTACCCGGCATTGCCGGGTGGGGGAGGGGAGGGGAACGGGGGGGAGAGCGAGCTCCTTGGTAAAGCGAGCGATTTTTTTTTTCATAGCGTCATAGCGTCATAGCGTTCATAGCGTCATAGCGTTCCTAGTGTTTCATAGCGTCATAGCGATTTTTTTTTTCATAGCGTCATAGCGTCATATCGTTCATAGCGTTCATAGCGTTTCATAGCGTCATAGCGATTTTTTTTTTCATAGCGTCATAGCGTTCATAGCGTCATAGCGTTCATAGTGTTTCATAGCGTCATAGCGATTTTTATTTTCATAGCGTTCATAGTGTTCATAGCGTTCATATCGTTCATAGCGTTTCATAGCGTCAGAGCGATTTTTTTTTTCATAGCGTCATAGCGTCATATCGTTCATAGCGTTCATAGCGTTTCATAGCGTCATTGCCTTCATAGCGATTTTTTTTTTCATAGCGTCATAGCGTCATATCGTTCATAGCTTCGTGGCGTTTCATAGCGTCATAGCGTCATATCGTTCATAGCGTCATAGCGTTTCATAGCGTCATAGCGATTTTTTTTTTCATAGCGTCATAGCGTCATAGCGTCATCACGTGATCGCTCTGAGCGAATCAGCGCCCACCTGCTCTGATTCCGTTGATTCCGTGCGCTGAAATGCGCTGAGGTAAATATGAATAAAAAATATGGATCGTCAAATATTTTGAGTTCGGCCATGTTCGTCCCAGGCTCAATGGCCATGTCTATGCCAAATATCAAGCACATAAGCCTCTCCGTTTAGGAGTCTATCGGTAACATTACACACACACACATACACACACACACACACACACACACACACACACACACACACACACACACACACACACACACACACACACACACACACACAAACTGTGTTTTATATATATAGATAGATATGTGAAAATTCCAGGGATGAGAGATATCTGGTTTGTACCATTTCCTGTTAATACAATTAGCTAGTGGCGGCAGTGGTTATAACACACATACATACACACACATACACAAACACACACACATGAACAGACGCTTCTCCTTTCACCAATAGATGCAAAAATCTAGTACAATTTATCTTGTAGCCCCGGAACAAAACAACAAAAAAGAATATTTTTAAAAAACATGTATATATCCTGGAACCGAACAACTCACAGCCCATTCAACTCCCATTCCTACACCTCCCCCACCTCCAAAGCATGATTAATCGTAAATAACATCATTTAAAACTTACCCTGGAATGGGCAAGCCCCTGATATGACCTTCTCAAATCCCACAAAGAAGCACGAATGTTTGGATAAAATGCGCCCATCTACGAACCGTTGGCCTTTCGCTGGCCCATATCCTTGGGAGTTTTTGCCATACAGACTGCAAGATATCAACTTGTTGGATGAGTTAATCAGGAAGTTCTTTAACTGTTTCATTTTGTTTGGGAAAGTTCTCCAACTGTTTTGTTGTACAAAGGCACATCCCTTTCTCACAGGTGCGTTTATAAATATTTTTGGCTTTTGTGGGAGGCCATGAGTTGTTTTAATTAACTTTCTTTGCTGTGCTTTGAGTCCACAAGCTGGCATGCGTTTTCAGTCTGCTATGTGTTTTGCTATGTGCCTCAAAAAGAGAACCATGACAATTACAACTACATATGGGCAGGGTACAGCCCGAAGTGGAGATCGGTTTCTGAGGTTTGGGACATGGAATGTAGGGACAATGACAGGGAGATCAGGAGAAGTGGTGGAAGTATTGGTCAGACGAAGAGTGGACATATGTTGGGTGCAAGAAACGAGATGGAAGGGAAGTGGTGTGAGAATGGTGAAGGGTAGGCAGGGACAGAAATACAAGTTTATGTGGCAAGGGTGCCTGGAGGGTGTGAATGGTGTTGGTGTCCTGTTTTCTGAGGAGTTTGTAGACAGTGTGGTAAGTGTGACTAGAGTGAGTGATAGGTTGATGATGGTGAAAATGATGATTGGAAAGCTCTTGGTGAACGTCATCTCGGGATATGCTCCGCAGGTTGGTCGAAGCAATGAAGAGAAGGACAAGTTCTGGTGTGCGATAGAGAAGCTGATGGAAAACGTGAAAGATGAGGAAGTTGTTGTGGTAGGAGGAGACCTAAATGGACATGTGGGAAGGAGTATGGATGGTTTTGAGGGAGTTCATGGGGGTTACGGATATGGTGTGAGAAATGGAGAAGGTGAAAGGATTTTGGAGTTTGCTGATGGAGCGGATTTGTTGATTTGTAATACTCAGTTCCAGAAAAAGGATAATAATCTTGTTACATACACGTCAGGTGGGTCGACGACAACCGTTGACTACCTGATGGTGCGTAGGCGAGATAGGGGGCACCTCCGGGACACAAAGGTGATCCCGGGCGAGGAGGCTGTTTCACAGCACCACTTGGTTGTCTGCGACACAAGGGTGAAAGGTGCGAGGAGAGCTCGGCGGGTGAAGTACCAACCGAGAATGAAGGTGTGGAGGTTGAAAGAGGTGACATTAAGGGAGGCATTAAAAGAGAGGCTGAGTAGGGTCGAGGATGATGTGGTTGAGATTGCAAGTGGTTGGATGTCAATGAAAGCTAGTCTGTTGGGAGCCGTCAGTGAGGTATGTGGATGGACAAAAGGACCACCGAGGCACTTGGAAACATGGTGGTGGGATGATGAAGTTGGAAAGAGGATTGATGAGAAGAGGAAGAAGTTCAAGGAGTGGCAGAAGGCGAAGGGTACGGGAGCAGAAACAGCAGAGCATGAAAGTTATAAGGCAGCCAGGAAGGCTGCAAAGAAAGAGGTATCAAAGGTGCAGGAGGCATGTAGGAAAATGTTCGGAGAACGCTTGGATTCGGAAGAGGGTCAGAAAGCAGTATTCAGGATTGCAAAGCAGATAGCGAAAGAGAGGTGTGATGTGATGGGGGTGAGTTGCTTGAAGGATGAAGTGGGACAAATCGTTGTCGACCCAGATGGAATTAAAGGAAGATGGAAAAGATATATGGAAATGCTGTTGAATACAGAGAATGAATGGGATGGCAACATAGAGAGTAACCCAGTTTTAGGACCGGCAGAGAAGATAACTGAGAAGGAAGTTGAGGAAGCGATAAAAGCAATGAAGGGTAGAAAAGCAGGAGGGCCGACGGGAGTTGTGGGAGATATGTTGAAGGCAGCAGGAAGTTGGGGTGTGAAGAGAATGACAGAGATCTGTAATCTGGTGGTGAAAGAAGGCCGCATTCCAGTGGATTGGGAACTGAGTACCCTCGTTCCTCTATACAAGGGGAAAGGTGACCCCCTGGAGTGTGGCTCGTACCGAGCGATAAAGTTATTTGAGCATGGAATGAAGGTATTGGAAAGGGTGATGGAGAGGAGGATAAGGAAGAAAGTGAAGATCGACAAAATGCAGTTTGGATTTATGCCAGGAAGAGGAACGACAGACGTGCTTTTCATTGTGAGGCAGTTGCAGGAGAAGTACATGGAGAAGAGGAAGAAGTTGTTTCTTGGGTTTGTTGATCTGGAGAAAGCATTCGATAGGGTTCCACGCAAAGTATTGACATGGGCATTGAGGAAGTTAGGAGTGGAGGAATGGTTGATCAGAGTAGTGATGGCAATGTACAAAAGAGCGCGCACAGCTGTAAGGACGAAGGACGGGAACAGTGGCGAGTTTGAGGTCAAGGTGGGAGTGCATCAGGGGTCAGTACTAAGTCCACTACTATTTGTAGCTGTGATGGAGGTGCTGGCTCAGAACGTAAAGGAGGATTTACCATGGGAGTTGTTGTATGCAGATGATCTGGTGTTGATTACGGAAAGTATGGATGGACTGAAGGAAAAGATGAACAAGTGGAAGGAATGTATGGAGACAAAAGGTCTGAAGGTGAATATCGGAAAGACGAAGGTGATGGCATGTGGTAAAGCATGTGGTGAGGTGGAAAGAACTGGGAAGTGGCCCTGTGCTGTGTGTAGGAAGGGTGTCAGAGTGAACTCCATTCAATGTACAATGTGCGCTGAGTGGGTTCATCAAAAATGTAGTGGTCTGAGAGGGTCATTAACCAGTGTGGCAGCTACATTCAAATGTAAAGTGTGCACAGAGGGAGCTGCAGATGGAGGAAATGTTGAGTTGGATCTTGGAGACGGCGTGAAGCTGGAAGGTGTGAAAACATTTTGCTACCTCGGAGACATGCTGAATGGAGAAGGTGGATCAGACTCGGCAACGGTTGCTAGAGTGAGATGTGCATGGAAGACGTTTCGGGAACTGAGTGGCGTGCTGATGATGAGGGGAGTGTCGTTGAAGCTGAAGGGAAAGGTGTATGCTGCATGTGTGAGACGTGTTATGATTTATGGGAGCGAGACATGGGTAATGAACGTAGAGCAGCAACGAAGATTGGAAAGGGTGGAAATGCGAATGGTTCGACGGATGTGCGGAGTATCGTTGAGAGAGAGGAAGACAAATGATGAATTGCGAAAGATGATGGGAATAGAGCCTGTGATTGATGCTGTGAAGAGGAACAGGTTGAGATGGTTTGGTCATGTGTTGAGGAAGGATGAAAGTGACTGGTTGAGAAGAGTGATGGAAATGAATGTAGAAGGAATTAGAGGACGGGGAAGACCGAGAAAGACTTGGCTAAAGATGGTGGAAGAAGAAATGCGGGCAAGGGGGTTAACAAGGAGAGATGCAGAAAATAGGGCAAAATGGAGAAGATTGTCATGGGGACCGCAAGGCTAACCCCCGCTCTAGTTGGGAAAATGGCCTTTAAAATGCATGTTGTTGTTGTGTTGTGTAAGTGTTTTGCTCTGCTTATCTAAACATTTGCAGGAACACTGTAGGTTTCATTTTCATTTCGACTTGCCACAGCAGGACTTTATCTTTGCATACATGATAAATTTAGAGGGAAACTCCTTATAATGTCCAAGAAAATATGTACCGCTTGCATTTCATGGAAACTAACCTTCAATGAGTGTGCGGAGCGCTTTGGGTGCAGGGCATGCCTTTGTTGGTTATCTCCTTGTTTTTCATCTTATATATGAGATTTCAACCCCACAGACGGGAGAAGGGCTTTGTCATTGATTTGAAGCCTGGCTTTTTCTCCGCATTTGTGTAAGTTCCTAATAAATGGCTTGTAATTTAGTACGGTGTCTTTCGTGCCTCATCGGACTTCGCACTTCAACACTTTTTTTAAAGTTTCTTCAGTAGTTTCATTCTACAATCCTGATCTGGCAGGCATGAAATATGTCTAGTCACCCTAGTTGACTTAGTTACTAAGGGTCTCTGCACATGCGTGATGTTACACTCATGGGGTGGATTGTTTAATGATGGTACGCTGGTGGGGCTGGGCTAGCAATGACGAGAAGCTGTGATCGTTGGGGTGTATCTTATGTGAAATTCCAGGCCGGCTGTGAAACCAGATTTGCTCTTTTCTTTCTTCCTTCCCTTTCGACTATATTTTTATTCTTTTGTTAAAAAACAAACAAACAAAGATCTTCCTCATTGACCTTCTCCCTCCCACCGGAGCTCTACATAATTGAATAGAGAAAGAACATCTGGGTGAAAAAAAAGAAAAGGAGGAGAGGAGGAAGAAGAGTGTGTCGGGTCAGTGGAGAAAGGATTCAGTGGAGAAAGAGGTCGGTCGAAAACGAACGCAGGACGCGTGGTCCAGGTTTTGATGAGAAACTCGGCCTGTGTGAGCTTTTTGAGGCTTTGATTAATTTATCTGAGGGCTGCCTGTTGGAGGCACAGTCGGTGCCGGAGAGATTGGGGTGGAGGAGGATTTGATCGGTGCACGTGGGATCGTGAGGAAAAGTGAGAGAGGTAGCAGAGGCGTTTGCTCCTCGTCAAGTTTCGTCTGAGCCGACCAGAGGCAACGTGCGGCTTCATGGTCTTGCAGAAACTGCTCTGGGCAAGTCATTCATGGAGTTTGAGGACACACACTCAGAAAGAGAAGAGTGGAGGTGAGGCGCCATCCTCGGGACACGTGTCTGGGGCGAGGCAGTCAGAACGCCACCGGAAACAGGCCTGAATTTCCCTCCTCCTCTCCCGGTTTTAACTTACCTATTATGTTCTTTATATCCTGGCGAATATTCCTTTGTTATTTTGCTTTACCTCCATCCCCTTTGGGATTAGCTTGGGATACCAGGTGGGTCGTTTAATTGTCTTGTCTGTATTGTCTTGGCGCCTGTCTGTCCTTTAATTACTTGATCTTTGCCACTGCATATCAGCGGGATGGCTTTTCCTTATGATTTATCTATTCCTTGGTGATATACCTTGTGTTTTTTTTATTGATTTTGAGTTAAGGATTTGCATTTATTCCACTGTTTTGAATTTGCATTGCATTTCTGGATTGGCAGACTGTGTGTTGAAGATTTTGGGGTGAAAAATTGCATCAGCATTTGGATGGTAACTTCGCTCGGTCACTTCTGACTGCTCATACGGCATGACCTGCCCATGGAGAACGTATTGGCCTCCCGAGCACATTGATTAGGATCTCCTGAGCAAGTACGCTGAGCCCTTCAGGCAGGGGCCAGGTCGTAACAGCGAGCAATCTGGAGTGGATTACATCATTTTGAAAGTGCCGTATTTCTAGTAGTTTCACTTTTCATATGCGAGCACATGTGCGCGCACGCGCACACACACACACACACACACACACACACACACACACACACACACACACACACACACACACACACACGTATCGTTGTATCATTTGTGGTTCTAAATATTGTTACGTTTGTAGAGGGTAGGCAGTGATTACTTTAGTTCAGGTAGATTTGCATAAATTAGCATGCTCTGATTGTCGTGAGGAAGAAGAACCACCATGTATTAAGTAGGGATCCGGTAGGTCGTGTGTTCGGATTAAGTGTTACGTGTGGCCACACGGAGAGTGGCTCTTGTGCTAATTAGCTCAGGGATTATGGGTAAAATTATCCCTTGTACGTCGTTACCTCTGTATCTATTCCTTTGTCTCTTTTGGCACCGCACCATAGACACGTAGGGCTAGAATACCACATTTAAACACTCATTAATAAAAACCTACCGGGAAACAGACAGACAGAGAGAGATAGACAGAGAGAGACAGACAGAGAGAGACATAGACAGACAGAAAGAGAGACAGAGAGAGAGAGATAGACAGACAGAGAGAGAACATTTTTGGGAACGTTTTGGGAACATTCAAATGTTGGGTTTTGCTGACGTTTCCACAACGTTGTTTCAACGTTTTTCACATTACTTTCCTGCAACATTGAAATAATGTTGTTGTAAAACGTTTCCACAATGTCGCTACAACGTTTCACTTTCGTTGTTGCAACGTTTTGCTCCAACGTTTTGGGAACATTCAAATGTTGGGTTTTGCTGACGTTTCCACAACGTCGCTACAACGTTTCACTTTCGTTGTTGCAACGTTTTGCTCCAACGTTTTGGGAACATTCAAATGTTGGGTTTTGCTGACGTTTCCACAACGTCGCTACAACGTTTCACTTTCGTTGTTGCAATGTTTTGCTCCAACGTTTTGGGGACACTCAAATGTTAAGTAAATCGGATAAGAATTCACGAGTTATTTAATTACTAGCGATTAATGAAGTACTTATTTAATTAATTACATTACAGTAATTACATTACAGTAATTACCTGAGGTAATTACAGTAATTACAGTTCCGGTAATTACAGTAATTACAGTAATCATTACAGTAATTACAGTAATCTTATTACAGTAATTACATTACATTAACTCAGGCACCTTTTGAGTAAGGAAGCTGATATTTGGACATGACACTGACCAAGTGATGTGGCTGTCAAGGAAAATTTTGATTTATTGATTAATCATTTAATTAACATATGTCACCCACAGGGTGAACCGTATCTTGCCAAAATGTGAACATGAGTGACTTGCTTCAGGTCACACTGAGGTGAACAGAACTGCTATCCACTAGAAGCGACTCTTTGAGGAATGTCTGCCCACGAGATATTCCGATGATAATCATTCTAGAGAGTGACCTTGAAAAATACGTGTTTGCCTTATAACGTCACCAAATGACGTCATTTATATAATGTCTAAAGCTTGACATTTATACGAAACACTCATCAACGGCCTCAATTTGAGGTACTACACGATATGTTTCCTAAAAGTTGAAAATTTTACCTTGGGGTCAAATATTTTCGACCTCAGCGCTAACCATGAACGTCAAGGCCGTTCGCCACCAAAAACTGATCAGCTGTGCACTAGACCATATACTACAATATTGTAAAGTTTCGAGCTGATTCGACTAACAATACTCCAAACATAAGGGTTTAGTTGACCTCCATGATTGGCCGCAAAGTGACCTTGACCTTTGACCTTGACCTTCATAATTTTGTGTGCTAAAGGGTATCTCTAAAAGACTCTGATATGCGAACTTACAAGAGTTTCCAAAGGGAACTGTGCTCTACAGAGTGACCTAAACAATGCGAACTAAAGCAATACAATATACATGAAAAGTGCAGTTTTTTCGTCATAACGCCGTCAAATGACGTCACATTGTCAAACTAGTTATATGTTTGGAAAGCACTCAACAAGGGCTTCAATTTGAGGTACTACTCGATATGGTAACTGAAACTTGAAAATTTTACCTTTTGGTCAAAATTGAATGACCTTCAAAATGACCTTGAAGGTCAAGGCCGATCGACACCAAAAACTAATCAGCTGAGCGCCATACCACACCCTATATACCCACCAAGTTTGGAGATCATAAGATCAAAGTTACTCAAAAAATAAGGGTTTCGTTGACCTCCATGATTGACCGCAAAGTGACCTTGACCTTTGACCTTGACCTTAATAATTTCGTATGGTGAATAGTATGTCTTCATGACCAACGCACATGAAATATTGAAAGATTTTGATGAGAACTGAGGAAATAATTTTTTCATGAAAATTCCGTTTTTTCGTCATGACGTCATCAAATGACGTCATAGCGTCAAACTGTTTACAGATCTGGGAAGCACTCATCAAGGGCATTCATATGAGGTATTACTCGATATGGTACCTACGATTTCAAAATTTGACCTTGGGGTCAATAATTTTCGACCTCCAGCGCTAACCATGAAGGTCAAGGCCGATCGCCACCAAAAACTAATCAGCTGAGCGCCGGACCATATACTAGATTCCCATGAAGTTTGGAGACGATCCGATCAAAGTTACTCAAAAAATTAGTGTTTCGTCGACCTCGATGATTGGCCGCAAAGTGACCTTGACCTTTGACCTTGACCTTCATAATTTTGTGTGCTAAAGGGTATCTCTAAAAGACTCTGATATGCGAACTTACAAGAGTTTCCAAAGGGAACTGTGCTCTACAGAGTGACCTAAACAATGCGAACTAAAGCAATACAATATACATGAAAAGTGCAGTTTTTTCGTCATAACGCCGTCAAATGACGTCACATTGTCAAACTAGTTATATGTTTGGAAAGCACTCAACAAGGGCTTCAATTTGAGGTACTACTCGATATGGTAACTGAAACTTGAAAATTTTACCTTTTGGTCAAAATTGAATGACCTTCAAAATGACCTTGAAGGTCAAGGCCGATCGACACCAAAAACTAATCAACTGAGCGCCATACCACACCCTATATACCCACCAAGTTTGGAGATCATAAGATCAAAGTTACTCAAAAAATAAGGGTTTCGTAATTTGACCTTGGGGTCAATAATTTTCGACCTCCAGCGCTAACCATGAAGGTCAAGGCCGATCGCCACCAAAAACTAATCAGCTGAGCGCCGGACCATATACTAGATTCCCATGAAGTTTGGAGACGATCCGATCAAAGTTACTCAAAAAATTAGTGTTTCGTCGACCTCCATGATTGACCACAAAGTGACCTTGACCTTTGACCTTGACCTTCAAAATTTTGTGTGGTGAAGGGTATCTCTATAGGACTCTGATATGCGAAGTTACAGGAGTTTCCAATAATAACTGTGGTCTACAGAGTGATCTAAACGTGAAAAAAAATGATTAACCACAAACAAACAAACAAAATAAACATATGTCACCCACAGGGTGAACCGTATCTTGCCAAAATGTGAAAATTCCGTTTTTTCGTCATGACGTCATCAAATGACGTCATAGCGTCAAACTGTTTACAGATCTGGGAAGCACTCATCAAGGGCATTCATATGAGGTATTACTCGATATGGTACCTACGATTTCAAAATTTGACCTTGGGGTCAATAATTTTCGACCTCCAGCGCTAACCATGAAGGTCAAGGCCGATCGCCACCAAAAACTAATCAGCTGAGCGCCGGACCATATACTAGATTCCCATGAAGTTTGGAGACGATCCGATCAAAGTTACTCAAAAAATTAGTGTTTCGTCGACCTCCATGATTGGCCGCAAAGTGACCTTGACCTTTGACCTTGACCTTCATAATTTTGTGTGCTAAAGGGTATCTCTAAAAGACTCTGATATGCGAACTTACAAGAGTTTCCAAAGGGAACTGTGCTCTACAGAGTGACCTAAACAATGCGAACTAAAGCAATACAATATACATGAAAAGTGCAGTTTTTTCGTCATAACGCCGTCAAATGACGTCACATTGTCAAACTAGTTATATGTTTGGAAAGCACTCAACAAGGGCTTCAATTTGAGGTACTACTCGATATGGTAACTGAAACTTGAAAATTTTACCTTTTGGTCAAAATTGAATGACCTTCAAAATGACCTTGAAGGTCAAGGCCGATCGACACCAAAAACTAATCAGCTGAGCGCCATACCACACCCTATATACCCACCAAGTTTGGAGATCATAAGATCAAAGTTACTCAAAAAATAAGGGTTTCGTTGACCTCCATGATTGACCACAAAGTGACCTTGACCTTTGACCTTGACCTTCAAAATTTTGTGTGCTGAAGGGTATCTCTATAGGACTCTGATATGCGAAGTTACAGGAGTTTCCAATAATAACTGTGGTCTACAGAGTGATCTAAACGTGAAAAAAAAATGATTAACCACAAACAAAAAAACAAACAAACAAACAGACAAACAGACAAACATACAAGCTGACTGATACATCTTGCAAAAACTTCGTTTTGGCAAGATAATAAAACATATGTCACCCACAGGGTGAACCGTATCTTGCCAAAATGTGAAAATTCCGTTTTTTCGTCATGACGTCATCAAATGACGTCATAGCGTCAAACTGTTTACAGATCTGGGAAGCACTCATCAAGGGCATTCATATGAGGTATTACTCGATATGGTACCTACGATTTCAAAATTTGACCTTGGGGTCAATAATTTTCGACCTCCAGCGCTAACCATGAAGGTCAAGGCCGATCGCCACCAAAAACTAATCAGCTGAGCGCCGGACCACACCCTATATACCCACCAAGTTTGGAGATCATAAGATCAAAGTTACTCAAAAAATAAGGGTTTCGTTGACCTCCATGATTGACCGCAAAGTGACCTTGACCTTTGACCTTGACCTTCAAAATTTTGTGTGCTGAAGGGTATCTCTATAGGACTCTGATATGCGAAGTTACAGGAGTTTCCAATAATAACTGTGGTCTACAGAGTGATCTAAACGTGAAAAAAAATGATTAACCACAAACAAAAAAACAAAATAAAAACATATGTCACCCACAGGGTGAACCGTATCTTGCCAAAATGTGAACATGAGTGACTTGATTCAGGTCACACTGAGGTGAACAGAACTGCTATCCACTAGAAGCGACTCTTTGAGGAATGTCTGCCCACGAGATATTGAAAGATTTTGATGAGAACTGAGGAAATAATTGTTTCATGAAAATTCCGTTTTTTCGTCATGACGTCATCAAATGACGTCATAGCGTCAAACTGTTTACATATCTGGGAAGCACTCATCAAGGGCATTCATATGAGGTATTACTCGATATGGTACCTACGATTTCAACATTTGACCTTGGGGTCAATAATTTTCGACCTCCAGCGCTAACCATGAAGGTCAAGGCCGATCGCCACCAAAAACTAATCAGCTGAGCGCCGGACCATATACTAGATTCCCATGAAGTTTGGAGACGATCCGATCAAAGTTACTCAAAAAATAAGGGTTTCAACATTTGACCTTGGGGTCAATAATTTTCGACCTCCAGCGCTAACCATGAAGGTCAAGGCCGATCGCCACCAAAAACTAATCAGCTGAGCGCCGGACCATATACTAGATTCCCATGAAGTTTGGAGACGATCCGATCAAAGTTACTCAAAAAATAAGGGTTTCGTCGACCTCCATGATTGACCACAAAGTGACCTTGACCTTTGACCTTGACCTTCAAAATTTTGTGTGCTGAAGGGTATCTCTATAGGACTCTGATATGCGAAGTTACATGCGAAGATATGCGAAGATATGGTACCTACGATTTCAACATTTGACCTTGGGGTCAATAATTTTCGACCTCCAGCGCTAACCATGAAGGTCAAGGCCGATCGCCACCAAAAACTAATCAGCTGAGCGCCGGACCATATACTAGATTCCCATGAAGTTTGGAGACGATCCGATCAAAGTTACTCAAAAAATAAGGGTTTCAACATTTGACCTTGGGGTCAATAATTTTCGACCTCCAGCGCTAACCATGAAGGTCAAGGCCGATCGCCACCAAAAACTAATCAGCTGAGCGCCGGACCATATACTAGATTCCCATGAAGTTTGGAGACGATCCGATCAAAGTTACTCAAAAAATAAGGGTTTCGTCGACCTCCATGATTGACCACAAAGTGACCTTGACCTTTGACCTTGACCTTCAAAATTTTGTGTGCTGAAGGGTATCTCTATAGGACTCTGATATGCGAAGTTACAGGAGTTTCCAATAATAACTGTGGTCTACAGAGTGATCTAAACGTGGAAAAAAAATGATTAACCACAAACAAAAAAACAAAAAAACAAAAAAACAAAAAAACAAACAAAAAAACAAACATACAAGCTGACTAATACATCTTGCAAAAACTTCGTTTTGGCAAGATAACAAACAAAAAAATGAACATATGTCACCCACAGGGTGAACCGTATCTTGCCAAGTGACCTTGACCTTTGACCTTGACCTTCATAATTTTGTGTGCTAAAGGGTATCTCTAAAAGACTCTGATATGCGAACTTACAAGAGTTTCCAAAGGGAACTGTGCTCTACAGAGTGACCTAAACAATGCGAACTAAAGCAATACAATATACATGAAAAGTGCAGTTTTTTCATCATAACGCCGTCAAATGACGTCACATTGTCAAACTAGTTATATGTTTGGAAAGCACTCAACAAGGGCTTCAATTTGAGGTACTACTCGATATGGTAACTGAAACTTGAAAATTTTACCTTTTGGTCAAAATTGAATGACCTTCAAAATGACCTTGAAGGTCAAGGCCGATCGACACCAAAAACTAATCAGCTGAGCGCCATACCACACCCTATATACCCACCAAGTTTGGAGATCATAAGATCAAAGTTACTCAAAAAATAAGGGTTTCGTTGACCTCCATGATTGACCCAATTGAATGACCTTCAAAATGACCTTGAAGGTCAAGGCCGATCGACACCAAAAACTAATCAGCTGAGCGCCATACCACACCCTATATACCCACTAAGTTTGGAGATCATAAGATCAAAGTTACTCAAAAAATAAGGGTTTCGTTGACCTCCATGATTGACCCAATTGAATGACCTTCAAAATGACCTTGAAGGTCAAGGCCGATCGACACCAAAAACTAATCAGCTGAGCGCCATACCACACCCTATATACCCACCAAGTTTGGAGATCAAAAGATCAAAGTTACTCAAAAAATAAGGGTTTCGTTGACCTCCATGATTGACCCAATTGAATGACCTTCAAAATGACCTTGAAGGTCAAGGCCGATCGACACCAAAAACTAATCAGCTGAGCGCCATACCACACCCTATATACCCACCAAGTTTGGAGATCATAAGATCAAAGTTACTCAAAAAATAAGGGTTTCGTTGACCTCCATGATTGACCGCAAAGTGACCTTGACCTTTGACCTTGACCTTCAAATTTTTGTGTGCTGAAGGGTATCTCTATAGGACTCTGATATGCGAAGTTACAGGAGTTTCCAATAATAACTGTGGTAAATATGGTAACTGAAACTTGAAAATTTTACCTTTTGGTCAAAATTGAATGACCTTCAAAATGACCTTGAAGGTCAAGGCCGATCGACACCAAAAACTAATCAGCTGAGCGCCATACCACACCCTATATACCCACCAAGTTTGGAGATCATAAGATCAAAGTTACTCAAAAAATAAGGGTTTCGTTGACCTCCATGATTGACCCAATTGAATGACCTTCAAAATGACCTTGAAGGTCAAGGCCGATCGCCACCAAAAACTAATCAGCTGAGCGCCGGACCATATACTAGATTTCCATGAAGTTTGGAGACGATCCGATCAAAGTTACTCAAAAAATAAGGGTTTCGTTGACCTCCATGATTGACCGCAAAGTGACCTTGACCTTTGACCTTGACCTTCAAAATTTTGTGTGCTGAAGGGTATCTCTATAGGACTCTGATATGCGAAGTTACAGGAGTTTCCAATAATAACTGTGGTCTACAGAGTGATCTAAACGTGAAAAAAAAATGATTAACCACAAACAAAAAAACAAACAAACAAACAAACATACAAGCTGACTGATACATCTAGCAAAAACTTCGTTTTGGCAAGATAATAAACATATGTCACCCACAGGGTGAACCATATCTTGCCAAAATGCGAACATGAGTGACTTGCTTCAGGTCACACTGAGGTGAACAGAACTGCTATCCACTAGAAGCGACTCTTTGAGGAATGTCTGCCCACGAGATATTGAAAGATTTTGATGAGAACTGAGGAAATAATTGTTTCATGAAAATTCCGTTTTTTCGTCATGACGTCATCAAATGACGTCATAGCGTCAAACTGTTTACAGATCTGGGAAGCACTCATCAAGGGCATTCATATGAGGTATTACTCGATATGGTACCTACGATTTCAACATTTGACCTTGGGGTCAATAATTTTCGACCTCCAGCGCTAACCATGAAGGTCAAGGCCGATCGCCACCAAAAACTAATCAGCTGAGCGCCGGACCATATACTAGATTCCCATGAAGTTTGGAGACGATCCGATCAAAGTTACTCAAAAAATAAGGGTTTCAACATTTGACCTTGGGGTCAATAATTTTCGACCTCCAGCGCTAACCATGAAGGTCAAGGCCGATCGCCACCAAAAACTAATCAGCTGAGCGCCGGACCATATACTAGATTCCCATGAAGTTTGGAGACGATCCGATCAAAGTTACTCAAAAAATAAGGGTTTCGTCGACCTCCATGATTGACCACAAAGTGACCTTGACCTTTGACCTTGACCTTCAAAATTTTGTGTGCTGAAGGGTATCTCTATAGGACTCTGATATGCGAAGTTACATGCGAAGATATGCGAAGATATGGTACCTACGATTTCAACATTTGACCTTGGGGTCAATAATTTTCGACCTCCAGCGCTAACCATGAAGGTCAAGGCCGATCGCCACCAAAAACTAATCAGCTGAGCGCCGGACCATATACTAGATTCCCATGAAGTTTGGAGACGATCCGATCAAAGTTACTCAAAAAATAAGGGTTTCAACATTTGACCTTGGGGTCAATAATTTTCGACCTCCAGCGCTAACCATGAAGGTCAAGGCCGATCGCCACCAAAAACTAATCAGCTGAGCGCCGGACCATATACTAGATTCCCATGAAGTTTGGAGACGATCCGATCAAAGTTACTCAAAAAATAAGGGTTTCGTCGACCTCCATGATTGACCACAAAGTGACCTTGACCTTTGACCTTGACCTTCAAAATTTTGTGTGCTGAAGGGTATCTCTATAGGACTCTGATATGCGAAGTTACAGGAGTTTCCAATAATAACTGTGGTCTACAGAGTGATCTAAACGTGGAAAAAAAATGATTAACCACAAACAAAAAAACAAAAAAACAAAAAAACAAACAAAAAAACAAACATACAAGCTGACTAATACATCTTGCAAAAACTTCGTTTTGGCAAGATAACAAACAAAAAAATGAACATATGTCACCCACAGGGTGAACCGTATCTTGCCAAGTGACCTTGACCTTTGACCTTGACCTTCATAATTTTGTGTGCTAAAGGGTATCTCTAAAAGACTCTGATATGCGAACTTACAAGAGTTTCCAAAGGGAACTGTGCTCTACAGAGTGACCTAAACAATGCGAACTAAAGCAATACAATATACATGAAAAGTGCAGTTTTTTCGTCATAACGCCGTCAAATGACGTCACATTGTCAAACTAGTTATATGTTTGGAAAGCACTCAACAAGGGCTTCAATTTGAGGTACTACTCGATATGGTAACTGAAACTTGAAAATTTTACCTTTTGGTCAAAATTGAATGACCTTCAAAATGACCTTGAAGGTCAAGGCCGATCGACACCAAAAACTAATCAGCTGAGCGCCATACCACACCCTATATACCCACCAGGTTTGGAGATCATAAGATCAAAGTTACTCAAAAAATAAGGGTTTCGTTGACCTCCATGATTGACCCAATTGAATGACCTTCAAAATGACCTTGAAGGTCAAGGCCGATCGACACCAAAAACTAATCAGCTGAGCGCCATACCACACCCTATATACCCACTAAGTTTGGAGATCATAAGATCAAAGTTACTCAAAAAATAAGGGTTTCGTTGACCTCCATGATTGACCCAATTGAATGACCTTCAAAATGACCTTGAAGGTCAAGGCCGATCGACACCAAAAACTAATCAGCTGAGCGCCATACCACACCCTATATACCCACCAAGTTTGGAGATCAAAAGATCAAAGTTACTCAAAAAATAAGGGTTTCGTTGACCTCCATGATTGACCCAATTGAATGACCTTCAAAATGACCTTGAAGGTCAAGGCCGATCGACACCAAAAACTAATCAGCTGAGCGCCATACCACACCCTATATACCCACCAAGTTTGGAGATCATAAGATCAAAGTTACTCAAAAAATAAGGGTTTCGTTGACCTCCATGATTGACCGCAAAGTGACCTTGACCTTTGACCTTGACCTTCAAATTTTTGTGTGCTGAAGGGTATCTCTATAGGACTCTGATATGCGAAGTTACAGGAGTTTCCAATAATAACTGTGGTAAATATGGTAACTGAAACTTGAAAATTTTACCTTTTGGTCAAAATTGAATGACCTTCAAAATGACCTTGAAGGTCAAGGCCGATCGACACCAAAAACTAATCAGCTGAGCGCCATACCACACCCTATATACCCACCAAGTTTGGAGATCATAAGATCAAAGTTACTCAAAAAATAAGGGTTTCGTTGACCTCCATGATTGACCCAATTGAATGACCTTCAAAATGACCTTGAAGGTCAAGGCCGATCGCCACCAAAAACTAATCAGCTGAGCGCCGGACCATATACTAGATTTCCATGAAGTTTGGAGACGATCCGATCAAAGTTACTCAAAAAATAAGGGTTTCGTTGACCTCCATGATTGACCGCAAAGTGACCTTGACCTTTGACCTTGACCTTCAAAATTTTGTGTGCTGAAGGGTATCTCTATAGGACTCTGATATACGAAGTTACAGGAGTTTCCAATAATAACTGTGGTCTACAGAGTGATCTAAACGTGAAAAAAAAATGATTAACCACAAACAAAAAAACAAACAAACAAACAAACATACAAGCTGACTGATACATCTAGCAAAAACTTCGTTTTGGCAAGATAATAAACATATGTCACCCACAGGGTGAACCATATCTTGCCAAAATGCGAACATGAGTGACTTGCTTCAGGTCACACTGAGGTGAACAGAACTGCTATCCACTAGAAGCGACTCTTTGAGGAATGTCTGCCCACGAGATATTGAAAGATTTTGATGAGAACTGAGGAAATAATTGTTTCATGAAAATTCCGTTTTTTCGTCATGACGTCATCAAATGACGTCATAGCGTCAAACTGTTTACAGATCTGGGAAGCACTCATCAAGGGCATTCATATGAGGTATTACTCGATATGGTACCTACGATTTCAACATTTGACCTTGGGGTCAATAATTTTCGACCTCCAGCGCTAACCATGAAGGTCAAGGCCGATCGCCACCAAAAACTAATCAGCTGAGCGCCGGACCATATACTAGATTCCCATGAAGTTTGGAGACGATCCGATCAAAGTTACTCAAAAAATAAGGGTTTCAACATTTGACCTTGGGGTCAATAATTTTCGACCTCCAGCGCTAACCATGAAGGTCAAGGCCGATCGCCACCAAAAACTAATCAGCTGAGCGCCGGACCATATACTAGATTCCCATGAAGTTTGGAGACGATCCGATCAAAGTTACTCAAAAAATAAGGATTTCGTCGACCTCCATGATTGACCACAAAGTGACCTTGACCTTTGACCTTGACCTTCAAAATTTTGTGTGCTGAAGGGTATCTCTATAGGACTCTGATATGCGAAGTTACATGCGAAGATATGCGAAGATATGGTACCTACGATTTCAACATTTGACCTTGGGGTCAATAATTTTCGACCTCCAGCGCTAACCATGAAGGTCAAGGCCGATCGCCACCAAAAACTAATCAGCTGAGCGCCGGACCATATACTAGATTCCCATGAAGTTTGGAGACGATCCGATCAAAGTTACTCAAAAAATAAGGGTTTCAACATTTGACCTTGGGGTCAATAATTTTCGACCTCCAGCGCTAACCATGAAGGTCAAGGCCGATCGCCACCAAAAACTAATCAGCTGAGCGCCGGACCATATACTAGATTCCCATGAAGTTTGGAGACGATCCGATCAAAGTTACTCAAAAAATAAGGGTTTCGTCGACCTCCATGATTGACCACAAAGTGACCTTGACCTTTGACCTTGACCTTCAAAATTTTGTGTGCTGAAGGGTATCTCTATAGGACTCTGATATGCGAAGTTACAGGAGTTTCCAATAATAACTGTGGTCTACAGAGTGATCTAAACGTGGAAAAAAAATGATTAACCACAAACAAAAAAACAAAAAAACAAAAAAATAAACCTATGTCACCCACAGGGTGAACCGTATCTTGCCAAAATGTGAACATGAGTGACTTGCTTCAGGTCACACTGAGGTGAACAGAACTGCTATCCACTAGAAGCGACTCTTTGAGGAATGTCTGCCCACGAGATATTGAAAGATTTTGATGAGAACTGAGGAAATATTTTTTTCATGAAAATTCCGTTTTTTCGTCATGACGTCATCAAATGACGTCATAGCGTCAAACTGTTTACAGATCTGGGAAGCACTCATCAAGGGCATTCATATGAGGTATTACTCGATATGGTACCTACGATTTCAAAATTTGACCTTGGGGTCAATAATTTTCGACCTCCAGCGCTAACCATGAAGGTCAAGGCCGATCGCCACCAAAAACTAATCAGCTGAGCGCCGGACCATATACTAGATTCCCATGAAGTTTGGAGACGATCCGATCAAAGTTACTCAAAAAATAACGATTTCAACATTTGACCTTGGGGTCAATAATTTTCGACCTCCAGCGCTAACCATGAAGGTCAAGGCCGATCGCCACCAAAAACTAATCAGCTGAGCGCCGGACCATATACTAGATTCCCATGAAGTTTGGAGACGATCCGATCAAAGTTACTCAAAAAATAAGGGTTTCGTCGACCTCCATGATTGACCACAAAGTGACCTTGACCTTTGACCTTGACCTTCAAAATTTTGTGTGCTGAAGGGTATCTCTATAGGACTCTGATATGCGAAGTTACAGGAGTTTCCAATAATAACTGTGGTCTACAGAGTGATCTGAAGGTCAAGGTCAAAGGTCAAGGTCGACCTCCAGCGCTAACCATGAAGGTCAAGGCCGATCGCCACAAAAAACTAATCAGCTGAGCGCCGGACCATATACTAGATTCCCATGAAGTTTGGAGACGATCCGATCAAAGTTACTCAAAAAATAACGATTTCAACATTTGACCTTGGGGTCAATAATTTTCGACCTCCAGCGCTAACCATGAAGGTCAAGGCCGATCGCCACCAAAAACTAATCAGCTGAGCGCCGGACCATATACTAGATTCCCATGAAGTTTGGAGACGATCCGATCAAAGTTACTCAAAAAATAAGGGTTTCGTCGACCTCCATGATTGACCACAAAGTGACCTTGACCTTTGACCTTGACCTTCAAAATTTTGGGTGCTGAAGGGTATCTCTATAGGACTCTGATATGCGAAGTTACAGGAGTTTCCAATAATAACTGTGGTCTACAGAGTGATCTAAACGTGGAAAAAAAATGATTAACCACAAACAAAAAAACAAAAAAAAAAACAAACAAAAAAACAAACATACAAGCTGACTAATACATCTAGCAAAAACTTCGTTTTGGCAAGATAATGAACATATGTCACCCACAGGGTGAACCGTATCTTGCCATTTGACCTTGACCTTAATAATTTCGTATGGTGAATAGTATGTCTTCATGACCAACGCACATGAAATATTGAAAGATTTTGATGAGAACTGAGGAAATAATTTTTTCATGAAAATTCCGTTTTTTCGTCATGACGTCATCAAATGACGTCATAGCGTCAAACTGTTTACAGATCTGGGAAGCACTCATCAAGGGCATTCATATGAGGTATTACTCGATATGGTACCTACGATTTCAAAATTTGACCTTGGGGTCAATAATTTTCGACCTCCAGCGCTAACCATGAAGGTCAAGGCCGATCGCCACCAAAAACTAATCAGCTGAGCGCCGGACCATATACTAGATTCCCATGAAGTTTGGAGACGATCCGATCAAAGTTACTCAAAAAATAAGGGTTTCGTCGACCTCCATGATTGACCACAAAGTGACCTTGACCTTTGACCTTGACCTTCAAAATTTTGTGTGCTGAAGGGTATCTCTAAAAGACTCTGATATGCGAAGTTACAGGAGTTTCCAATAATAACTGTGCTCTACAGAGTGACCTAAACAATACGAACTAAAGCAATACAATATACATGAAAAGTGCAGTTTTTTCGTCATAACGCCGTCAAATGACGTCACATTGTCAAACTAGTTATATGTTTGGAAAGCACTCAACAAGGGCTTCAATTTGAGGTACTACTCGATATGGTAACTGAAACTTGAAAATTTTACCTTTTGGTCAAAATTGAATGACCTTCAAAATGACCTTGAAGGTCAAGGCCGATCGACACCAAAAACTAATCAGCTGAGCGCCATACCACACCCTATATACCCACCAAGTTTGGAGATCATAAGATCAAAGTTACTCAAAAAATAAGGGTTTCGTTGACCTCCATGATTGACCGCAAAGTGACCTTGACCTTTGACCTTGACCTTCAAAATTTTGTGTGCTGAAGGGTATCTCTATAGGACTCTGATATGCGAAGTTACAGGAGTTTCCAATAATAACTGTGGTCTACAGAGTGATCTAAACGTGAAAAAAAAATGATTAACCACAAACAAAAAAACAAACAAACAAACAGACAAACAGACAAACATACAAGCTGACTGATACATCTTGCAAAAACTTCGTTTTGGCAAGATAAAAAACAAACATACAAGCTGACTAATACATCTTGCAAAAACTTCGTTTTGGCAAGATAAAAAACAAACAAACATACAAGCTGACTAATACATCTTGCAAAAACTTCGTTTTGGCAAGATAATAAATTAACTCGTTGATTTATAAATGACTTATTTAATTAAAATTCCTCAGAGATACATCTTCGGATGAAATACTTGCAGATTGGTTATGCTATGAGCCAATTGATTAAGGAAATCGGTTTTCGGTTAATTAATCGGTTTTCGGTTTTGTGATGGCCATATTGGAGTTCGTGGCAACTCAGGTAGTGCCACTGCACCTTTAAAATGCATCCCTGCGTTCATTTTTCGATCGATTGAGTTGAAATTTTGAACAATCGGATCTGGACTGTCGTTGTTAACGACTCTAGCACGCACCCGTCCAATCAGGATGGAGCGGTATGGTCCCCGGATCATCACTGCCCGCAGTTTTAATTAGTTTTACTCTTTCTCTTGGTCATATAATTTTGAAGACATGCATGTCATGATATAGGAAATGTTTGTTCTGTTGAACGGAATAAATGTTGTTTATTTGTGTGGGTGTGTATTTTTGTGTATTTTGGATATATTTTCACGACTAATTCCAGTTAACATCCTGCAAAATTTGCTCGTTTTCTGGCCGAGTCGAAATTGCGTTGAGTTCCTATGGCATGCGCCATTAAAAGCGCTGTGTAATGGTTGAGCTCCCTTTATTTCGTTTTGGTCATGCGGATGAGCAGACAAAGTGACGAATGCTGCGGCTGGAGCAGTAGAAGCGATGTTTTTTTTTAATTGAAATGATGTAATTTAATTCAACGTGGTAGGTGGGCAACACCACAAAGCATACCTCTTTTAAGGTGTGTATAAACCCATGAACATTTCAGCAATCAATACGATGCTGAAATGATGTAATTTAATTAAACGTGGTAGGTGGGCAACACCACAAAGCATACCTCTTTTAAGGTGTGTATAAACCCATGAACATTTCAGCAATCAATACGATGCTGAAATGATGTAATTTAATTAAACGTGGTAGGTGGGCAACACCACAAAGCATACCTCTTTTAAGGTGTGTACAAACCCATGAACATTTCAGCAATCAATATGATGCTGAAATGGTGTAATTTAATTAAATGTGGTAGGTGGGCAACACCACAAAGCATACCTCTTTTAAGGTGTGTTTAAACCCATGAACATTTCAGCAATCAATACGATGCTGAAATGGTGTAATTTAATGAGTAATTTAATGAGTAATTTAATGAGTAATTTAATGAGTAATTTAATGAGTAATTTAATGAGTAATTTAATGAGTAATTTAATGAATAATTTAATGTGTAATTTAATTGTGTAATATGGTCGACCTTGGTTTTGTTTGGGTTTTGTTGTTTATTTTTGTGGGTGTGTATTTTTGTGTATTTTGTATATATTTTCACAGCTAATTCCAGTTAACATCCTGCAAAATTTGCTCGTTTTTCTGGCCGAGTCGAAATTGCGTTGAGTTCCTATGGCATGCGCCATTAAAAGCGCTGTGTAATGGTTGAGCTCCCTTTATTTCGTTTTGGTCACGCGGATGAGCAGACAAAATGACGAATGCTGCGGCTGGAGCAGTGGAAGCTTTTTAATTGTTCAATGATTATTATTCGATATTGTTATGACTTATTGTCAATAGGTATACTAAGTGGCCATGAGGTAGCCTGTTGCTATGTACAGTTTTATTATATTGTTGATTATACCACATAGCTGTGGTGATAAAGGAAATGTTCGTTTTAAATAGATGATTATGATAGGACCATGACTATAAAATCATGATGATTATTATGAATGATATCATAGGGTTCAAATGCAGAATGATTGCATGAACTTGGGAAAGAACTTTCAAGCCCTATGGGATAAATTGGGTGTTACAAGCGATGGAGTTTCAAAATTTAGCATGATTGAAGGAATTTTACAGTCTTATTTCAGGAGTTTTACGAAATTTATATTGCCAAGAGATTTGGGTACTATTAAAAGAAAAATGATGAGATATTTTTCCCAAAGAACTTTAATATCTGCCATCCATTTTGGCGGTCTCACGAATGAAGGATGAGTTGCCTTTAGTGGTTGCAAAGAAAATTTGTGAAGACCAGGCAAAATGGAAAAATAGGTCAGATATGACCCTAGGACAGAACAGTGATTCGTCAATTGACATGAGGTATGAACCAGAGGTGACGACCGATGAGCTTCGATCTCAGTCAATAGATGGACCTGTCCTGACATCATTGGGGAAAGGGCTTATGCAAGGAGTCATCCAAAATGATTAATTTGATTTATTGATGAATATTGATAAATTAATTGAAATTGAATAATTGAATTGAACTGAATAAATTTAATTGAATAAATTTAACTGAATAAATTGAACTGAATAAATTGAATTGAATATATTGATTGTTTGATTGATGAAAATGCGGTCTCAAGAAAGAAGCTTTGATATCTTTGTGAGATATTATCAATGTGAAGACAACCTTGGAAAATTGAGCAAGGTGGTGAGTTTATATATAGATATATATGTGCGGTTACCTTTGTGTGATTTCCCCTTCAACAGAGCGGACACCTGAGGATTCACCCATTTCATACTGACCCTCTGGCTCATCTGCAAATACTGATCTGTGAGATTGGATTGTGCAAAAGCCACAGGTGAGAGAGATTCTCTGGAAATCACCGTTTGAACAGGTGGAGAGATCCTTCCTGGAGGTACGAGTGAAGCTTTAGAGGAACAAACTACAACACATCCAACGCTACTTTGATAAAAAGCAGAATGGGAAATGGAGCCTGCAAGAATACACAAGGACAACCAGAGATTCCACAAAAAGGTACTTGTACACATCATATGTATGACCGTTATGGTGCCGAAGCTATAAGGCAGGTCGAGAATTGGTATTTGTGGACAAAGGGACATGATGAGGAGTTTCCAAGAGATGGTACATTTGAGCGAAGTCGATTGGAAAGATTGGAACAAAGATTGAAAGCCAGGAAGAGACAGAATCTAACGGTAGACTGGCTTACATTCCATCTTTGGGATGGTGAATCCAGACAACGGGAACAGCAAGAACGGATAACGGATCTAGAACTTAAAATAAAAAGGATACAGGATACAGTGGAGGAGACAAATGCACAACTGCCCTCGAAATTAGGAATGAAAGTGACAGTTGTCCCATCTGATTTCCAGTTGTCTCCCCAAAAAGGATGGTACAGAGAATTTTTTCGTGTTTCAGAAGATAACGAGAGATTGCAGTGGCAACTCAGGGATGTAGAGATGCAGCCCAGCAATACAAGTGCACAGGTGCACAGACCAGGCAACGACAGAAACCGGTGTTTCAAGTGTGGACGGATGGGACATTGGAAAAGAGGATGTCCGTATACCAAAAGGAAGACAAGTTCATAGGGTAAACCAAGATCAAGGGTACCAGTGCTGACCGATACCTCAGACAACGATTAGGCCTTCATTGCGACAAATCCCAAATGACGATTGGCCTCAACAAATTAGATTACTGGACAAACATGAATAACTGTCGATGATTCTTGTGTCTGAAAAGTTTTCGGAGCAAGAATTATTCATTTTTTCTTTTGCTTGTAAGCAAATTGATAATTAATTGATCAAATGCCGAAATTGGATCTTTTATGTTGGGCACAAAATTTTAAATTTACAAAGTTTGGAACAATTGCTTTGCAATTTTTTGGCAAACCAAGTGACAAGAGTCACATGATGATCAGGTGGGAATTTCGGACTATTGTTCCGCACGATTGATAGGTCAGTGGTCGACTGACATACAAATGGGTGGGTAGTCAAATTTGGATAAATTATTATGGGAACTTAAAGGGTAATGTCAATGTGACATCATAGGGGTTTTCTAAGAATAAACTTTTTGGTCCATTTGTGTATTAGCGCTTACAAAATTGAAGGACAAATTTTGAGAAATTGAAATAAAGTTGACACCCATCCGGATCTGTAAATAAGGGTTCCAACGCAAACAAATACGCATAATGCATGTGTGTGTGGGTATTTTGTGTGTCAATGTTAGTGTTTTTGTGTATCAATCTTACAAGATTGTTGACACCGACAGTGTGCCTTGTCTGAAAAATAGATAGTTCCATGGGGATGGGATCGCATATCGAGAGAATTCGTAAAATAAAAAATAGAAATATAATTTGATGATGAAAATTATCACTTTTGTCAAGGGAGATGGAGAATAAAGATTTGATTTGCTGAGTTATGAGCAGCTATTCATTAATAGTAAAAAAATTGGAAGTAATCTTGGGATTCCATTGTGATAGAATTTATATGAGAATCAAAGCTATTTATGGATATGAGCTTCATAAAAAATGTGGGAGTACAAAATTAGCCAAATTTTGGAGAGGTCTTACACTGACTTCCCAGAGTACTCTGCTCACAGATTTTATACATATATAAACTTGAATTTTATCAGAATATAAATTGGGCTGCATGTATGGATGTGTATAAGGCATAGATGATATGGGAAAATAGTAAAGGAAATTTTGCTGGTTTGAACTATTGTGAGTTTTGAGTTCTGGAGTTCAAACAAAGTCACTGGTTAACAGATGAGAATGGATAGTAAATAAATTCTTCGATGCTGGGTAAATTAACTACGATATTACTAAGACTTATGAGAGCTATTGTTCTTCCTTACACCAGTGCGAAATTATTGGAAAAAATTAGATCCAACAAAATGAATCTATAAAAGAATGTGATAGGGATAATATCCTCAATTTGTACTAATTATTTGATTGTGGGTAAAGGAATTAATTTATCGTTGTGGATTGTTAACAGCAGCCTGAAAATGTCCTGAGTGTGCATCCATGTAATCAGAAATCCCAGATTTGTTTTTACAAACAACATTTTGGTAGAGGTCTTGTGTGGACGAGCACTTCCTTGGTAGATAAAAAACGGTACTGCATGCTGGCAGCCACTTTTGCGGCCAGTTAGGCCAAACAAATTGAGAGGAAATTGTAGTTAAATACGTAAGTTACACATGGCTATTTGTAAAAAAGGAAATTTGTTGAGATGGGAAACATTTTTCGAAGGTTTATTAAAGTGTTATAATATGACATGTGGCAAGGCAAACTATTGGATGGGAAAATTAGATCTGGTTATAGAATAAATTTATTGACCCCTTGAAGTTAATTCCTCGAATCATTGTTTCACTGGCATTTTTTGTTCACATTGGAAATAGTTTGGTAGAGCCTTGGTTAAAACCTTTGGTTGCGGTATCTTGGAACGAATTGATAAACCATAGGAGATTGATAAGAATAGAAACAAATATGGACCCAAAATAGAAAGTTGGATTCATGCCTCTCATTGCAAGCAAGCACATGGGGCTAAGGTGGACGATCCCACAGAAAATGAGGCTGCACCTAGCAGCCCAGCAGAACATTCAGTGGCGGATAAATGATAGTCGTGATATACATTCATTTGAATTACATTTTAACACCCCTTGCATTGATAAACATTACAATTTCAACATTTAATATTCCTACTTGAATTAGGGAAGATAGTGACATTTATTTGCCTACATGACATACCATTATCTACTGATATTAGCGCAACATGAGGGATAATGTATCACAACTACACTCATGATTAGGGGATTTAGTTCGACCCCGGGAGATAGGGGGATCAGGGTAAGACAAATAATCTGATTTATGTTACATATTAAGGAATTTTCTTTATTTACCTTTTAGGAAGCTTGTTAGTTTGGTATACAATGTTGAATGTCATTGACATATAATTATGTTATAGGTATGAACATATACAAGGGGTAGCTCACATGTTTTACAGATGGCTACAGGTGGGACAAGAGGGAGCAAGATACCACGATTATATAAAAGGGGGTGCCTTTGCATGGTTGGGAAACACATTTGGAGGGGTGGTAGCTAAGATACTCCAATATTGTACACCGCTCCTTTCCTATGCCACCTCCAGGCATTGCAAATCGTCATTGCCGGGCACCGAAGGGGGCTCGGCAGTGACGCACGCTGAAAGAGAGTACTCAGTTTTCACTCTGGTTTCTTGTTTGTTTTCTTGTTTGTTTTCTTGTTTGTTTTCTTTCTTGTTTCCTTGGTTGTCCGGGCGATATCTCAGCCATCCTTTGAGCTAGGAAGCTGAAATTTCGGCACAGTAGTGAGCAAGTCCTTTGTCAAATACGGTATTTTTTGTTTTTTGAATAATCAATTAATTGAGGAGTTATTTAATTATTAGCGTTTAATTAAGTACTTATTTAATTAATTAAATTTCATTTCTCTTCTGACCATTATTAACTCAGGCACCTTTTGAGTTAGGAAGCTGATATTTGGACATGCCAATGACCAGGTGATTTGGCTGCAAAGGATATTTTTGATTTATTAATTAATCAATTAATCGATTAATTATTTAATTATTCGATTAATGACAAAAAAATTTTTTTTTTTAAAGTTACAGATTCTGATGAAATAGTGGTAGTTTATGTGTTCTCTGACCAAATTGATTAATAATTTAATTTTTTTATGATTATTATTTATTTATTTTCATTATTAATCATTTATTTATTTTCTTTCTCATTTGGCCAATATCTCAGGCACCTTTTGAGCTGGGAAGCTAATATTTGGACATGAGTGACCAAGTGATGTGGCTATCAAGGATATTTTTGATTTATTGATTAATCATTTCATCTATTAAGTATTTATTGATTAATCGATTAATTATTTATTGAGTAATCAATTAATTATTTAATTTTTTATAAATGACTTATTTAATTAAATTTCTAAAAGATACATCTTCGGATGAAGCACTACTGGTTTAGTTATGCGATTAGCCAATTGATTATGAAAATATTTTGTGATAATCTTTTATTGATTTTAATTATACAATTAATCAATCAATTAGTGTACACCTCTCCCTCCCAATGCAGCCTCAATGAGCTGCACTGCGGTATTGCCGGGCGCCGGAGGCGCCCCGGCAATGCCGCGCTGCAGCATATTTAATTATTTGGCATGGGGCGGTGTACTTTGAATGTATGTGTACTTGTTTGTTTGTTGGTTTAGTAGTTATATTGGCAATTGTTTTAGTGGTGGCTTGCTTGAAAGCCTTAGTGACGGTGTGTTTGAATAAGGTAACCAACAACACGATGATAACGCATGAAGTGACAAATGAGGAAACAAATGTGGAACCAGAAAAGGAAGACTTTTATGGCGACATAAATACTGAGATTAAAAGATTAAATCAAGTGATGTTGCAAATGAATACAGTAGAATTAAGATAATGGCATAACGACAATGTTATGAGTTGTGTCAATTACAATATCAGTGAACTCATATCACCACGAGTGACACACTGTTAGGAGAAAAAAAAAAAAAAAAAAGGGAAAAGAAAAAGTGGAGAGGAATTATGGTAATAATACATTATGCTTAATTTGTTGGTTTGGGAAAATTGTTGTTGGGAATTAGATATTCCCGTTTGTGATTGTAATCATATACAATTTATTTTCTTAGAGTAGTGCTAAAATACCTGCATGAGTTAATTTTTGAACTATATTAACCTGAAAGCAATTGTGGATGCTATTCTTAGTTTAGTAGTAAAATACATACCTGATTGAATATTATTTGTGTGACGTATATAAATGAATATAACTTTTTTGTGTTAAGGAAAAACAACAAATTGATGAATGTGAAACTGTCGGAAGTTATACATGATTATGCTGATTTCATGGTAAGATGTACCCTATCTGATTCAGTGTGTGTGGAAAGCAGATTCAGATGTGACTGAGCATAAGGATAAGACGAGATCACATTTGAAGGGGGTGCTAACGGAATTGGGAAGAAGTTCGAGAAAGAAAATTTGTGGCTAAAAAATGAAGTTAAACGTGGCATACACCCTCTTTCTCAAAGAATGATGAAGACATTCTCCCGTGTAACTTGGAGATGGATGCTTACCTTCACCAAGGAAATTTATGTGACCATTTGCCTGGATCACACTGCAACATATGAAAGAAAGGCGATCACTTACTCTTGTTCGAAGGCTTGGAACATTCATCACATCAGAAGTTGCAGGACAACGACACCTTACCTGCAACCTCTGTGAAATGCGGGGACATATGTTATTACTTCACCAACTTCCGGGGAGCCAGCATGGAGCTGCAAACCAATGGCTGTGCCTTTTCACAACAGCTGTGCACGATTCTGCGGGCCACTCCTGGTATGGACCATGGATGACCTGAACACCATGGTCCCAACATCATTGTGGATGCATCCGGCATCCCTGTTCCACATCTTGCTGGCCAATCAACGTCACACCAATACTTGCTGCCCACTCACAATGAGGGAGGAGGCAAGTCGACTACAACTGGGTGAAGGCCTTGTTCAGGAATTACTATGGTTTACAGCAAAAAGTGGCAAGAATGCTACATGGAGAGCAGGGTCAGTCTATGACTCCGCAATGTTACCACAACAGCGAAATCCTACACGAAGTAGTGCAGGTGCTATGAAGACATTAGGAGAAAATGTTTCATACCTGGATTCAAACACAAGTGATCAGCCCTTCCTTTCAAACAAAGTCAACATTTGTGGGGAGGCAAACGTTTTTGCCAGATGGTGCAGATGCTTTACAAAACTTGAAAATGAAGTGAAATTGTTGTATCTTGGTGATGGTGAAGTGTTGTTTTGAAAAGATATTTGTGATGCAAATGCAATAGATTGAACAATATGGAAGGAGTCAATGACCAACGAAATGTTTTGTGATTCTTGCAGGATGACGGTGTATGCCTAAGGGAATTTGATTACCAAAGTTATGGTTTGAATACTTGTATTGATATTTACTTGTAGATATTGATTATTTACTTATACTTGTAATGATGTTTACTTGCAGTGATTGATTATTTACTTATACTTGTATTGATGTTTACTTGCAGTGATTGATTATTTACTTATATTGATGTTTAGATTAATGGTTAATATAAACAAAAACAAAAAGATGAGGGAATTGTGGAAATGTAACTCATTGATTGGGACTGGTAACTCATTGATTGGGACTGGTAACGAAGCAGATAGACGATTTCGTAAATGAATGTCAGGAATGTGCACGAACATGGTAATCTCTTGTCCACCTGGTCACAGCCCCAGGCTGGAGCACCCCCCTATTGTTTGGTAAATGGAACTCGCAGCAGGGAGGAGCGAGTTGGTGCCAGGAAGGCGAGCAGGATGACTGAGTAACATTGCTGCGGAGAAGGGATTACGATTTCAGCGCACAGAGGATTAACTGAAGTTTGCCCATATAAACAGAAGAGACTTTGAGTCAAGCAGCACTGATCCTCAGAAGCCCTGCCCGACGGAATGAACGCGTACCACGAGTACGGCGCTGCAGAGAAGACATCAGCCACGAAAGAGGGACTATGCGGTTAGAGTTACCTGGTCCATTGAGTTAAACGGTAGTTATTTTGGTATTGGAATGAAGTGAACAACCAGTTAATAAAGTTGTGATCTTTTGTAAACCTGTGACATCATTGGAGTCTTGAGTCAAACAACACTTCCCCGACAACAGAAACTTTTCCACCTTGTCAGGAGGAAAGGACACGGAGTCCAGGAGCAGCTGGGTACGACTGGGTATGGTGGGTACAGAGAGGGATGGGTTTGGGACACAAGATTTAGAGGCAAACACAGAGTTGGGGCATTCAGCTTTTTCATGTGCGGAGTCAGCCGTGTGGCCGTTTGAGGTGAGGGAGGGGATGGAGGGGGAACAAACACCAGAAACAGATTTGAACAGATGCCACCAGGATTTGGAAGAGGGAGACAGATAAGAGAGTTCGGTCCTGAGAACGGAGAGATATTGTTTCCTGGCTCTCCTGAGGGTGGACACACACTTGTTTCGGGCTTTGTGAAAGGAAATGAGATTTCCTTCCGTTGGATTTGCTTTCCAGGAGACGAAAGCAAGTTGTTTCTGGGCAATAGCCTCACCACAAGATTCCATGTACCATGGACGGGAGGAAGGGTATGACAACTGAAGACGAGATGGGATAAATCTGTGCATGAGAGAGAGCAATTTACTTTGGAAGAATTCCCAGGATGAATTGATGTCAGAGGCGGTAGAGATGGGAGACCAGTCCAGATGATTGATGGCTGCTTGAAGACCGTGCCAGTTGGCCTGAGTGAAATGCCAGACTCGTCGATGCTGAGGAGGCTCTCTGAGAATGGTCAGAGAGATGTCCACTTTAACAAGCACATGATCAGATGAGCCGATTGGAGCAGAATAAGAGCAGCAGACATTTTCAGGGAAGTTAGTCATAACCAAGTCCAGAAGAGAAGATGCTCCGTTGATTGAGATCCGGGTCAGGCAATTGACAGATTGTGTCAGTCCCAGTGAGTCACAGAAGTCCTTTGCTGAAGAGCCATGGCTGGTGAGAGAGGTACCCACACCCAGCCAACTGGCATGGTGACAATTGAAATCACCACATATGAGGAAGAGAGAGTTGGGATGGGTAGATAGAAGTTGGTCCATATTATCAGACAGCGAGATGTAGATGGAGTCATCACTGTTTGGTGGACGGTACAACACACATATGAACAAAAGGTGGGAGCGAACGGGAAGCCGTAGCCAAAGGTATTCATGGGGGTGAGGTGGAGAGGGCAGTGCAGGGCGAGTGAGGAAGAGTTTTTTTTAGAAAGATAGCAACCCCACCTCCAGGACGAGGCTCAGGTCTATCATACCGGAGGAGGGAGTAACCTGGGAGAGATACCAAGGAATCAGAGACATCATGAAGGAGGAAAGTTTCTGTTAAGCAGATCACGTCTGGTTTGTCAGAAGCAACCTGTATGGAGAGATCAGTCAAGTTTGAGCGAAGGCCCCGGATGTTTGAGGTCCATACTGTTAAAGAAGAGGAAGGGGGAGCATCGGATACAGAACGGGGGGGGGAGCGGTAGGGTAAGATGTGGAAGAGGAGGAAGATGTAGGGAGAGCTGTTGAAGGTGTGTCAGAGATTTCAGAATAGCTTGGAGAAAGGGAAGAATGGGGCCTGACGAGACCCCTGACGAGACCTCACCAGTGATCAGTTAAGTGCCCCCAAACACATAATTATTTCCCAGTTATTTTATCTTTTCCTGTGTCCGTGTTTCAAGTCTGTTGTGGGAACGTCCCAATTTAGCAATTTATTTGACCGTGTTTTATTTTGTATTACCAGCATCTCTTTTAATAAAGCTGGTATTTTTGGGACATTTTAAATCCGGTTTCGTTTGAGCTTATTTATTGCAGGTTTGAGGACTGCTAATGGGATCCGTGGAGGTAAGTGCTTCAGCATACTCCTCCTCCTCCTAACACCCCCCCCCCCCCCCCCCGCGCGTATTAACTCTGCCACATTTGATGAACACCTTCGAGTAACAGCTTGTTCGGCTATTCGTTCATTGGAAAGATTTTAATCGCCAGGAACGCGACAATATATAAACAACCAAAGTTGTTCGCGTCTTTTCGGAACACCCTGTATGTATGTATATGTTGGAACCCATCTGTGGATCGGTCCCATCGGCCGATGGGTCTGACCCGTTTGCGGATCCGCAGATGGGTGACCCATCTGTGGATCCGCAAACGGGTCAGACCCATCGCTGAGGGCCTCATAGAATCACATAGGGCCTCATAGAATCACACTGAGGGCCTCATAGAATCACATAATGCGTTATTGTGTTTATATAATTGACAATGCCCCGATTACGAAGCCACACCTTCATCTTTAGCTTTGGGGTGATTAAAGCATGCCAGGAATTGCTATATAAACAATGGAAAGCTGAGTCTGCCAGTGCCACCAGCGAAGTAGACCAGCGTTTTTAAATGGAGCGACATTATCTTATTTTTATCTTATCGACAAACGGTTTTTTTTTTTTGTTTTTTTTTTTTTTTTTGTATACAAGATCGAGGCTCGTGAAAGAGCGAACATTAATCACACAGAAAGACAAACAGACACATAAAACAAATAACATCGGGAGCGGTAGACAAGATGGGGAGAGAGGGGGAAGGACACAAACACAACATTTGAGAGCAGGGACCGAGAGACATGGAGACATCGAGAGATCTGTGGGAGGGAGAGGGCTTTGGGGGGGAGGCATGTGAAGGGGGGGAGGCATGTGAAGGGGGGAGGCATGTGAAGGGGGGGGGGGGGTGGGAGAGGTATAAACATATGGACACTGCCAGGATTTCCAGGAAATAAGTTGGAATTTCAAACAAGGTGGATCTGGGGTGAATTAGTGGGGGTAGAAAAGATCAAGGTTATGGATGGGGGAAGATAAGAGATGGTGGTGAACAGCTGTTTTAAAGACCTGGAGGGAGGAGAGGGATTGAAGGGAGTGTGGGAGTTTGTTCCACAGGCGGGAGAAAAGAGGAATGAAAGAGTGAAGGTGAGCAGAGAGCCGAGATTTCGGCAGTTTAACCATCAGAGGGTTGCTGGCAGATCTTGTGCGACCTGTAAGAATATTTGGGGGACAGAGCACAGAGAGGGCTGGGGGTGCAAGGCCGGAGAGGAGTCGGTAGAAGACAGAAAGACCACCAACCTGCCTGCGGTGAGTGAGTGAAAGGCCCTCAGAGATAGCTTCATCGCGGGAGATTCCAATGATTTTGAAAGCTTTGGATTCAACAGCGTGAAGCCGAGCCAGGTGTGAGGCAGGAGCACCAGCCCATAGGGGAGAACAGTATTCCATTGAGCTGCGGATGAAAGCCTTGTAAGTGGTGAGGAGCTCAGGTGTGCCGAGGAAGGACTTCGCACGACGGAGGATGCCCAGTCGGCGACTGGCTTTGGAGGCCAGCTTGGAAATGTGGTTTTCCCAAGAAAGATCATGGCAGATAGTGAGACCCAAAAGCTTGAGTGACAGAACTTCTTGGAGAGGATTGTTGAGAAAGTAGATGGGAGGGTTGTCCAGTCGATCTTTTCGGAGAGACATAGTAAGAGAGTGAGATTTGGCAGGATTGAAAGACATGTTCCACTTGTTTGACCAGTCTGTGATTTTGTCCAGGTCTTCAGAGAGTGAGGAGGCTGCAGACTGCCGATCTGAGGGAAGAGGAATGGAGCGGCAGAGAGTGGAGTCATCAGCAAAGAGATAGAGAGGATTTTCCAGAGAGTCAGAGAGATCATTGATAAAGACCAGAAAAAGCACAGGGCCCAGCACACTTCCTTGGGGAACTCCAGCCTGAACAGGAAGGGGAGATGAGAGAAATCCATTCAGGGCCACACGTTGACTACGACCAGAGAGGAAGTCCGCAAGCCATGCATGGAGATTTCCATGGATACCATAGGAGGAGAGTTTGGTGAGCAGAGCTGGGTGCCAGACCGTATCAAAGGCCCTTGATATGTCAAGGGAGACAGCTCTGATTTCCTGTTTGGCATTGAGGACCTCCATCCATTGTTGAGACAGCAGAAGCAGCATGTCCAGAGTAGAGTGACCTGGTCTGAAACCAAATTGATGATCAGAGATCAAGCCATTGGAGAAGAGGAAAGATTTCATATCCGAAGCAATGATGGATTCCATGACTTTGCTGATAATTGGGAGCAGGCTGATTGGTCTGTAGTTGCAAGGATCTGTTTTTGCACCTTTTTTGTGTAAAGCGGTAATGTTAGCTGATTTCCAGGATGCTGGCAGATGACCTTGAGCAAAAGATAGGGTGAAAATAACAGAGAGAGGGTGAGATAGAGCGGCAGAGCAGGATTTTAAGACCCGTGGGCTGATGCCGTCTGGTCCAGTTGCAGAATCAGAGTCGAGGTTTGACAAAAACTACTCCACCTTGTCAGGAGAGAAGGACACAGAGTCCAGGAGCAGTTGGGTTCGACTGGGAAAGGTGGGAACAGAGAGAGATGGGTTTGGGACTAAGGATTTCGAGGCGAACACAGAGTTGAGGCATTCGGCTTTGTCACGTGCGATGTCAACTGTGTGGCCATTTGAGGTAAGGGAGGGGATGGAGGGGGAACAAACACCAGAAACGGATTTGACCAGACGCCACCAGGATTTGGAGGAAGGAGACAGGTTTGAGAGTTCATTCTTGAGTGAGGAGAGATAGTGCTTCCTGGCACTCCTGAGGGTAGACACACACTTGTTCCGAGCTTGGTGGAAGGAACTGAGATTTCCTTCAGTTGGATTAGCCTTCCAAGAGGCAAAGGCAAGTTGTTTCAGGGCAACTGCCTCACCACAAGATTCAGTGTACCATGGACGGGAGGAAGGGTAAGACAATTGAAGGCGAGATGGGATAAATCTGTGCATGAGAGAGATCAGTTTGCTTTGGAAGAATTCCCAGGAAGAATTGATGTAAATTGGTTATCGACAAACCACATGTCACGGACTGCTTTATAAACATTTATGACATCAATTGCTTATTTTTAGGTTCAAATAAACATACTCATCCACCATGATGCATACACATTCCTTCAAGGTGAACAACACATCCGCAGATGGCGCAGACCCATCGGCCGATGGGTCTGCATTGTCATTTCTCGTGCATCCACAGATGGGTCGCCCATCTGCGGATCCGCAAACGGGTCAGACCCATCGGCCGATGGGACCGATCCACAGATGGGTTCCAACATATATACAGACTTGGCATTTAATATGGATTTTTCTTTTCTTTTCTTGACTTGGGTTTACTTTCTTAATTCAGAATATCAATCTGGTGAGTTTCTTTTCCACTTTGGTGATTTATTTGTTAAAAGAACCATGTCACTGATTGTCTGTCGCAGCAAGAAGTCAACAACAGGATTATATCACAGGTGGCGTGGAAAAATGTACGGACAGGTGCATTTGATGATTGGCTTCACAGTCGGGTATACAAGGGTCGTTGCATTCTGTATTAGTGGAAAACAACTGCTGCACGTCTCCAAAAGTTATTGCCGCTTCCTCTGGAGATGGTCCGACAACTCGACAATGCTGTTTGTCATAGAGTGGTGGCTTTACAAAATTATGGCATGAAACAGCGAGCTATTGCTCGGCAGTATGGCATCACTCAAGGTCAGGTGTCAAAGATCCTGAAACGAAATGCTCAGAGGGGTGTCCCTACTCCAATACCGAGGCCAGGACGTCCCCACAGAACCACAAGGAGGGATGATCGCCAGCTGCACCGGTTAGTCCGCAATGGCCGTACCAAGTCAGCTAATCGGCTAATCGGCTTAGGGCTGAGTGGCAGCAACTGACAAATGTGCCTGTATCCAGAAGGCTAGTCAACCAACGACTGGTTCAAGCAGGCTATCATGCCAGGCATCCCCTGAGAAAGCCATGCCTGACCAGACAACACAGCCAGCGCCAATTGCAGTGGGCCAGAGAGCACCGTCAATGGCAGCCAGGACACTGGAATCACGTGACCTTCAGTGACGAGTCTAGATTTCTGGTCTATCGTCAAGATGGCCGCGTCCGAGTGCGCAGACAAGTGCATGAAGCCCACAACGAAGATTGTATAGTGCCAAGGGTCCAAGCAGGAGGTGGTGGGGTGACCGTTTGGGCTGCTTTTCATGCAGGGGGCAAAACTGACCTGGTTGTTCTGAATGGAAACCTGAACCAGTTCAAGTACAGGGTCATTCTGGAAGAAATATTGCTTCCATTTGCTCGTGCAGCCTTTCGAGGAAACTTTGGCTTCCAAGATGACAATGCATGGCCTCATCGTGCTCGCATGATCCAACACTTTCTTGCTGACCGTGGTGTAGAGCATATGGAGTGGCCTGCCATGTCCCCGGATATGAATCCGATAGAGAACGTGTGGGCAGAATTAACGTGTCAAATCGACCACTTTGACCAGCAGCCGACCTCTGTGTGTGAATTGCAGCAGACTATTGTCACTGTATGGCAAGCAATTCCTGTCCAAACCTTGGCAAAACTCGTGAACAGCATGCCTCAACGTGTAGTGCTCTCCTGAATGCTCGTGGGGGTCACACGAAGTACTGAACTGTAATTTTACTGTCCGGAATCCCAGTCGTAATTTAACTTTTGTTTTTGTTCAAAAAAAATTTGGCTAATGTGCAAAATAAAGAGATACTTCTGGAAAACGTACAGAAGTTTAACACAGTACTGTCCATGAATCGAGTTCGATATCAGTTTACATCACTTTCAAGGATCAATTTATGTGTTTCGAAATGTCAAATGTGTTTTTTGTTTCTTTTAAAGGTCACATTAACAAAATCTAGAATAATTTCAACATAATTCCAATGAACTTTTGGTTCTAAGACATCTTGAAAAGTAAGTTCACCCCCACAAAAAAATATTCCATATTAAATGCCAAGTCTGTATGTCGAGATCATGCCTTTTATTGTGCCTTATGTAATTGTGGTTTGCATTTAATAATGGTTGCTTTGTGAAAAGGATTAAGCTTACTATGTTCCCTCTTGTTTTGAACTATGTTTTATTGTCCAACTGTGCCAAAAAATGTAGAAAGATAGTGAAACTGCTTGCTCTGTTAGACCCCTAGTGAAAACGCGTCTGTCTGTCCTTGACCAAAAGCCAACATGGAAGATAAGTTTTGAAAATGTCACGGTGCTCTTTCTCCCTCCCGCATCTTGCCCTTTGCTCATGCCAAAGAAGATAGGACAAGGGTGGGGGTACTGGTCAACGTTTCCCCCATTGTGTATTATACTGCTGAAACTTGCCAAAATTAGCGGAGATTTTTATCACACTCTGCAAGTATATAAGGAAGTTCTTTCTGTAAGGAACTCAGGAGTGTATGTGGCCATGCTGTTCATTTGTGAAGGGTATGACTCTTACACCCTCCACAGCGCTGTGATATTGGTTCATCATTAAATCTTGTTATCTATTGAACTCAAGGTGTGGAACATGGTTCTGTTCTCGACAGTTTTGGTGTCAGAAGTGGGATCCGACTCTGAGCGATATTTGGGAGGCAGACCCTGTGGGGACTCAGCGGAGAGGCTGGCCAGCACTGATTCGATTAACGTGAGTTTTCATACTAAGGGGTCTTTCCAAATTGAGCTCCGTTCACTCACTCAGGCTGTCTGTCTTCCATTTCGTCGTTCCGTGCTTGGATCACGAACAAATTGGAATCTGGTGTGTAAGTACAGGCCTATTTGGCTCGGGTAACAAGTTGTCTATTGATGAACCAAGAAATGGGGGTCAGTTAGCAAAAAGGGGGGACTTCTTGGTAAAGCCAAGAACTTCCCAGGCAGGGCAGTCTAGAGACAAGATGGAGTTGATGGGGTTGATAGTAACCAGAGAAAGTATTGGCTGCGGACTAACGGAGGGGACCCAAGGAGGATGGCCAGGATAAGTGTTAAGCTAAGTTAAGAAGGGAGAACCCCTTTTAGGAAAGCCCTGGCATGGGTGATAAGTTAGACAAGTTAGAAGCGCTATACAAGCATTGACCGCGAGTTAGCGCCGCGGGAGGACCGGATGAGGGAAATATCGGCGCGGTAAACTAGAAGGCAGGATTTTTCGGTGGATGGCCTCGGGGCGCTTCCTTGCGCCTTGTACGCATCACGAGCTGCTTCTTGCAAATGGGGGTCATGCTGCCGTGCGCTGGGAGCGACCGCCTGGGCGCATGGACGGGAAAATGTTCCGTGCACGTTAATTAAATATCTTAAGGGAGATTAAGGTATGTCGGAGTAATACTCAATCTGAAGTAAACTAGAATGATTTGAGTTCTGGAGACGGAGTGCGTGTATTCGACGCATTCGGGTGGCCGAGTCAGGCGAATAAAGGATTAAAATGAGCCAGGTAAGATGCGGCTGGTTGCACCTTTATAAGGATATGGAAGAATAAGGATAAGAATGGGTAATAGATATTGGTGTTAAGAATACTCCGGCGTGAGTACTGTGTTAAGAGAAGGGTATTACAGATCGGGGGGCGGCCCGATCTTCGACCCGCTGGAGGGACTAGCCCAAGGAAGGTAGGATGATGAGTATTTTAAGTTAAGCTACGCACTGGATGTGTGTATCTGATAAACCCCCCCCCCCCCCCCCCCCTCAAGGCCTTCTTTGTCCTGTCTCAGGATTTAAGGCATGCACATCCGGTGCAGTTTTTACCCAAAGGAAGGAGTTCTGACAATATGCTATAGGCAGGTCAAGTATTAGCTCTATCTGGACAAGAGATGAGGTTAGATCTGGAGAAATAAAACAGAGAGGATTATAATGTACGAGGTGTGTGGAATCCAGCTGTGAACACGCGAGCCGAGACATGCAGGCAGGTTGCCGGGGCAACGGAGTAGCTGCCTCGCGGGGAACAGCGAGGTGGGACAGAATCGAGACAGGAATGCGGACCGTGCTGTGCACAAGCAGGGGATGCATTCGTGTGTGTGAACAATGCGAGTGATGAGGTAGCTTGAAGTGATGTGTTGGAGTGAGCACATGTATGTTGTGTGCTGAGTGGAAGCAGTGCTGCATTGTCGAGCATGCTTCCAAGGAAGACTTTGGGATGCTAGAGTTGGAAGAGTTTTGTTTTGTATCTCAAGGGAGATATTGGTTATTTCTTATATGTGGAAATAGGAAATGTTTATGTGATTTTTGGAGAAGGATAAATTAAACTGGAATCAGAAAAGCGCAGGTACCAGATAGGAGAAAGGCAGGAGAAGTGCTGAGACTTCAAAAGCACAGGAAGAAAGAAATCCAGGTAGAAACCAAGGGATGGATAGGCTCACATCACAGCAAGGAGCCAGGTAAGTTCACAGGTAGGAAGTATATGGAGTGTGCATGAATTTATACTGTATTGTATGGAAAATGAAGTGTCAGTCACATGGTATGTGTGTATAAGGGAATGAATGATCTGTCATTGCAGCGTGTATTTGTGTTTATTGTGTGTGTGTCATTGATGTGTGTCATTGATTGACAAGGGGTTCCCCAAATTGCCTGCAGGCGTTGGGCAATCCGGATGAGTACATTTAGGAAGAAATAAGAGGTATCAGTTTAGATTTTGAGATGCCATGTGGGACTCAGTCTGCTGGGGAAAATTGGCAGGGAATAATGAGTATGTTATGGAGAGCATGTGTAGACAGGGCTTTAAAACAAGTGTTCAATTACATCCCCACATTAACGGCTCTCCAGATGTAGCAAGGGAGAATGGGAGTAAAAGTCAAAGATGATAGGCTGTCAACCGACTGGGTGTTTATTCAACGGCATGGCCGGGGCTTGTATTTGGCCGACTTGGGATGGCAGAATGCGTTGAATGAAGGCAAGAATGACATGTGATGCTGGCGTGAGTCCAATCGGAAGGATGGATGGTTATGGTTTCACCCGGTCTGTTTATCTGTCTGTCTGTCCGGACACGGAGCTCTTGGGAGAGCCAGGATGGGTTGGGGGTGACCAAGATGAATGTGGACAATATATTAATTGTTTGCCATTGTGAAAATTTTGCCCTCGATTTGAGACGAAGACATATGGCATTTGCTGTCGGGCTCAGGTTGGCTGGTTTCCTCAGCTCTGGAGGATCAGAGCGGGTGGATATTTTAAGTTGATACTCCTATGACAAATGTTGATACTCCTATGTGATGCGGGGTATGTGTGTGGTGATGGTGTCTGGGGCCTCGGGGTTTGCCCCTGCCTATTTGCCGGTCTGTCTGTCTGTTACATTTGACCCTCAGAAAAGGTTTCGTGAAAGGGGTTACACTTGATGGGCCAACTTATGGACAGGAACATGGAATTTGTACAGAATGCAGGCGATAACCCACCTGTGTCTATCTCTGTGTGTGTGTGTCCGTATTTGTCTGGCTTTCTGGCTGTCCATGGAGTCATGTCTTTGAACACTGATTTTGAGGGAGTTGCGGGTGTGCCATGGAGTTCAGGTGCACCTGCGGTGGTTGAAAGGTGGTGGTGGAGCTGGTGCGAGGATGCACGCTTGGATTAAAACATGTATTTAATTATCTGAGGATGTGTGCCGAGGTACAGTGTGGATTAATTAAGGGAGAGGGCACTTTGACTTTGTACATCCGTGGACTTTGCCATGCGTGTGAAAGCGCAAGTCGATGATAATAATGTCTTGTCCAGCACAATATTTTCGCAACTATGGAATGTGCTCGAATTCCATGTTGGTGCAATGCGAGTGTGATTCCTGCCATGCATGCCGCGAGAGATACATTGTTTGTGATGGGACTGTGGCGAAAGGTTGGATAGCAATGTGTAGAATATAAGATGCGTCGGTACATTTGTGTTGATCGATGCGCCGAAAAAGAAGTTGGAGGCGCGTGATGGAGTTGCAGGTGCGGACCAAAGCGGTATCCGCGGTGTTTATTGGGGGTCGAAAGTCACTCCCTCAGTGTCTGCAGACTTGTCGTTCGGCAGTGTCGAAAGACAGGTTCGATTGTCGGTCTGTCTGCTTGATTTTCGGGTCTCACTCTGAGTATATGGTGTATACTCTGAGTATATGGTCGTTTTCTGTTTTGTGCTTTAATGGTGGTTGATTTGACTTCCCTGAAAGGGGGACAATAAATATTTGGTGTTAGCTGTTGTCATTTCGGATGTTTGCAGTTGTAATGTGGAGCCAGTCTGTCTGTCCGACTGGGTGTGTCTGACTGCGTCTGCAGATATGGATCAAGGAGGAGCAGTGTCTGCGGTGTCTGTTATGGTGTCGAATGTCATTCACTGTGTCTGCTGACGTGTTGTGTGACTATGGTGACTATGATGGTGTGTCCTGGCGGGAAGAATCGTGGCAGCCTACAGATTTGAATGGAATGGCCTCTGTGAGACCATCCTGTTAGTACGTTGGGGGTTCGTCTGTCTGTCTGTCTGTGAATGGAAACTCAGAAAATTGAACTGGACTTCGACAGAAGGCAGGTGGGTGGTCACCTGCTGTGAATTGTGGTGGAACATTTGTGATGTCCCCTAATACGAGGGGACGAATTGGTTTGTAAATGTGTTGTGCAGGTACTTTCTCTGTAGGTAGCCAAATTCTACCTGGGGTAAGTCAAGGTGGAGGGGAGTTGTCTCTGATGCCTTGCTCCACGGGGCAGTACTATTGTTGTCAAGTCTCATGTAATCTTGGTTAACGTATATCTACGGACAAGAGCTGCACTTTATTTTAGTAAGTGACTGAGAAAGTTTGTTTTAAAAAGTGCCAGTGGAGTTGTTTAGAGTTATGGAGGTCACAGCTCGCTGGAACCTCTTTGTTTATGTTTGGCTGGCTTACACTGGCTAGTGTATGGGAAAAAGGGGGACTGAAAATGCTTTGAATTTGCAGCCTGGCGGACAAGAGCTGTGTTTGGGAAGGTTAGAATCCAGCATTTTGCAGCCCTGAGCAGAGGGGATTGCCCATTGGGCATGTTTAGGATTTAACAGAGTGGTGGAGGTCTGTGGAAATATGAATCCAATGTTTGATGTATACTGGTCGGTGTGCTCTGAGTTCGAAGGAAGATGATGCGATTATTTCAGATTTATCATAGTTAAGTTTGAGAAAGTTGATTTGAAGCCAGGATTTATTTCAGTGATGCAGTCCGTAGGGCTATTCGGGTACTTTGAAGTGATTTACATCGGAATGCATCTCTTGGAGGACTCCCGCTGTTCAAGGGAGGAAAGGTGTGAAATAGTGACGTCATCCTCACTGGAATGTGGTTGGGAATGGCAGGATTGACGCGAGAGTCACAGTGGGTGAAAAAAATTGACCAACATGAGAATTTGGTCTATTTCAATAAATAGATCAGGTTATTTTATTTTTATTATTTGTTTATTGGGCAGCTATTGGGCCAGAGGCTAAAACAGGTGTCTGCAACAGGTGCATGGGATGCTAAGAGAGGTATTGGAGGACATTGGATTGACTTTAAATTGAAATGAAAATTGAACAGGTGGATTAGGAAAATGAGTTTGTTCAAATAATCGTGGCATCTGTGGGATGCAACAATTTTGTGCCAGAATAGTGTATGGGGAACCGTCATCTGGGAAGCGTCGTTAAATGGCAGTAGGTTTAGACGGGTATTGGAAGGGTTCGTGCAATGTCATTTTGGGGCACCACTCGACACAAGAGTGGTAGAGAGCTGAAGTGAATTCTGCCAATATGGTGCAATAGGGTGACAACTGAGTTTTATTTGGAAAACTATTTGTTTGCAAACTTGGTTCGTACAGAAGCTGGCAAAGAGATTATGCCAGTCTGAGGGAGTTTGTGTCCTTTGGATGGGAGCTGGAGCCTTGTAGGGTTGGGGCTTGTGGCTCGCCATTGTCTGTCTGCCAGTTATGGTGGGCAGAGGGAAGAGGGAGTGATACTGCTCTGGCCTCTTGCTTGGCAGAATTGAGTATTGCTGGGTTTACCCCTGTTCAAAATTGAGCTCTCGAGAGCTGATTAACATTAGGATGCATCTCTCAAGGGACCCCTGGGTGGTCTCGAGAGCTGAGGTGTGAAATATGGTGACATTGTCTTGTGGACACTTTGTGAGTGGCTAGACATGCGCCTGAAAGGGGAAATTGTATTCATAACTCATGTGGGTTGTGTCTGAAGGAAAGGTTTGGGAGGAAGTGTGAAGAAGGTCGTGGAAAGTGCAAAGATGATTGGATTGGAAAGTCGACTCAGATGGATTATTTGTCAATGACAGGTGACTGCAGGAATTGTTGAGGAAGTAGAGGAAAAGGTTGTAAAATGTTAATGGAAAAGACAGGAAATAAAGGAAAGTGGTTAGTTATGGACTGTTGTTTTTGAGATAAGAAGGTGATACAAGGGGTTGGCTTGCACTGGGGGGACCAATGAATGTAAAGTTTAAAAACGTTGTGTTAGATTGCTACATGCAGAATGACCCCAATCGAGGAGGTGATTGGGGGCTGGTGAAGATTGGATCACGGCTCTGCAGACCAGGTGAACAGAACTCCACCAGGTACGTGGGAATCACATCAATTGACTTATTGCTCAAAGGGAGGTGATAGAGCAAAATGAAGAAGATTGTCATGTGGACCGCAAGGCTAACCTCCGCTCTTGCAGGGAAATGGCTTTGGGAGGCTAGTTGTTGTTTTGGTAGACTCTAGGTTCTAAAACCTAAGGCAAAATGCATAGGAGGGTAAAGTTGGTGATTGCGGATGGAGATTAGCTAGAGAACTTGGAGACGATTTCGTTATTTTTCAGATAATTTTTCCAGTGGGTATATACTGGTGTGAAATTCACGTATCTAGGAAAGAAGGGAAAAAATGTCCAGGTATTGATAGGATAACAGTGAAATTTTGAAGGGGAGAATACCGATTATTTCCATTGACCAAATGGGGGGGAAATGGTTGGTAAATCATGTATTATTAGATGTAGGGAAGATGATTAAAAGGAAGGTATTTTCGGAAATTGGTGAAAGTAAATATGGCATTTGAATTTCCAGACACGACACAGGAAATGCGGCTATGAATACGCCAACCATCTGAGAGATAAGGTAACTAAATGCCAATTGGTGGGACGGGGGGGCTAGGAATTTGACCATGGTGTGTGTAAGAAAGTATTTTTCAGGATGGACGATGAAGAAACCGCCGTCGGAAGACCATGATCTTGACCACAGAGGCCGTCGACCTGAATGGGTCCTACAACAAGGCAGATGTGACCGGCGCTTCAGAAGATTGTATTGATTTTTGTGATGACTGTGATACTTGTGTTGAAAATCCCTTGTGGGAACTGGCTGATGCCTGTATTGATGTTTGTGATGGCTGTGATACTTGTGTGGTAAACCCCTTGCGTGTACTGGCTAACGCCTCTTATGTATTACAAGCTCACAGCTGTACACCCCCTTCCGACCCAACTATGGATCTGATTGCGACGCTGGGTCTGGCAGTCGAGGGACCCGACATGGATATCCTAGACCCGCAAGCCGACCAGGCGTCCATGGGAGACTTTGACATAAAGGAAGTCCCTCTCTTTGCTTCAAATGTTTTGGATCTCTTTGCTTCAAGTGATTCGGATTTTAACGCTCTGTACCCTGACCAGGAACATGAGACACAAGATACTGACAACATTATGTATTCCCCAGAACAGCAGCACGTGAGAGATCTCATGGGCATGATCGTTGATTAACTTCGAAGATCTGCAAGGACCGCATCTGCAAAGGGTGGGGGGAGCAAGTTCCGCAGGGGAGGTTGTTGGCCCCCTGGCGGAGCAGAACCTCATCTGGACCAGAGGCCTTCGTTGTGGATCCGAAACGTTAATAGACTTTCATGTTCTGAGTCTTCATGTTCCAAACACGCACAACATGACACCTTTCAAACATGCATGCAAGGTACTTTATGTGCGTGGCATGCCTTTGGAGGACACACATACAACACTCAATAAAGCCCGATGTGGCCACATATAACACTATACTCTTTTGCTTTGCAAATAAAGCCGATGTGGCCTGGTCTCTGTGATACGTAGTCTCGTAGAGACCAAATGGGGGAATGTCGAGATCATGCCTTTTATTGTGCCTTATGTAATTGTGGTTTGCATTTAATAATGGTTGCTTTGTGAAAAGGATTAAGCTTACTATGTTCCCTCTTGTTTTGAACTATGTTTTATTGTCCAACTGTGCCAAAAAATGTAGAAAGATAGTGAAACTGCTTGCTCTGTTAGACCCCTAGTGAAAACGCGTCTGTCTGTCCTTGACCAAAAGCCAACATGGAAGATAAGTTTTGAAAATGTCACGGTGCTCTTTCTCCCTCCCGCATCTTGCCCTTTGCTCATGCCAAAGAAGATAGGACAAGGGTGGGGGTACTGGTCAACGTTTCCCCCATTGTGTATTATACTGCTGAAACTTGCCAAAATTAGCGGAGATTTTTATCACACTCTGCAAGTATATAAGGAAGTTCTTTCTGTAAGGAACTCAGGAGTGTATGTGGCCATGCTGTTCATTTGTGAAGGGTATGACTCTTACACCCTCCACAGCGCTGTGATATTGGTTCATCATTAAATCTTGTTATCTCTTGAACTCAAGGTGTGGAACATGGTTCTGTTCTCGACATGTATATACAGGGGGCTGCAAAAGTAGGTATACAGTAATGAAAAACAAAACGTGCGAACAAAACGTATTCTATTGATTAATACAAGCATATCAATAATAACATATCAATAATAAACATATCAATAATAAACATATTAATCCCTCAAATGTTCAAACTGTTTGCCCCCGGCATTCACACACTCCACTAGTCGAATATTCACACACTCCTAGTCCACACTAGGCAGAATCCAGTTTCAAAATCCATTTGCGCTCCTCGTCCGTTGAATTACCAGCCATCGTTAAATTTCCACTTCACCTGCAAATAATAGATGTATTATAGAAAAAATTACGAAAATACAAATATTAAAACTGGTAATAATGATTTTAATGAATTAAATGAATATAAATTTTTATTTATTTATGAATTCGAGTATTAAATGAATCCTAGCACCACTATTATAATACTGGTAATACTGATGCAGTAAGGATTATACCAGTATTACCAGTATTATAATAGTGGTGCTAGGATTCATTTAATACTAGAATTCATTTAAAAAATATATTTTATATATTTTTTAAATGAATTCTAGTATTAAATGAATCCTAGCACCACTATTATAATACTGGTAATACTGGTATAATCCTTACTGTATACCTACTTTTGCAGCCCCCTGTATATATATATATATATCTATATATATATATATATATATATATATATATATATAAGTATGTACAGTCACGTGAAAAAGTAAGTACACCCCATGTAAAGTTTTGACTTTTTCAACATATTTCAACATACAGCTATTTGATCTTCATTTCAACAATATTGATAGATAAAGGTGATATAATATAACAAATATCATGAAACATTTACATTTTGTAGTCCATTGTATAATTTAAATAAACATAAATGCAAATTTCGCATGTGGAAAAAGTAAGTACACCCCGACATTTATCACTACTTCAAATACCTAAAATTAGAATCAGGTGCACCAGCTCAGGTGCAAATGATTAGAACATTGTTAGAGAGGATCTTGGAGTAACCTGTTTTATTTATACCTCAGACATTTAGTTTGGTTTGCTCTTTGTTGTTGAAGTGTGCGGCATCACCACACCTAGATAAAAAGAGCTCTCTGAGGCCTTCATAAAGAAGGTTATAGATGCCTACGAGTCTGGGAAGGGATTTAAACAGATCTCCAAACAATTTGAAATCGATCATTCGACTGTCCGGAAGATCATCTACAAGTGGAGAAGATTCCAAACAACTGCCAACTTGTTCAGGCCAGGCCGCCCCAGCAAGTTCAGCCCGAGAGCAGACCGGAAGATGCTGAAAGAAGTCTCTAAGAACCCCAGAATGTCATCACGGGACCTACAGGTAGCTCTTGCCACTGTTGATGTCAAAGTGTACGAGTATACCATTAGAAAGAGGCTGCACAAATTTGATCTACATGGGAGGTGTGCCAGGAGGAAACCTTTGCTGTCCAGAAAGAACATCAGGGCAAGACTAAAGTTTGCTAATGAACACCTAGGCAAAGACCAGCACGTCTGGAACAATGTGCTCTGGACAGATGAGTCAAAGGTAGAGCTATTTGGCCACATTACCAGAAGAAATGTTTGGCGAAAACCAAAGACGGCATTTCACCACAAGAACCTGATACCAACTGTAAAGCATGGTGGTGGAAATATTATTGTTTGGGGCAGCTTTGCTGCATCAGGGTCTGGGCCGCTCACCATCATATAATCCACTATGAATTCTTCATTGTAGCAGAGGGTGCTTGAGGATAATGTGAGGCCATCTGTCGGAAAGTTGACGCTCAACCGAAGGTGGACCTTGTAACATGACAATGACCCTAAACATACCAGTAAATCCAACAAGGAGTGGCTGAAAAGAAAGAAATGGAGGGTTCTGGAATGGCCAAGTCAAAGCCCGGATCTAAATCCCATCGAGATGTTGTGGGGGGATTTGAAACGAGCTGTGCATGCAAAAACCCCTCAAACATCGCACAGCTGAAAGAATTATCCATGGAGGAGTGGGAAAAAAATTTCTCCCAGTCGATGTCAGAGACTGGTAGACAGTTATAAGAAACGCCTACTTGAGGTTGTTTCTGCTAAAGGGGGCAATACCACCTATTCGAGCCAAGGGTGTACTTACTTTTTCCACATGCGAAATTTGCATTTATGTTCATTTAAATTATACAATGGACTACAAAATGTAAATGTTTCATGATATTTGTTATATTATATCACCTTTATCTATCAATATTGTTGAAATGAAATCAAATAGCTGTATGTTGAAATATGTTGAAAAAGTCTAAACTTTACATGGAGTGTACTTACTTTTTCACGTGACTGTATATACTATATATACTGAAACGCAAAAGAAACTTACCACCTTTGAAACCTTTAAATATCAACAATAACACTGCGTGTACTAAATGTGTGAACTTATTTGTGGACAATAGTGTCCTCACTGTCAGACAAAACGGTCACGGATTGTCACTTGAACCTTCAATGGTCACTTCATAGCACAGCTGTTGAACAGCCGTTTTGACTGTCAGTGATTAGCCAAGAGGTACGGGATGATTTTAATGAGCTGCACGTGATGTCTTGATATTGGCTTTAAAAAGGCCAGTGCAAAATGGGCATTTTGACCGAAAAATTTGACCATTTTGACCAACTTCAAAAAGACCGAAAACACAAAAGAAGCTTACCACCTTTGAAACCTTTAAATATCAACAATAACACTGCGTATAGTAAATGTGTGAACTTATTTGTGGACAATAGTGTCCTCACTGTCAGACAAAACGGTCACGGATGGTCACTTGAACCTTCAATGGTCACTTCATAGCACAGCTGTTGAACAGCCGTTTTGACTGTCAGTGATTAGCCAAGGGGTACGGGATGATTTTAATGAGCTGCACGTGATGTCTTGATATTGGCTTTAAAAAGGCCAGTGCAAAATGGGCATTTCAATCAACATGCCACGATTGTCAAGGGATCAACGGCAGCGTGCCCTGGGCATGCTGCAAGGTGGACTGAGCTACCGTGAGGTGGCATGTCGCCTTGGCTGTTCACACCAGACGATATCGGCCCTGGTTTGACAGAGACACCCTCCACAACTCTGCAGATGACAGACCTCGATCAGGGAGGCCAAGAGTCACCACTGCAAGGCAGGACAGGCAGATGGTCTGAAGTCACCTGCGGGATCGATTCCGTCCAGCATCCCGCACTGCGGCAGAAACTCCGGGGCGTGCAAACCCACGGATCTCCAATGATACTGCACGAAGACGACTGCATGACTATGGTCTGACTGCCAGAAGACCATACAGAGGCCCCGTGATGATGGTTGCCCATCGCCGCAACCGTCAGAGATGGTGCCAGCAGCATCAGCGGTGGACCTTGGTGCAGTGGAACGAGGTCGCTTTCAGCGATGAGTCAAGGTTCTGTGTGGACAGTCCTGATGGGCGTGAGCCGTGAGTGTGTCTGGAGAAGAACTGGCGAGTGATATGCCGATTGTTGCGTGCGTCAAGCCAACAGGTGGGGTGGCCCAAGTGTGATGGTGTGGGCAGCCATATCAGGCCGGTACAGGACGCCACTGGTGGTTGTGGATGGGAATCTTAACGCCCAGCGGTATGTGGATAACATCCTGCGACCTCATCTGCTGCCATTCCTGCTAGACCACCCAGAACTGAGAACCTTTCAGCATGACAACGCTCGTCCCCATGCTGCTCGCTTTACCACTGCATTTCTCCAAGGCGAGAACATCAACACCATGCAGTGGCCTGCGCTCTCCCCTGACCTGAATCCCATAGAGCACCTGTGGGATGAGCTTGGGAGACGCGTAGTTGGCAGGGCCAGGACACGGGCAGAGCTGCTTCAGACATTGAGGACTGAGTGGGACAGAATCCAGCAGCAATCCATCCAAAGACTGGTAGGCAGTATACGCCGACGATGCACTGCCTGTATCCAAAACAATGGTGGCCATACACGCTATTGAAAGGGGACTGACATTGCACCCTGTGCTGTTCTGTACTGTAGAACAAACTGATGAGATGGTGTATCTTGGTCAAAAACTTGACATGTCATCAATAAAATGCCAATGTTTCAATTAGCAATTGTTGGTTTGTTACCTTCGAAAAGCGGAAGGTTATGTTTTGATCGCTGTGTATTTATTTGTATGTCTGTGTGTGTGTGTGTGTGTATGTTATTCGCATAACTCAAAAAGTATTCAACCGATTCGCATGAAATTTGGTGGGATGATAGGTTATTATCCGGGAACCATTTGATTAGATTTTGGAATCGATCGGGTCAAAGGTCAAGGTCAAGGTCATGAAAAGGTCAAAATCGTCTTTTTACCATAGCGCGGTCAATTTGTGTCCAATTTGTATGAAACTAATGCCAAAATGCTTTGCTACACAGATCTTGTAGTCTTTTATTTTGGCAACAAAAGTAGCTGCGGCGAAGGTATGCGCTCTACCGAGTGCCCGTTCTAGTTTTATTTTGAACTGTTACAATTTTATTACATTTCAAACAAGTGGTAAATTTCTTTTGCATTTTCGGTCTTTTTGAAGTTGGTCAAAATGGTCAAATTTTTGGGTCAAAATGCCCATTTTGCACTGGCCTTTTTAAAGCCAATATCAAGACATCACGTGCAGCTCATTAAAATCATCCCGTACCCCTTGGCTAATCACTGACAGTCAAAACGGCTGTTCAACAGCTGTGCTATGAAGTGACCATTGAAGGTTCAAGTGACCATCCGTGACCGTTTTGTCTGACAGCGAGGACACTATTGTCCACAAATAAGTTCACACATTTACTACACGCAGTGTTATTGTTGATATTTAAAGGTTTCAAAGGTGGTAAGTTTCTTTTGCGTTTCAGTATATATATGTATATATATACATATATATATATTGTTGCGAATATGGAATTTGGCCTCCATATCCGCTTGTAAATATTCCCCTATTTTCTCCAATACTCCCCAACTTTCCCCGATCCCCCATTCCCTAGTCCCATTGCATGTAAATAACAATCAGTAGAGCCGACCTTCCCCTTATTCCCCCATTAAATGTCGTGCCCAGGTCCACCGCACCACACGTAGACAACTTTCGGACATCTTCCTAGTTATTCTTATTCTATGTCAGTTAAGGCCTCGTCTCCATTAATTATGACTCTTCGTTGCACCAGAATGTGATTATATGGCATCAGTAGTGAGTTTAGGACCTTTCCCATACCTCCTTCCATCTTCTTCCCCAACAATTACAACAACAACAGAGGAGATGGCGGCGGAGCGGGGGAGGATGCGTCCTCACACCGGCTCGATTAGCGCCATAGACCATGCGCTCCACGGGGTTACCACGAAGGGGCTCCTTGTCAGCTCCTCGTCAAGGGCGGAGCCTGGTAAACCCCCCGCACGCACCCAATGAGAAGCAACGTGCCGATTCCACGAGGCGGAGCTAACGAGCCGAGGGCGTGTCACTCCCCGCCGGATATACGCGGCCCCGCGCCGGATGTGACGTGAGATGCGCCCCCAGCTTGAGCAGACAAGACGCCATCCGAGCGCTGCGACCTCCCCGCATCTCTGGACCGGACCGAGTCGATTCTGACCTTTGAGCCCAGGTGCACCTGGAGCCATCGCTACCCGCCTGTCCTTTCCATCAATCCCCGTGTGAGTCAGCTTTGTCCCGTTTATCTGTCGTCTGTTGGGAATAATATAAGATTGTGTCTAAGTGCTTGTCTTTCTATGCTGTCCCTCTTGTAGTTGTAATCTAACCTTCCGCCTTAATATAACCTCCTCCGGAGGTCTTGAGAACTGAACCCCTGGTGTCGTATTGTGTTATTGTAATCCAGCCGGGTGTCTTCTTTTTCTTATTGAGCCAGCATCGCGCGACTTCGTCAACGTCGAGTATAGTCGGGTAATTTGTGCGGACACGACGGCCATTCCGCTCGGCCCACTTTAACATCAAAGTCGTGTCTGTAACAATTGGTGTCGAGGAGTGGAATTCGAACCCGGGACTAAATTTATTAGGCCCAAATTGGTAACAAGTAGAATCGATTCGGAGCGCGTTTCCCGCGCGAAATTATAACGGCGAAATTTGTATTTGTTTTACGAAACTCGAATTTTGCAAGTCGCGCTATGGCGGATCAACACGGCTGGGGTCCGGTAGGGGAGAGTGAAGCAGGGTCGGTCCAGGACCAAATTGAGGGACATGAGGAGAGCGAAACAGCGAGGGTAGCAGGCACGCAAAATGGCGCCTCGCAAGAGCGCGCGGTAGCCGAGCCCGCTGTATCAACGGGCTTTAACATGCAGCCGATTGACATACAGGCCCTCATTGCGCAGCTACAGGCAGCTGTACAGATGAGTATGGGGAGCCAAATTGAGCGATTGAGTGAGCAAATGGGGGTAATGAGGGACGAAGCGAGGGGTACCAGTGAGGGGTTAGACAATAATTTTGAGAAGTTAGACAAGAAATTTGGGAAGTTAGACAATAATTTTGAGGGGTTAGACAACGGGATAAAAGAGGTGAAACATGGGTTAACGGGGGTAGAAAACAGAATGGCCGCTCAAGAGAATCAAATGGAAGGGATGCAAAAGGGGTTAGAGGGGGTAGAAAATAGAATGGCTGCCCAGGAGAATCAGATAGAGGGAGTGAAAAATGGGTTAGAGGGGTTAGAAAACAGTATGGAAGGCAAATTGAGGGACATGAGGGACCAAGCGGAAAGGGAAGTTAAACAAATGGAGCAGCAGATAGAGGGGGTCAGAATGGGGGTAGAAACCAAACTGGATGCTCACAGGGAGGAAATGGAGCAGATGAGGGTGGCATCTGGGCAGGAGATGCAAGTGATGGGAGAGGAGATCAGAAGAGGAGTGAGTGAGGAGGTCGGAGGAGTGCGCGAGGAGGTGAGGCACTGTAAGGAGCGCATGGAGAAAGAGGTGAGAAAGGGGACTGTAAAATTGCAAGGTGGTATAGAGGAGTTGACGCTGGGAGTAGAACAACTGACAGTGGGACAAAAGGAGTTGGGGGACCAGGTAAAGAAGAACACAGCGGTAATAGAGGGTTTAAAATCGACACAGAAGGAGATGAAAAAGGACGTAGGGGTAATTAAAAAAGAGTGTCAGACGGTACATGAGGACCTGACGAGGAAAATGGACCAGGTGGTAGAGGTAATGGAGGTTAAAGAGCGGGAGGTGCGGGAGCACATAGGAAAAAATAAAGTGGAGTTAGAGGAAGAACTTAAAGGGGCGCACGAAGAGATGAAGGAGATGAAGCAAAAATTAGAAGAAGTGGAAGAAGGGGTGAGCGAAATTAAAAAGCGACGGAGAGAGGATAAGAAAGAGATAAAAGAGGAGGTAAAAGAATTGGTCCAGAGTCTGTGTTCGGATCGTGATGATGTGCTCATTAACCGGATGAGGGATTCGCAGGTGATGGAGGAGAAGCGAAGAGGAAGAGGACCCGGTGTAAGTGGTGACCAATATGGTCGTGCGTATGATGCGCCAGGGGATTTAATAAGCTTGGGGGTCGAGATAGACCCGGGTGTTCGTGAGAGGCCGTTGGTGAAGTGTGCGACAGGTCTGGTGTGCGAAAGAGGAGGTGTGCGAGAAAGTCCGACTCTGGGGTGTGTGAGGAAAAAGTGCGTGCCAAGGAGTGAGGGTGCTGGCGAGAGTGAGTCGGTCGTAGCGTGTGTGCGAGGGAGCACATGGAAGCGCGGGGTGGTGAGTGTTACAGAGGGTGTGACGGGAGAGTGTGCGCAGGAGTGTGCGCGAGAAAGGTGTGTGACGGACAGGTGCATGAGGAAAGAGTGCGCTGTCAGAAGTAAGGAAGAGTGTCCACCTGTGGTGAGTGTTACAGAGGGTGTAACGGGAGAGTGTGCGCGAGAAAGGTGTGTGATGGACAGGTGCATGGGGAAAGAGTGCGCTGTCAAGAGTAAGGGTGAGTGCGCTGTCAAGAATGGTGGTGAGAGTAGTGAGAGTGACATGGAGCGTGAGTTAGTTGTGACAGGTGAGCGAGGATGTACACCTGGGATGGAAGGATGCACACCGGGAATGGTGGAGCGTGAGTGGGAATGCACGCTGGAGTTGGTGGTGAGGCACGTGGTTGGGTGTGCGAATGAGGGCACACCTGTGATTGTCACAGAGGAGGTGACCGAGGAGGGGGCGCGAAGCGGTGTATTGGTGAGATGTGCGAGCAACGAATGTGTGCCAAAGTGTTCGGTGGTCAGGTGTGTGACCAAGGCTGTGAGTGGAATGGGTGTACCGAGGTGTGTAAGGAAAGGTACGAGGGGCATGGAAACGGCTGGATGTGTGAGCAAGGAACGGGCTGCGGGGTGTAAGCATGCAGGTGAAGCATCGACATTAAACGGGTTAGAGGTTAGGTCGACTTTTAGCCGAATCGGGCCCTCGGTGCGTGCTGGGCCTCGCTTTGAACGGCCGCGTCCGTGCTCCACTAGGCGGAGCGGGCAGCCCGATAGGAAGGGTCGTTATGGCGACCACGTTTTGTTGAGACGTGCCGGCAGGTCGAGATCGGGACATTGGATGGCTCCACGCCGAGGTGGTGCGTGGGATCTCGGCCCGGGTAAGCCCCCGTCCCTGCCCCGAATGCCGGACGCATCCAGCCGCTGGCACAAAACAACCAGCATCCATTGCTTGGCTTTACGAAGCCGGGCTTTGGACAGGGATTGGCGCACCGAGAGGTATTAGTGAGTCGACTGGGTGATGAGGTTAGTGTTTTGGACCCAAAATTGGAGAAAAACAAAATTTGATGATTGGCAAAGGATTGGCAGAGTGATGATTGGTAATGGTACAGTGATTGGCAGATGATTGGCAAATTTTTGATTTGTTGAAATTTGATGTGCAAAATTGGTAGTGAGAGACCCCCGATGTGGTGGGATGGCATCCCTGCCACCCTTCCCATGTGGGGGGCAAAGGAGCAATAGTTTATGGGGTGTATGGCAGTGAAAACTAGCCCGGGTGGGTTAGGATATTGTGTGTAGGGATCTAGAGAAGATGACATTAGGTGACGTTAAGTTTAGTTAGTGACTGATACCTGTAGTGGGGACGCAGGTAGATTAGTATGGATGATAATGACGAGGGAGCGCAATAGTTTAAAGGGACGACTGGGAAGCGCAAGTTTCAGAAGGGAGTAGTTAGCTGAGATGATGCCGTGTGTGTGTGAGAATTGAACAGGTGTGATTGCACAGGTGTGCAACTGGACAGGTGTGTGGAGCAGTGTATGAGTAGTGAGTGTGTGGATCAGCGCGAATGCGCTTGGGGAGAGAAGGGTGCAGGTGGCACCAGGTGTGAGAGCACAGGTGTGCAAGTACAGGTGTGTGGAGAGAGTTGGAGTAAGTGGTATGGAGTGGTGTGCGTGGTGCGAAGGTGTGGATGGGGGAAGAGTGGACCCCTTTCACGAGTACCCGGGGCGGGTAGTGTAAGTGTTAGGTAGAGGGTGCAGGTAAATTGTGGTTGGATATTGGCATTTGTGGTGCGGTGGCAGAATGGTGTTGTGGATGGGTGCATTAGTGTTGTGGAAATGGCTGGGCGTGTAGCCTGTTAGTGTGTGTAGTTGGTTGGGCACTCCACCACTGTGAGGATGTCGGCCAGGTGAGGCCGCAGGTGGGCTCTGGGAGCCGGTAGTTGTGAGTGGGTGCCTGAGGATCCCGGGTGTGGATCGGGCAGCCCAGTGCCAGAGAGGGCACGGAGTGGGGAGAGCGCCAGAGGGCCTTCCCCAGGTAGATAGGTTAGGGTAAGGAGCAGGTAAGCTCGGAGGCAACTGCAGTGGTGGAGGGGTGCAGGTGGGTAGACCCACTGGGAGAGGTACACGCCACAGCCCAGAAATTGTACGAGGGCACCGGGAGATGAATCGGGGGAGTGAGACCCCAAATTGAAGAGCACCACAGTTTGGCCAATGGGAATTGGTTTTTAGAACCCATAGTGTAAGAGGGCCAATGGTTTGGCCGGAGGAAGACCCCGGGTGGTGTAAAGTTGTTAAAGTCATTTAGGAAATAGTTAGGATTGAAGAACCTGTCGCACCATACGCAGCCACTTACCTGTGGTGATGATGATGACTCCACACCTGTGTTTTCTTTGTTCTGTGTGCAGGAAATGAGATTGCTGTGGATTTGTGAGACGCATCACGACGTGGATGAGACATTGGGGTGATTCCATCTCTCCCTCCTTAGGAGGGACTGATGATGAATTGGTGATGGCAAATTTTGATGTGCAGTTGGAGATGGCAAATTTTGATGAGAGTTGAAAATGGCAAATTTGATTGGTTAGGAGGGAGAGAAGACGAATTTGGTTTATGGGAGGAACGGGGAAGACAGTAGGGATGTTTGTCGATTTGTAAAGTAGATGTTTATGGGTAGTGTTGTGTTTTGTGGATGCAGTAAGGGGTAAGGGAGGGGCCATGTAGGTTACCTGGTGGGGGGGGGCGTACGATAGGAACGTACCTGTCTCACCTGGTTCCCATGTGCCCCCAGTGTGCATCACCTTACATTGCGTGCACTTTTGCGCCCTTACCACCTTACTCACTTGTTTCTTCTTTTGTCTCCCACCTCCGAGGATCTGGCTTTGGGGTAGAGAGAGAGGAGAGAGAGGTGCTGGCTGCGCAGTTGTGGGCCTGCACTTTCGCTGTTTGCTGCCGGGATCGATACACCATATGGACCGCAATGTTTGTGGCCACCCACAATGGACCGCAGTTCGTTTGCGGCCAAGCACCACCCGGGGATGGACCTATGGGTCAACGTGGCACCTATGCCATACAGGTGAACCACTTTTAGTTACCACCAAGTGCACCACAAGAAGAGCAAGAGACACCTGCAGGGTTAGGGGTTGTCGAATTTATTTTTATACCAATGAACAATGGTGACTGCACCGGATGGTGCTGACTGTGTGGTGGGGTGGTGCTTTTGATGCTGGGAAAGGGTGCTCTGCACGTTATTAAAGGCCGTCGGCCACAGAGCACTCGTGGGTTGGTGTATCGATGCTGGCAAGCGCGCTCTCTCTATGCATAACATCTGCATGTGTTCCTCCAAAGACAGGTCCTGGATCGTAGTGTAAATAGCAGCGTAGTCTTGTAAATAATGCTCCCTACCGGCTGTATGTTTAGTTTGAGAATTCTTTCCGGATTCGGTTATCCTGTGGGTGTGTTTCTGTGAGGAGAAGGGTGCAACGTCGCAGGGGGACATATTTACTCATTTGTGAATATCTGTAAAACTGTCGCACTCAGGGTAGAGTTAATAGTAGAGGGAACTACATTGCGTGCCACACTAAAGTAGGTAAAAATTTATCGGGTCGGGACGCCCCGAGGGTAGAGAAGGGTGCAATGTTGCGAATATGGAATTTGGCCTCCATATCCGCTTGTAAATATTCCCCTATTTTCTCCAATACTCCCCAACTTTCCCCGATCCCCCATTCCCTAGTCCCATTGCATGTAAATAACAATCAGTAGAGCCGACCTTCCCCTTATTCCCCCATTAAATGTCGTGCCCAGGTCCACCGCACCACACGTAGACAACTTTCGGACATCTTCCTAGTTATTCTTATTCTATGTCAGTTAAGGCCTCGTCTCCATTAATTATGACTCTTCGTTGCACCAGAATGTGATTATATGGCATCAGTAGTGAGTTTAGGACCTTTCCCATACCTCCTTCCATCTTCTTCCCCAACAATTACAACAACAACAGAGGAGATGGCGGCGGAGCGGGGGAGGATGCGTCCTCACACCGGCTCGATTAGCGCCATAGACCATGCGCTCCACGGGGTTACCACGAAGGGGCTCCTTGTCAGCTCCTCGTCAAGGGCGGAGCCTGGTAAACCCCCCGCACGCACCCAATGAGAAGCAACGTGCCGATTCCACGAGGCGGAGCTAACGAGCCGAGGGCGTGTCACTCCCCGCCGGATATACGCGGCCCCGCGCCGGATGTGACGTGAGATGCGCCCCCAGCTTGAGCAGACAAGACGCCATCCGAGCGCTGCGACCTCCCCGCATCTCTGGACCGGACCGAGTCGATTCTGACCTTTGAGCCCAGGTGCACCTGGAGCCATCGCTACCCGCCTGTCCTTTCCATCAATCCCCGTGTGAGTCAGCTTTGTCCCGTTTATCTGTCGTCTGTTGGGAATAATATAAGATTGTGTCTAAGTGCTTGTCTTTCTATGCTGTCCCTCTTGTAGTTGTAATCTAACCTTCCGCCTTAATATAACCTCCTCCGGAGGTCTTGAGAACTGAACCCCTGGTGTCGTATTGTGTTATTGTAATCCAGCCGGGTGTCTTCTTTTTCTTATTGAGCCAGCATCGCGCGACTTCGTCAACGTCGAGTATAGTCGGGTAATTTGTGCGGACACGACGGCCATTCCGCTCGGCCCACTTTAACATCAAAGTCGTGTCTGTAACAATATATATATATATATATATTTACACACACAGACTTGGCATTTAATATGGAATATCTTTATTTTCTTGACTTGGGTTTACTTTCTTAACTCAGTATATCAATCTGGTGAGTTTCTTTTACACTTTGGTGATTTATTTGTTAAAAGAACCATGTCACTGATTGTCTGTCGCAGCAAGAAGTCAACAACAGGATTATATCACAGGTGGCGTGGCAAAATGTACGGACAGGTGCATTTGATGATTGGCTTCACAGTCGGGTATACAAGGGTTGTTGCGTTCTGTATTAGTGCAAAACAACTGCTGCACATCTCCAAAAGTTATTGCCGCTTCCTCTGGAGATGGTCCATCAACTCGACAATGCTGTTTGTCATGGAGTGGTGGCTTTACGAAATTACGGCATGAAACAGCGTGCTATTGCTCGGCAGTATGGCATCACTCAAGGTCAGGTGTCAAAGATCCTGAAACGAAATGCTCAGAGGGGTGTCCCTACTCCAATACCGAGGCCAGGACATCCCCGCAGAACCACAAGGAGGGATGATCGCCAGCTGCACCGGTTAGTCCGCAATGGCCGTACCAAGTGAGCTAATCGGCTTCGGGCTGAGTGGCAGCAACTGATAAATGTGCCCTTATCCAGAAGGCTAGTCAACCAACGACTGGTTCAAGCAGGCTATAGTGCCAGGCGTCCCCTGAGAAAGCCACGCCTGACCAGACAACACCGCCAGCGCTGATTGCAGTGGGCCAGAGAGCACCGTCAATGGCAGCCAGGACACTGGAATCACGTGATCTTCAGTGTCGAGTCTAGATTTCTGGTCTAGCGTCAAGATGGCCGTGTCCGAGTGCGCAGACAAGTGCATGAAGCCTACAAACAAAGATTGTATAGTGCCACGAGTCCAAGCTGGAGGTGGTGGGGTGACCGTCTGGGCTGCTTTTCATGCAGGGGGAAAAACTGACCTGGTTGTTCTGAATGGAAACCTGAACCAGTTCAAGTACAGGGCCATTCTGGAAGAAACATTACTTCCATTTGCTCGTGCAGCCTTTCGAGGAAACTTTGTCTTCCAAGATGACAATGCACGGCCTCATCGTGCTTGCATGATCCAACACTTTCTTGCTGACCGTGGTGTAGAGCATATGGAGTGGCCTGCCATGTCCCCGGATATGAATCCGATAGAGAACTTGTGGGCAGAATTAAAGCGTCAAATCGACCACTTGGACCAGCAGCCGACCTCTGTGCGTGAATTGCAGCAGGCTATTGTCACTGCATGGCAAGCGATTCCTGTCCAAACCTTGGCAAATCTCGTGAACAGCATGCCTCAATGTGTACGTGCTCTCCTGAATGCTCGTGGGGGTTACACGAAGTACTGAACTGTAATTTTACTGTCCGTAATCCCAGTCGTAATTTAACTTTTGTTTTTGTTAAAAAAAATTTTGGCTAATGTGCAAAATAAAGAGATACTTCTGGAAAACGTACAGAAGTTTAACACAGTACTGTCCATGAATTGAGTTCGATATCAGTTTACATCACTTTCAAGGATCAATTTATTTGTTTCGAAATGTCAAATGTGGTTTTTGTTTCTTTTAAAGGACACATTAACAAAATCTAGAATAATTTCAACATAATTCCAATGAACTTTTGGTTCTAAGACATCTTGAAAAGTAAGTTCACCCCCACAAAAAAAAATTCCATATTAAATGCCAAGTCTGTATTAATCAATACCCACCCTACCGCCCTAGCCCAAGCACAACTGTTTGGTGAACGGCAAGGTAAAGCTACAGCAGGCAGGTAACGTTACAACTGTGGAGACCAATGAAAATTTGGTCGAATGGACCAACGGACCCACTTGTATCTATAGAAGAGAGAAAGATAATATAATAGAGAGCCAACATTATGGCCTAATTCAAGCAAGTTGAGTTTTGAGGTCAGATTGGGAGAGTTGATAAATCGGATTGCAAAACAGTAGAACAGATGCACCTCATTCCCGGTTAATGAGATGAACCTTCTGTTAAAGGTTTCATTGTGTGTCATCATGGCGTCGCTATGGTGACCAAAGCTGCAAATGGACATTGATTTAAAAGAGAGACTTACACATGCAACAAGATCCTTCGGAAATATAAAAGATGTAAGGTTAAAATACACGTTTCTTTCTGTCCATAATTACGATGGAAGCACCGTTGACGTCAATGACCGAACACATTTCATTCATATTGCTTCCCTGAAATTTTATTGAAAAAAGTGTGCATTGATCTTCAATACTGTCTGCCACCATTTTTATGCCTCCGCCGACAAAGTCGCCGGAGTCATTATGTTTTCGGGTTGTCCGTCCGTCTGTCCGTACAGGATAAACCTCGTTTTCCTCAGCAACCATATGTCAGATTGAGACGAAACTTTAAGCATAGGAGGGACACCCATGCAGAATGTTTTTATGATAATTATGACGTCATAGTTCACGTGGTATGGCAGCCATCTTGGATTACACGCAAATAATTAAAAACATTTCTGGGAAACCGCTGAATGGAAAAATTTGAAACTTGGCACATTGTCAAGTACGCCTAATGGGGAACAAAAGCATGATAATGATGACATCATAGGTGAAGTGGTACACCAGCCAAAAATGTTTTATTCGAATTCCTTATCCGAAAAATCTGAAATCGCATGCACATGATCTATGACCCATTTGTATTGAAATATTAAATTTATGACATCATAGGTCACATGGTTTGGCAGCCATATTGGATTGAATGAAAATATTAAATAATTATATCTCTGAAACCACATCCTATCGATGCAAAATTTTACAAATATCATCTAACAGCACTGTTGCATATAGTTTGAAAATGATGATGTCATAGGTCATGTGGTTTGGCAGCCATCTTGGATAGAAAAATGAACCTTATCTAATCAACACAAAACTTCACAAACGTGATCTCCTACCCATACATATGCAGAGTGATGGCATCTACCCGTTGTGGGGCTATTCGGAGGCATATTGGGGACACAGTCGCATTGTTCTAGTTTCTATATACATGGTCCAGGCTCATGGAAGAGCTAGGAAACAGACCAGGTCAGGCCACAACATTACAAAGGGAACAGCAACAGAAAGGGGAAACTTTAACTAAATGCACGCAAGACATCCAACGACAGAGCCCCATTGGTCGCCAGCAAGAAGGTCTCGTTATTGACAACCTCAGCCACTTAGCTAGCCTCGCCATAAGCCAGACATCAACCTGATCTTCTCCAATGACCTTAAAATGGAGGTGATTTCATCGCCATCTGCAATCCTTTGTCTGATTTTACAGCCAGTGCAACCGTATAGGTATATTTCAATCCATCTTGTTGAACAGCAGGGGTCGGTTCATTTCACAATGTGGTTATCCAATGCATCGTGCTCCATGGCCGCCTCACTTGGCTCATAAATCTTTTTCAAAGGATCCAAAAACACCCTCCTCCTCCTCCTCCCATCCATGCATTCTCACTGCTGACTGTCAGGCAAGACCCTTAATTTGATTTATGTCGCTTATTGCTGGTTGGCTGCAAATTCCACGGACACCTACAACCAGGATCAAATAGGTGTTCGTACAAGGATTTCGTCTCAATCCCCAGTGAAAAATGACACTTGAGATAACCATTCATAGCAATTCTTTGCACTAGTGTTCATATTAAAGTTTAAACCATCGTTATCAAATTCCGAGCTTTTTTTTTGCAATAATGTGTGCTTTCTCCAAAGCCAGCAAATCCCAATAGTCACTGGTATTTTGATTCCAACATCTGTGCTTGGAGGGGAATGCATCACGAGGCACACACTCTTTTAACTCGATTGCCCACTTGGGTTGAAGTTACTGCCAGACAATGACTCTTGATTGTCAATGGTCTATTTTTCAATCATTAGGGAATGTTTGCCAGCATTTTGTTGAAACTCTTACCTGGATCATATGTGCAAGGATCTGTCATCGTTTTATCCTCCACCCTACAGCAATGCCCGGAGCTCTATCATCCTCAAATGATTCTATAATGAAAGTTAAGCTTTGCTGCTCTTTCTTTGTCTTTGACATACAACTTCTGAAACTAAAACTGAACGTACATTAAAAAATTTAACATCTTTGCTCTCCATAGCTGAAAGTGACATTTAATACAATTGCTTTTAAAATCACACGTGATCAATCAAGCTCATTCGCAATTGTACGAGACACACAATATATTGTTACGGACGCGGTTAAGATGTTATTATGGGCCGAGCGGATGGTCAACCACGACCGTTACAGTTTCCCCGATTGGCCCGACTCCCCCAACGTTGACCAGATCGCACCACAGATATTCAATTTGGAAACCTCTAAAGCGACCGAAAGAGAAGGAAGAGAGAAGAAGACAGAGTACGGAGGAATAACAGGATTTATTATACACACAAGCAAAAAGAAGGAGCGATCAAAGTTATTTACAAGCTATGGATGGAAGAAGCAGTCACACAGTGAATCGTTAGCTTATACTAGTCAATTTACTTAACCCCAGGACAACGATTAGGACAGACGACATTCACACTTACACGGGGGATATTGCAGGCAGGTATGGCTTGAGGATGGATGGTTGTTTTGGGAGGCAATGGAGGGTCCAGCGTGGATTGCTGCCTGGCGCGTCCTTTTCGTGGCCTGCGGCCCCTTAGCTGCCCCCTTAGCTGCAGCGCAGCTGATCGCACGATGGCTCGCACACACCTGCTCGTTCAGGCGTCTTCCTTCTCCCCAGCAACAACGAGCGACAGCAAGCAAGAGGATGGGGTCAGAGCAAGAGGACGGGGTCAGAGCTGGAGGACGGGGTCAGAGCAAGAGGACGGGGTCAGAGCTGGAGGACGGGGTCAGAGCAAGAGGACGGGGTCAGAGCAAGAGGGTGGAGTGCGTCCCGCGGCGGCTTATATTGGTTTCCTCACCGAACCTTCGCGCACTTTCTCGGGGGTTCCCGCTCCGCCCTCTCTTAGCCAAACCCCTTGTTCTGGGTTGGATGAGGGGGGCCGACTTACTCCTCCCCCCTATGACGAGGGGGCGACCCGTCTTCTCTAGCCACTCCCCTTGTTCGTAATGGCCGCAAATGGCGAAAACCGGTCAGCAGCTGCAGGTAAGGCGCCGTCACGTTGCACAGCAGTTCAGTACTGCAATAAACGGTTGCTGTCAAAGCTCAAGTGGGGGAATCCCTGGTATGGCACTTGAGCTGCCATGGATCATCGGAGGGGCCTACGCTTTATTTCGATTGATGCAATGCAGAGTCAATCTAGTGGGAAACACATATTTAGCCTACATAGAATAAGGAAATAAACTATTTAAAAAGATATATCGTGGCCTGTGTGTAAGTTTCATGGAATTAACTAGGAGGACGGCTGCGACCATTATTTACATTACGAGGGTGTTACACACAACAAAACCATACTTTTCACATTCGTTACACTTTCTCCAAAATTGTTACACTTCTCAAAACCGTTACACTTCTCAAATTCGTTACAATATATATATATATATATATATATATATGTATATATATATATATATATATATATTGTTACAGACACGACTTTGATGTTAAAGTGGGCCGAGCGGAATGGCCGTCGTGTCCGCACAAATTACCCGACTATACTCGACGTTGACGAAGCCGCGCCACGCTGGCTCAATAAGAAAAAGAAGACACCCGGCTGGATTACAATAACACAATACGACACCAATGTTTCGATTCTCAAGTATATTCGTACGGAAAAGGTTAGATTACAGGGGCTAGAGGTATATTACAGGAAGACAGGCACTTAGACACACTCTTATATTAACCCCGGACAGACGACAGACACACGGGACAAGGCTGACTCACACGGGGGTTGATGAAAAGGACAGCGGGTATCGATGGCTCAAGGTGCACTCTTGGCTCAAAGCAGGGTCCAGTACGGTCCGGTCCGGTCCAAAGATGCGGGGAGGTATCGTCGCGCTGGGGGTGGCGGTGGCTTCTCTCTCCAAGCTGAGGCGCATCTGACGTCACATCCGGCGCGGGGCCGCGTATATCCGGCGGGGAGTGACACGCCCTCGGCTCGTTAGCTCCGCCTCGTGGAATCGGCACGTTGCTTCTCATTGGGTGCGTGCGGGGGGTTTACCAGGCTCCGCCCTTGACGAGGAGCTGACAAGGAGCCCCTTCGTGGTAACCCCGTGGAGCGCATGGTCTGGAGCTAATCGAGCCGGTGGGAGGACGCATCCTCCCCCGCTCCGCCGCCATCTCCTCTGTTGTTGTTGTAATTGTTGGGGAAGAAGATGGAAGGAGGTATGGGAAAGGTCCTAAACTCACTACTGATGCCATATAATCACATTCTGGTGCAACGAAGAGTCATAATTAATGGAAACGAGGCCTTAACTGACATAGATTAAGAATAACTAGGAAGATGTCCGAAAGTTGTCTACGTGTGGTGCGGTGGACCTGGGCACGACATTTAATGGGGGAAGAAGGGGAAGGTCGGCTCTACTGATTGTTATTTACATGCAATGGGACTAGGGAATGGGGGATTGGGGAAAGTTGGGGAGTATTGGAGAAAATAGGGGAATATTTACAAGCGGATATGGAGGCCAAATTCCATATTCGCAACATTGCACCCTTCTCTACCCTCGGGGCGTCCCGACCCGATAAATTTTTACCTACTTTAGTGTGGCACGCAATGTAGTTCCCTCTACTATTAACTCTACCCTGAGTGCGACAGTTTTACAGATATTCACAAATGAGTAAATATGTCCCCCTGCGACGTTGCACCCTTCTCCTCACAGAAACACACCCACAGGATAACCGAATCCGGAAAGAATCCTCAAACTAAACATACAGCCGGTAGGGAGCATTATTTACAAGATTACGCTGATATCTACACTACGATCCAGGACCTGTTTTTGGAGGAACACATGCAGATGTTATGCATAGAGAGAGCGCGCTTGCCAACATCGATACACCAACCCACGAGTGCTCTGTGGCCGACGGCCTTTAATAACGTGCAGAGCACCCTTTCCCAGCATCAAAAGCACCACCCTACCACCAATCGGTGCAGTCACCATTGTTCATTGGTATAAAAATAAATTCGACAACCCCTAACCCTGCAGGTGTCTCTTGCTCTTCTTGTGGTGCACTTGGTGGTAACTAAAAGTGGTTCACCTGTATGGCATAGGTGCCACGTTGACCCATAGGTCCATCCCCGGGTGGTGCTTGGCCGCAAACGAACTGCGGTCCATTGTGGGTGGCCACAAACATTGCGGTCCATATGGTGTATCGATCCCGGCAGCAAACAGCGAAAGTGCAGGCCCACAACTGCGCAGCCAGCACCTCTCTCTCTCCTCTCTCTCTACCCCAAAGCCAGATCCTCGGAGGTGGGAGACAAAAGAAGAAACAAGTGAGTAAGGTGGTAAGGGCGCAAAAGTGCACGCAATGTAAGGTGATGCACACTGGGGGCACATGGGAACCAGGTGAGACAGGTACGTTCCTACCGTACGCCCCCCCCCCCACCAGGTAACCTACATGGCCCCTCCCTTACCCCTTACTGTATCCACAAAACACAACACTACCCATAAACATCTACTTTACAAATCAACAAACATCCCTACTGTCTTCCCCGTTCCTCCCATAAACCAAATTCGTCTTCTCTCCCTCCTAACCAATCAAATTTGCCATTTTCAACTCTCCTCAAAATTTGCCATTTTCAACTCAACATCAAAATTTGCCATTACCAATTCATCATCAGTCCCTCCTAGGGAGGGAGAGATGGAATCACCCCAATGTCTCATCCACGTCGTGATGCGTCTCACAAATCCTCACAGCAATCTCATTTCCTGCACAAAACAAAGAAAACACAGGTGTGGAGTCATCATCATCACCACAGGTAAGTGGCTGCGTATGGTGCGACAGGTTCATCAATCCTAACTATTTCCTAAATGACTTTAACAACTTTACACTACCCGGGGTCTCTCTCCGGCCAAACCATTGGCCCTCTTACACTATGGGTTCTAAAAACCAATTCCCATTGGCCAAACTGTGGTGCTCTTCAATTTGGGGTCTCACTCCCCCGATTCATCTCCCGGTGCCCTCGTACAATTTCTGGGCTGCGGCGTGTACCTCTCCCAGTGGGTCTACCCACCTGCACACCTCCACCACTGCAGTTGCCTCCGAGCTTACCTGCTCCTTACCCTAACCTAACTACCAGGGGAAGGCCCTCTGGCTCTCTCCCCACTCCGTGCCCTCTCTGGCACTGGGCTGCCCGATCCACACCCGGGATCCTCAGGCACCCACTCACAACTATCGGCTCCCAGAGCCCACCTGCGGCCTCACCTGGCCGACATCCTCACAGTGGTGGAGTGCCCAACCAACTACACACACTAACAGGCTACACGCCCAGCCATTTCCACAACACTAATGCACCCATTCACAACACCATTCTGCAACCGCACCACAAATGCCAATATCCAACCACAATTTACCTGCACCCTCTACCTAACACTTACACTACCCGCCCCGGGTACTCGTGAAAGGGGTCCACTCTTCCCCCATCCACACCTTCGCACCATGCACACCACTCCGTACCACTTACTCCAACTCTCTCCACACACCTGTACCTGCACACCTGTGCTCTCACACCTGGTGCCACCTGCACCCTTCTCTCCCCAAGCGCATTCGCGCTGATCCACACACTCACTACTCATACACTGCTCCACACACCTGTCCAGTTGCACACCTGTGCAATCACACCTGCTCAATTCTCACAAACACGGCATCATCTCAGCTAACTACTCCCTTCTGAAACTTGCGCTTCCCAGTCGTCCCTTTAAACTATTGCGCTCCCTCGTCATTATCATCCACGCTAATCTACCTGCGTCCCCACTACAGGTATCAGTCACTAACTAACCTTAACGTTACCTAAGGTCATCTTCTCTAGATCCCTACACACCATATCCTAACCCACCCGGGCTAGTTTTCACTGCCATACACCCCATAAGCTATAGCGCATTTGCCCCACTATGGGAAGGATGGTGGATTTGCCATCCCACCACATCGGGGGTCTCTCACTACCAATTTCGCACATCAAATTGCAACAAATTAAAAATTTGCCAATCACTGCCCATCATCTGCCAATCACTACTGCCAATCCCTTGCCAATCATCAAATTTTGTTTTTCTCTGATTTTGGGTCCAAAACACTAACCTCATCACCCAGTCGACTTATTAGGTCCTCTCGGTGCGCCAATTCCTGTCCAAAGCCCGGCTTCGTAAAGCCAAGCAATGGATGCTGGTTGTTTTGTGCCAGCGGCTGGATGCGTCCCGCATTCGGTGCAGGGACGGGGGCTTACCCGGGCCGAGATCCCACGCATCACCTCGGCGTGGAGCCATCCAATGCCCCGATCTCGACCTGCCGGCACGTCTCACCAAAAAGTGGTCGCCATGACGACCCTTTCTATTGGGCTGCCAGCTCCGCCTAGTGGAGCCTGGACGCGGCCGTTCAAAGCGAGGCCCGGCACGCACCGAGGGCCCGCTTCGGCTAAAAGTCGCTCTAACCTCTAACCCGTGTAACGTCGATGCTTCACCTGCATGCTTACACCCCGCAGCCCGTTCCTTGCTCACACATCCAGCCGTGCCCATGCTCCTCGTACCTTTCCTTACACACCCAGGTACACCCATTCCACTCACAGCCTTGGTCACACACCTGACCACCGAACACCTTGGCACACATTCGTTGCTCGCACACCTCACCAAAACACCTCTTCGCGCCCCCTCCTCAGTCACCTCCTCTGTGACAATCACAGGTGTGCTCTCATTCGCACACCCAACCACGTGCCTCACCACCAACTCCAGCGTGCATTCCCACTCACGCTCTACCATTCCAGGTGTGCATCCTTCCATCCCAGGTGTACATCCTCGCTCACCTGTCACAACTAACTCACGCTCCATGTCACTCTCACTACTTTCACCTCCATTCCTGACAGCGCACTCACCCTTACTCTTGACAGCACACTCTTTCCCCATGCACCTGTCCGTCACACACCTTTCTCGCGCACACTCTCCCGTTACACCCTCTGTAACACTCACCACAGGTGGACACTCTTCCTTACTTCTGACAGCGCACTCTTTCCTCATGCACCTGTCCGTCACACACCTTTCTCGCGCACACTCTCCCGTTACACCCTCTGTAACACTCACCACAGGTGGACACTCTTCCTTACTTCTGACAGCGCACTCTTTCCTCATGCACCTGTCCGTCACACACCTTTCTCGCGCACACTCTCCCGTCACACCCTCTGTAACACTCACCACACCACGCTTCCATGTGCTCCCTCGCACACGCGCTACGACCGACTCACTCTCGCCAGCACCCTCACTCCTTGGCACGCACTTTTTCCTCACACACCCCAGAGTCGGACTTTCTCGCACACCTCCTCTTTCGCACACCAGACCTGTCGCACACTTCACCAGTGGCCTCTCACGAACACCCGGGTCTATTTCGACCCCCAAGCTTATTAAATCACCTGGCGCATCATACGCACGACCATATTGGTCACCACTTACACCGGGTCCTCTTCCTCTTCGCTTCTCCTCCATCACCTGCGAATCCCTCATCCGGTTAATGAGCACATCATCACGATCCAAACACAGACTTTGGACCAATTCTTTTATCTCCTCTTTTATCTCTTTCTTATCCCCTCTCCGTCGCTTCTTAATTTCGCTCATCCCTTCTTCCACTTCTTCTAATTTGTGCTTCACCTCTTTTATTCCCCGGTACGTCTCCTCAAGCTCGTCCTCCAAGGCTACCTTGACCGTTTCCAGGTGCGTCCTCACCTGCCGGTCCTTCGTCTCCATTACCTCTATGACCTCGTCCAACCTCGTTGTCAGTCCCTCACGTACCATCTGACATTCCCTCTTCGTCGCTACCAAGTCATCTTTTAGTTCTTTCTGTGTCGCCTTTAAACCTCCTAATACCGCAGTGTTCCTTTGAACCTGCTCCACTAACTCCGTCTGTCCCACCGTCAGCTGCTCCACCTCTTGCGTCAGGTCCTCTATGCCCCCTTGTAACTTTACAGTCGCCTTTCTCACCTCCTTTTCCATGTGCTCCTCACAGTGCCTCACCTCCTCGCGCACTCCTCCGACCTCCTCACTCACTCCTCTTCTGATCTCCTCTCCCATCACTTGCATCTCCTGCCCAGATGCCACCCTCATCTGCTCCATTTCCTCCCTGTGAGCATCCAGTTTGGTTTCTACCCCCATTCTGACCCCCTCTATCTGCTGCTCCATTTGTTTAACTTCCCTTTCCGCTTGGTCCCTCATGTCCCTCAATTTGCCTTCCATACTGTTTTCTAACCCCTCTAACCCATTTTTCACTCCCTCTATCTGATTCTCCTGGGCAGCCATTCTATTTTCTACCCCCTCTAACCCCTTTTGCATCCCTTCCATTTGATTCTCTTGAGCGGCCATTCTGTTTTCTACCCCCATTAACCCATTTCTCACCTCTTTTATCCCATTGTCTAACCCCTCAAAATTTTTGTCTACCTTCTCACCAGTACCCCTCGCTTCGTCCCTCATTACTCCCAATTGCTCACTCCGAGCCCTCGCTTCGTCCCTCATTACCCCCAATTGCTCACTCTGAGCATCCATCCGGTTCCCCATTACCCCCATTTGGTTTTCCAATCGCTCACTATTCTTTTCCATAAGGGCCGTCATTTGTATAAAAAAAAGTTCCAATCTTCCCAGCGGCGCTACTTCGGTCGCGGGCACGGTGACCAGCGAGGCGCCATTTTGTGCGCCCGCTTCTTCGTGCGTGACGGCGCTATTTTGCGAACCTGCCGCCCTCACTGCTTCGCTCTCCTCCTGTCCCTCATTTTGGTCCTGGATCGACCCTACCTCACTCTCCTTTACCGGACCCCAGCTGTCTTGATCCGCCATAGCGCGACTTGCAAAATTCGAGTTTCGTAAAACAAAACAAATTTCGGCCGCTCCAAATTTTGACCAAATTTTTTTTTTCCTCTATTCGTTTTTTTTTTTCAAAATTTGGTCGGGCCTCGAATCTCACTCCCGACACCAATTGTTACAGACACGACTTTGATGTTAAAGTGGGCCGAGCGGAATGGCCGTCGTGTCCGCACAAATTACCCGACTATACTCGACGTTGACGAAGCCGCGCCACGCTGGCTCAATAAGAAAAAGAAGACACCCGGCTGGATTACAATAACACAATACGACACCAATGTTTCGATTCTCAAGTATATTCGTACGGAAAAGGTTAGATTACAGGGGCTAGAGGTATATTACAGGAAGACAGGCACTTAGACACACTCTTATATTAACCCCGGACAGACGACAGACACACGGGACAAGGCTGACTCACACGGGGGTTGATGAAAAGGACAGCGGGTATCGATGGCTCAAGGTGCACTCTTGGCTCAAAGCAGGGTCCAGTACGGTCCGGTCCGGTCCAAAGATGCGGGGAGGTATCGTCGCGCTGGGGGTGGCGGTGGCTTCTCTCTCCAAGCTGAGGCGCATCTGACGTCACATCCGGCGCGGGGCCGCGTATATCCGGCGGGGAGTGACACGCCCTCGGCTCGTTAGCTCCGCCTCGTGGAATCGGCACGTTGCTTCTCATTGGGTGCGTGCGGGGGGTTTACCAGGCTCCGCCCTTGACGAGGAGCTGACAAGGAGCCCCTTCGTGGTAACCCCGTGGAGCGCATGGTCTGGAGCTAATCGAGCCGGTGGGAGGACGCATCCTCCCCCGCTCCGCCGCCATCTCCTCTGTTGTTGTTGTAATTGTTGGGGAAGAAGATGGAAGGAGGTATGGGAAAGGTCCTAAACTCACTACTGATGCCATATAATCACATTCTGGTGCAACGAAGAGTCATAATTAATGGAAACGAGGCCTTAACTGACATAGATTAAGAATAACTAGGAAGATGTCCGAAAGTTGTCTACGTGTGGTGCGGTGGACCTGGGCACGACATTTAATGGGGGAAGAAGGGGAAGGTCGGCTCTACTGATTGTTATTTACATGCAATGGGACTAGGGAATGGGGGATTGGGGAAAGTTGGGGAGTATTGGAGAAAATAGGGGAATATTTACAAGCGGATATGGAGGCCAAATTCCATATTCGCAACAATATATATATATATATATATATATATATATATATATATATATATATATATATATATATATATATATGACTCCATGGTAAGATCTCCAACCTTTAATTGAACAAACAATGACTCAACGTTTCGATTAACAACATGTGACAAAGCCATGACAAAGCCATATATGACTCCAACAACGGAGGCGTGTGGCTTTGTCACATGTTGTTAATCGAAACGTTGAGTCATTGTTTGTTCAATTAAAGGTTGGCGATCTTACCATGGAGTCGTGTATATATATATATATATATATATATATATATATATATATATATATATATATATATTTCTATATATATATATATTTCTATATACTGTATATATATATATATATATATATATATATATATATATATTTGAGTTTCACAATATCCCTGAATAAACCATGCAGCTTCAGAAAGAGAAAGAGAAAGAGAAAATAAAAGAAAGAACAGATTCCTTTATAAATTATTAAAGATAATACCTTTCGGGGAAGTGCGCAAACTCAGCATTTTAAGCGTCGGTCTTGTTCCTGTGTTTCTGCCCTGAGGTGTTAGCAGCGATTATACAATATTTAAAAGAGGTGTTAGTTACACAACACAATACAAAAAACTCCTCATTTTTGTAACAGGTGCAGTCCTCATCATAACCAGCGAATTGTTGACACTTGTCTTGGGTATGCAGGTGTCTTCTGATACCTCAGGGAGATGGATGCCCCTGTCTTGCATAATCCCAGGTCACCTGTGGGCAAGGTGTAGTACCTGTTAGCCCCCCTTACCAGGGTAGCGGTCCGCAACCATGCGGTTTAAATGGCAGATGTTTCTGCACATCTGGTGGATGAGTCCAGTTGACTCCAACAGCACGGGCGGAAGGGGGTGAATTCCCCAACGGCCCGCAGAGAGACGGAGAGGAGTGCCGACCCCCCATCTATATCACACACTTACTGTGTGTACCAGCCATAGAAAGGCAATGCCATCATTGCCCGAGGAGACTCGACACTTCTTCATAACTTGCAACCAAACTCTGACTCGGACCCTAATGCAGGTGCGATGCTCAAACAATGATCCATAGTAAATACACAATGTAAAGAAATCAAAAACACCTTTGGCAATGGGACACGAAGCTCAACACACAACTACGCATGATAAAATCGATACTATAAGAGAGCAATTTGTCTGTCTGTTGCCATTTTTCTCGGTGATGGTTGAACGGGTGTACGTCAACCTTTCAGAAGTTTATCAGTGAGTGCCGTGGTGTTTTAGGCAAAAAAAAAAAAAAAAATTCAACAATTAAAAAAAGTTCCAATTTTTGGGATTCAAAAAAAATATATATATATACAACAACAACAACAACATGCATTTTAAAGGCCATTTTCCCTGCTAGAGCGCGGGTTTGGCTTGCGGTCCCCATGACAATCTTCTCCATTTTTCCCTATTTTCTGCATCTCTCCTTGTTAACCCCTTTTGCCCCCATTTCTTCTTCCACCATCTTTAGCCAAGTCTTTCTCGGTCTTCCCCATCCTCTACTTCCTTCTACATTCATTTCCATCGCTCTTCTCAACCAGTCACTTTCATCCTTCCTCAACACATGACCAAACCATCTCAACCTGTTCCTCTTCACAGCATCAATCACAGGCTCTATTCCCATCATCTTTCGCAAATCATCATTTGTCTTCCTCTCTCTCAACGATACTCCGCACATCCATCGAACCATCCGCATTTCCACCCTTTCCAACCTTCGTTGCTGCTCTACGTTCATTACCCATGTCTCGCTCCCATAAATCATAACCCTTCTCACACATGCAGCATACACCTTTCCCTTCAGCTTCAACGACACTCCCCTCCTCATCAGCACGCCACTCAGTTCCTGAAACTTCTTTTCTTTCACCACCAGATTACAGATCTCTGTCATTCTCTTCACACCCCAACTTCCTGCTGCCTTCAACATGTCTCCCACAACTCCCGTCGGCCCTCCCGCTTTTCTACTCTTCATTGCTTTTATCGCTTCCTCAACTTCCTTCTCAGTTATCTTCTCTGCCGGTCCTAAAACTGGGTTACTCTCTATGTTGCCATCCCATTCATTCTCTGTATTCAACAGCATTTCCATATATCTTTTCCATCTTCCTTTAATTCCATCTGGGTCGACAACGATTTGTCCCACTTCATCCTTCAAGCAACTCACCCCCATCACATCACACCTCTCTTTCGCTATCTGCTTTGCAATCCTGAATACTGCTCTCTGACCCTCTTCCGAATCCAAGCGTTCTCCAAACATTTTCCTACATGCCTCTTGCGCCTTTGCTGCCTCTTCCTTTGCAGCCTTCTTGGCTGCCTTATAACTTTCATGCTCTGCTGTTTCTGCTCCCGTACGCTTCGCCTTCTGCCACTCCTTGAACTTCTTCCTCTTCTCGTCAATCCTCTTTCCAACTTCATCATCCCACCACCATGTTTCCGAGTGCCTCGGTGGTCCTTTTGTCCATCCACATACCTCACCAACGGCTCCCAACAGACTGGCTTTCATTGACATCCAACCACTTTCCAGCTCAACCACATCATCCGCTACCCGACTCAGCCTCTCTTTTAATGCCTCCCTTACTGTCACCTCTTTCAACCTCGACACCTTCATTCTCGGTTGGTACTTCACCCGCCGAGCTCTCCTCGCACCTTTCACCCTTATGTCGCAGACAACCAAGTGGTGCTGTGAAACAGCCTCCTCCCCCGGGATCACCTTTGTGTCCCGGAGGTGCCCCATATCTCGCCTACGCACCATCAGGTAGTCAACGGTTGTCATCGACCCACCTGACGTGTATGTAACAAGCTTATTATCCTCTTTCTGGAACTGAATATTACAAATCAACAAATCAGCTCCATCAGCAAACTCTAAAATCCTTTCACCTTCTCCATTTCTCACACCATATCCGTAACCCCCATGACCTCCCTCAAAACCATCCATACTCCTTCCCACATGTCCATTTAGGTCTCCTCCTCCCACAACAACTTCCTCATCTTTCCAGTTTTCCACCAGCTTCTCTATCGCACACCAGAACTTGTCCTTCTCTTCATCGCTCCGACCAACCTGCGGAGCATATCCCGAGATGATGTTCACCAAGAGCTTTCCAATCATCATTTTCACCATCATCAACCTATCACTCACTCTAGTCACACTCACCACACTGTCTACAAACTCCTCAGAAAACAGGACACCAACACCATTCATGCCCTCCAGGCACCATTGCCACATAAACTTGTATTTCTGTCCCTGCCTACCCTTCACCATTCTCACACCACTTCCCTTCCATCTCATCTCTTGCACACAACATATGTCCACTCTTCTTCTGACCAATACTTCCACCACTTCTCCTGATCTCCCCGTCATTGTCCCTACATTCCATGTCCCAAACCTCAGAAACCGATATCCACTTCGGGCTGTACCCTGCCCATATGTAGTTGTAATTGTCATGGTTCTCTTTTTGAGGCAATGTTTTTATGGCCGGATGCCCTTCCTGATGCCAACCCTCTTGGTCGTCTCTTACGACACGCAGGGATACATTACGGTGTACCTATTCTAATCCAGGGTACACACTGGGAAACGTTTAAAACATGGAAATTCTGGGGGAGTGGGGGGGGGGTAGTGGGGGGGGGGGGGGTGTGGGGGGGGGTAGTGGGGGGGGGTGTGGGGGGGGGAGGGCGACGTCAGCATCACGGCTGCGGTTTAAACATATTTAAATAATATTGAAACAAAACCATGAAAAATAATCTGGGAAAAGTCTCTAAGTGAGGACGTGGATTTGAGAAAGAAGGAGCAGAGTTGGAAGAAAAACGAGATATAGGGGGTGGGGCACAAGTCGAGACGAGGAGGAGAGCGAACTAGCACGTGTCCGGGAGAAGAGAAAGAATTAATAAAGATTTTTTTAAATTTGTTTGTTTTGTTTTTAAAACGTTGGACAAAGGGTAAGATGTTTGCGAGAGGTAGGGGGGAGAAAAGAAAATCAAAGAAACAAGCAAATACTATGAAGGAAAGACCAGGCCGCACATGAGGTGCCAACAAAAAACGACTAATTACACACAAATTTGCAATAATTACAAAACCAAAACTAAATAGAAACACACAATAACACATACACAATAAAATAACCAGTGGAAATTTGACAAAGACACGAATGGGAAAATACTCAAACTTTGATTTCGTGGAGAGATCGAAGCAAGCCTCGTCGCTCGAGGGACCGAAAGCGGAAGAAAAAAAAAATATATATATATATATCGCTCTATAGTTATACGTAAAAGGTGATATTAAATTATCCCCGATTAGTGTGTGTGTTAGAATATTAAATATAAATTTTCCTTCATATGTGTAGGGAAGTGTTTTAGGCACCCACAAAAAATAGGAAAAAAACAAGTCAAGTGAATCCACTTGGATTCCGCCCAGGTTGGCACATGGAAATTATGATGTAGCATAATTATCATCTCGGGTCAAGATTTGAAATTATGCCATGGTTTTTGTAAAATTGCTACTAGTATTCACATTATGTACTTTCACCAAAACATACATCATCATAGAAACATACATAGAATTTGGGTCCTCTGGGTCATTTGGGTCCTCTGGGTCATTTGGGTCCTCTGGGTCATTTGGGTCCTCTGGGTCATTTGGGTCCTCTGGGTCATTTGGGTCCTCTGGGTCATTTGGGTCCTCTGGGTCATTTGGGTCCTCTGGGTCATTTGGGTCATTTGGGTCCTCTGGGTCATTTGGGTCATTTGGGTCCTCTGGGTCATTTGGGTCCTTTGGGTCATTTGGGTCCTCTGGGTCATTTGGGTCCTCTGGGTCCTCTGGGTCATTTGGGTCCTCTGGGTCCTCTGGGTCATTTGGGTCCTCTGGGTCCTCTGGGTCATTTGGGTCCTCTGGGTCATTTGGGTCCTCTGGGTCATTTGGGTCCTCTGGGTCATTTGGGTCCTCTGGGTCATTTGGGTCCTCTGGGTCATTTGGGTCCTCTGGGTCATTTGGGTCATTTGGGTCCTCTGGGTCATTTGGGTCCTCTGGGTCATTTGGGTCCTCTGGGTCATTTGGGTCATTTGGGTCCTCTGGGTCATTTGGGTCCTCTGGGTCATTTGGGTCCTCTGGGTTATTTGGGTCCTCTGGGTCATTTGGGTCCTCTGGGTCATTTGGGTCCTCTGGGTCATTTGGGTCCTCTGGGTCATTTGGGTCCTCTGGGTCATTTGGGTCCTCTGGGTCATTTGGGTCATTTGGGTCCTCTGGGTCATTTGGGTCCTCTGGGTCATTTGGGTCCTCTGGGTCATTTGGGTCCTCTGGGTCATTTGGGTCCTCTGGGTCATTTGGGTCCTCTGGGTCATTTGGGTCCTCTGGGTCATTTGGGTCCTCTGGGTCATTTGGGTCCTCTGGGTCCTCTGGGTCATTTGGGTCATTTGGGTCCTCTGGGTCCTCTGGGTCCTCTGGGTCCTCTGGGTCATTTGGGTCCTCTGGGTCCTCTGGGTCATTTGGGTCCTCTGGGTCATTTGGGTCCTCTGGGTCATTTGGGTCCTCTGGGTCATTTGGGTCCTCTGGGTCCTCTGGGTCATTTGGGTCCTCTGGGTCATTTGGGTCCTCTGGGTCATTTGGGTCCTTTGGGTCCTCTGGGTCATTTGGGTCCTCTGGGTCATTTGGGTCCTCTGGGTCATTTGGGTCCTCTGGGTCATTTGGGTCCTCTGGGTCATTTGGGTCCTCTGGGTCATTTGGGTCCTCTGGGTCATTTGGGTCCTCTGGGTCATTTGGGTCCTCTGGGTCATTTGGGTCCTCTGGGTCATTTGGGTCCTCTGGGTCATTTGGGTCATTTGGGTCCTCTGGGTCCTCTGGGTCATTTGGGTCCTCTGGGTCATTTGGGTCCTCTGGGTCATTTGGGTCCTCTGGGTCATTTGGGTCCTCTGGGTCCTCTGGGTCATTTGGGTCCTCTGGGTCATTTGGGTCCTCTGGGTCATTTGGGTCCTCTGGGTCATTTTGGTCCTCTGGGTCATTTGGGTCCTCTGGGTCATTTGGGTCCTCTGGGTCATTTGGGTCCTATATTCCTATCCTATAACATATATATCTCCTATAACCTATCCTATAAATATAGATTTGATGACGTCATGTTTACACATCTGAGCGACAGAAATGGGTGACAGAAACTAGCTTCACTTTTGAGCGCCCGAAATTCCCAGGCAAACGCTATAACGCACCAGGTTTACAACCTGTGCGTTAATAAAATAAAAATTGCCACCGGACACTCCTACTAATATTGCATAAAATCTGGTGCAACCAATTTAATCACATCATTATCCTGATTCTCGCACCTTGCTCGCTTTATGCTTGCGGAATCAAAGGCCGACTTCATTCCCGGCTCGCCATCTTACTCCAAACAGATAGTCTTCAATGGCATCAATTTCATCTCCTTTCTCATTGGAAGCTGGAGTACCTCAAGGCAGCATCTTTCTTGGGTCCACGTTTGTTTCTCATATACATAAATAACCCCTCTGATGCTCCTAGAAACTCTGTTTTCCCCTCAGCAGATGATTCCAACGAGATGTTTGGACACAGTCCTTTTAGACCATAAAAAATTAAAGTTTTACCAAAGATGGACTTGGCACGAAGGAGAATCTCAAACCTGCAGCTTGATTTGGTGGTCTGTTTTGATACACTGTTTCCCCTGCAAAGGTCGTTACTGATGGTGAGGCCAGAATCTCAAGAGAATCAACCTTCTCCAGTCTTGATCAATGAAGTTGATCAGTGAGTTCCGGATTGGGTATCATACACCCAGGTGCCCACTTCATAACTTGTCTCTCCTCAAAGCTCTCAAATAGAGTATACTCTCAACTCTCAGCAGCGCTAAAGCTTTCAAAAGCATCCACATCTCTCACAAACAAGCAGAAATGCTAGGCCTGCTGCAATCTCATTGCAAACAGGTTGTGGCACTTTTGTTTTCTTCTGCATCTCTTCTGGTTTTGCTCTCTTTGTGCTTTCACTTTTCTGCCCCTCCATTGCCATATCAGGATGCACATTTTCTTCTCGTATCCTCATCCTGTTAACTTTCTAAACTACGGACATACAGCTCACCTCCACACCATTATTCTCCTTTTCTTCTACTTGTGGGACTGCCTTCCTGAGTTTGTTCATTCACATTCTTCCTTCTATTCAGGTCGGCAGTACATATAACCATCACATGTCATCTCCCATCTCTATGCACAATCCTCATCTCAATGAACTCTCCTTTAAACAACCCCTCTTGCAGCTCCCAATATTTGTTTCCCTCGATTCTCTCATTTATTGTACACCGCTCCTTTCCTATTCCATCCCCAGATGCTGCATGACGTCATCGCTGGGCACCGAAGGGGGCCGACATTGACGCGTGTTGAAAGGTAGTCCTCTGTTTTCACTTCGGTTTCATGTTTTCTTGCTTTCTTGTTTGTCCGGGCGATATATCAGCCATCCTTTGAGCTAGGAAGGTGAAATTTGGGCACAATATTGAGCAAGTCCTTTGGCAAAATCAGTATTTTTTGTTTTTGGATTCATCAATTAATTACTAATTACTTAATTAAGTAATTAGTTATTTCCTTTCTCATCTGGGCATTATCTCAGGCACCCTTTGAGATAGGAAGCTGATATTTGGACATGACAATGGCTAAGTGATTTGGCTGTAAAGGGTATTTTTGATTTATTGATTAAACAATAAATCGATTAATTATTTAATTATTCCATTAATGACTTAATTTAAAAAAAAATTCAGTTACAGATTCGGATGAAATGATGGTGGTTTAGGTATTCTATTAGCCCATCGATTAATAATTTAATTACCAGTATTTTACCATTATTATTTATTTATTTTCATTATTAATCACTTATTTATTTTCTTTCTCATCTGGGCAATATCTCAGGCACTTTTTGAGCTAGGAAGCTGATATTCAGACACGACAGTGACCAGGTGATTTGTCTGTAAAGGTTCTTTTTGATTTATTATTAATCGATCAATCGATTAATTATTCATTGATTGATCAAATTTTTTTTTTTTTGATTAATGACATTTAATTTTCAAAAAGTTACAGCCTCGGATGAAACACTGGTGGTTGAGGTATGCTATTGCCAATTGATGAAGAAATTATTTAATGATCGTTTTTTATTGATTTTTATTATGCAATTAATCAATTATTCTCCCAATCTCAATTATGCAATCCCAAGCTCTCCCTCCCAATACCATCTCTATGAGCTGCACGGCGGTATCGCCAGGTGCCGAAGGCACATTGGCAATGCCGCGCTGGAGGATGTTATTTATTTATTTGGCAATGGGGCGGTGTACTTTGAATGTATCTGTACTTGTTCACTTGCTTTTCTTGCGTGAGAGTTAATGACTACCCCACTGCCAGTTTGATGCCCTTCTACCCTCCAACCCTCCATTATCTCACACGTCCATGAGTTCAAATTTTGTCCGTATTAAAAAAGGACCAAAAATCGAAATATATTTTAGAAAATTGACAATAATCATTCATTAATCTCACATTTGACAGGTCTGGCACTTTTCAACTCGAAGAAAGCACTCATGTGCAGTCGTCAACATTTTGTGAGACAACAATCCACACAAAGGGACGAATAACTGAAGCAGTCACTCTACAGCCCTGAGCTGCTAATTTTCTCCCAATTCTCAGGAGCACTACATTTATGAAGAATGTCTAATTAGGAGATCATCACGATTTATTGTCGATTAAATCACCCAAGGATGTATTAGTTAAGCACAATTATATTGAGGAAGATATTAATAACAGGAACAACAACAAGAGATGCTATCAGTAACAAAAATTGAGAATCAAAACATAATACAAGTAATAAAAAACAACGATCATATTAATAGCAGTAGTTAAATGATAATTACATTTAACAGCAATATTACAAAACATTGCATCCTAAATCAAGTGCAAACTTTGCACCACTCAACAGAACAAGACAAAATTATTATTTTTTTACTCGTTATTATTTTGCGGTGATTTCTCGAATGTGTAAAAATACTCTGAAGAAGGCATGATTAAAAGTTGCGATACTTCCATGCTACATTCGACTTCCATACTTCCATGCTACATTAGTGTGTGAGATTATTAAATGAGTAAGTGGAAGTCATTCTCGAGAACATGCTTTACAAAAAGAGCCGCCTTTCATTAGTATGCCTGAGGTTCAGCTCCGGGCCAATGTGTATTACGCTGGAAGTTATGGAAGGAATAAAGTGGGGAGTAGGGTGGACTTGTTTTTTGGAATAAATATGGTCCACGGCCCTAAAGCCCCACTTACTTCCTTTATCAATGCTCATAAGGCTCAGTGCAGATGTTAGCAACGCGAATGGGCAGGACGTTTCTCATGTTTGTGGCTGACTGTGGGTGGGGCAGGTGGAACAAAAGGAGCGATGTCTCGAGACTTCATGAAGGTCAGGACTTGGTCTGGGATTTCGGCAAGAACATCACGGGCAAGTCGCTCGATGGACAATACCTCTTCTCCACCTCGTTCGACATAATCTCGAAAAGGAACAAACTGGGAAAGGCAAATGAAGTATTTTTTTAGTGAGGTCATTTTGTAAAGATCAATTTAATGACGTTTCCAGTGAGGTTTACCATTAACATATCAATTGTATAATCTGCTCTCTGTACAAAGCTTAAAATGTGATAGGCCATAATTGGTGTAATTGGTGTACCACCACACTGTGGTGTAATTATCCTGCGTGTGTCAAGCAAAAAGCAGGATTAAGCAATTAATTTACTTTGACTGTCTGTCTACAGGCTTCAGTCTATGATCGAGGAACAACTTAATTTCAATTGAATGTTACTTTTGAACACTGTAGAACACAAATCGGAACGTGAACCTGCGGCCTTGAAGTATCGTGCTTTGGCTGTGAAATTGGCAAATTGCATGGAGTCCCGCCCCAAGCATGCGTCGAGAGAAGTAAGGTAAAATTTTTTTAGTCTATTTGCATGTCTGGCAGTCAAACAAAATTGAATACCTTTCCAAACAGGAAACTTACTGTTTTTAGAGATGTTATAAAGGACACGAACAATAGGCATGAAAAACTAAAGTAACGTTTTAAATAGGGTTGTGTAAATGATGGTGTATCAACAGCGGTAGAGATTCGAAAAACGTTTTTTTTTTTTCTACGGCGTAGCCCATAAGGAAAAGGCATCTAGAACAGTGTTTGTCCGTCTGTATGCATGTACGTATGTATGTATGTATGTATGTATGTCTCCTCAAACGTATACCAATCAGAGCTGAGGATCTGGTCACATGACAGGGTGATGTGATTACGTCTGATGTCATTATGGCAGTACGGCGGCTGACTCTCCACACTCCGGCATTTTGATTCAAATTTCGTTCAGGCCGAACATATTGTCGAACCTGTCATATATCACAATCGCCATGCTCTACCTTTACGATTTTCATTCAGTGTGAAATGCAAACAAATCGATTGTTAAAATGACAATCAAATATCGAAAGCATCGGCGCTACGTCTCTTGCAACAAACCGGTACGTATAGAGCTTAGGCTTTACGCCTACCCTTTGAACCGCTTCAAACAAATTAAGCCCAGCTTTCTTAATACAGTAATGTATCCTTTCAGTGGTATAGTTTTTGTAATAATAATAATAATAATAATAATAGCCGGCGAAGCCGGTGTTGTGAATGAACGCATATTTATGTTGAAAAGCCAGATTTTTCTGGATCCTTTGAGAATTTCGAAGCTTTGACGCACCAAATCGCTCCATAGAGGTTGCCACCTTGCGGATGTGGAAGTATGCATAAAAAATTGCGAAAAAGTTCAATAGGTGTTTGTTTCACCCGTCTTTTTTTGATTCACAATCTTATGCACCTCTAATTTGTAATTAAAATACTTTAAGACCAACCTCGTTCCCCGGGCCCACACGGGCCCTGGTTATCTTCAACGAAAATCTTCACCAAACACCGGAACCAATGAGATTTGAGCATTTGAAAAAGTATTTCAAAAAAGCTTATTACCGCGTTTCAGAGGCTGAAAACGGCGTCAAATATTCTAAAATTGACGAAGAATTATTTTTTAGAAATCTCGCGACCGTAGGGCATAGTATTTCATGGCCAGAAATATCCGAAGTTGAGACAGAATTCACCGAATTAATCAAGAAGTAAATTTTATAAACTTTAATCTCATCCAGAATGCAAATGGTGTCATTTTGAACTTGGTACGGTACCTACTATACCTACCTACTACCAACTACCTAACCTACTGATGCCATAGTGATTGGTAAAATAGTGGCAAGAGGCTTTGGCTTCGCCGGCTCATTGCGGCTTTGCAGTAGAGTCATAGCCGGCAAAGCCGGTGTTGTGAATGAACGCGTATTATGTTGAAAAGCCAAATTTTGCTGGATCCTTTGAGAATTTCGAAGCTTTGACGCACCAAATCGCTCCATGGAGGCCGCCATCTTGCGGATGCGGAAGTATGCATAAACAATTGCGACAAAGTTCAATAGGAGTTTGTTTCACCCATCTTTTTTTGATTCACAATCTAATGCACCTCTAATTTGTAATTAAAATCAGCCAGATTTTGCTGGATCCTTTGAGAATTTCAAAAGCTTTGATGCACCAATTCGCTCCATGGAGGCCGCCATCTTGCGGATGTGGAAGTATGCATAAACAATTGCGAAAACGTTCAATAGAGGCTTTGGCTTCGCCGGATCATTGAGGCTTTGCAGTAGGGTCATATTAATAATATAGTAGATATGACCATAACACTTTAAACCCAATGTCGTGAATACAAATTTAATGGATTGAAGCGGTGTATGGTTCATGAATCGATGATAAGCGGTGTATGTTACTAACAACGGCGGAAGTAAGGAATTCGCCTCGGGTTTTTGATAGCATGTTATTAACCCAAACATTGTGGGGTATATAGATTACAATAGGTATTTCGTTAGTTCTGCAAGTAAAACTTACCTCGCGGATGTTGGGATTCCTCCAAATTTATTTGTCTAATGTTATAAACAGCATTAGCGAATGTTTAAAAAGCTAATCATGTGTGTTTGTGGTTTATAATATTTTACAAGCCCGGCTACGCCACTGTTAGACTTTCGGTCTTGTTTCTACAGCTTTTAAAACTTTTATTTTATTTCAATTGAATTATATATGTGAACACAATGAATGAATGAATGAATGATCGTTTTAAGGCCATTTTCCCCACTAGAGTGGGGGTTAGCCTTGCGGGCCCCATGACAATCATGCTTCCCTATTTGAGGCAATGTTTTTATGGCCGGATGCCCTTCCTGACGCCAACCCTTGGTCGCCTCTTACGATACGCAGGGATACGGTGTACCTATTCTAAATCGGGGTACACACCGTGATCATTCATCCCAGCAAGCTGGTACACAATTTGCCGACCTCGGAAGGATGAACAGGCTGAGTCAACCCCGCTGGCGTTAATTCAGCGATCGACCGGGATTCGAACCCAGGATCCTAGGATCCCAAGCCGGCACCCTAACCGCTAAGCCAACACCAGGCTCAGTGCCAACAATAAGCCAACAACCTGAACACAGTGGAACACAAATTGCCTTCTTGGTACTTTCAAAAACCATCCATTTAGCAGTACTTGTACAAAATATTTATGCCGTATCACGCCCTGAGGGCAAAGTAACTGAGAGGTTCAGTGTTCACATTGTCTCATGCCCCGAGGGCAGAGTAACTGTGAGGTTCATCATTCACGCCGTCTCATGCCGTGAGGGCAGAGTAACTGTGCGATGCAGCATTTACACCATTTCATGCCCTGAGGGCAGAGTAACTGTGCAGTTCAGCATTCACACTGTCTCATGCGCTGAGGGCGGAGTAACTGTGAGGTTCAGCATTCACGCCTTCTCATGCCATGAGGGCAGAGTAACTGTGCAGTTCAGCATTCACACCGTCTCATGCGCTGAGGGCGGAGTAACTGTGCAGTTCAGCATTCACACTGTCTCATGCCCTGACGGCAGAGTAACTGTGAGGTTCAGCATTCACGCCGTCTCATGCAGTGAGGGCAGAGTAACTGTGCGATTCAGTATTTACACCATCTCATGCCCTGAGGGCAGAGTAACAGAGGTTCAGCATTCACGCCATCTCATGCACTGAGGGCAGATTAACTGTGTGGTTCAGCATTCATACTCTCATGCCCTGAGGGCAGAGTAAGTGTGCCCTGAGGGTAATGTCTCATGCCCTGAGGGTAATTCAATTGATATTCAGCATTCAGACAAATATGGCAGTGCATAACGCTGTTTCTTTAGTGTAAAACACAAAGCAAGACTAAATTTTAAAAGACCCTTCCAATGTCCTTTTTCTCGAGACTGCATGGGGTAAAGTGTTCGATGAACCCTCTAGTTAAATGTTGTTTTCATTTTGAATTCCACAAAAGATTCTCTGCGTTGATGTTTCGCATACCTGCACGATATCTCTTTCAGCCACCTGATCTCCTGAAGACAACCGTACCTCATCTCCATCGAGTTCCTCCATTGCTGCGGGTGTAAGCACAGGACCGTATTAATAAGAATCATTATAAAATTAGCTCATTGTACTCCTTGTGTGGTGTCCACTTACCCTCAAACTCAGCAGGTCCAACACCCACAATGACGATGGACATGGGGAGAGATGATGCCTGCAGAAACGGAAATGGGTGCAGAAAAAGCAGGGCCATTATTACCAGAAAGATATGTTACAGAGGCCGATGGAGGCTGGCAGTGTTGACCTTAACTTTTATTGAGAAATGGAACATTATGTAAATTTAAATATTTTTGAGAGATCATATCTCTGTGGTGTTTGCAACCAATACCCATAATCACATGTTTACCGCATGAATGTCATTTCTTTTTGAACATGAACAAAACAACATTTTGTTGTGTTTCAGCTGGAATTTAACATTTATTAAAATTGAGATTTTTTTTGTCACTCATCTATATATAATAAATACCCCCATAATATCAAAGTGGAATCTCTTCTTTGTTTTTAGAAATTTTTACAACATAATTAAAAATGAAAAACTGAAATGTCTTGACTCAATAAGTATTCAACCCCTTTGCTATGACACTCCAAATTGAGCTCAGGTGCATCCATTTTCCTTAGAGCATCCTTGAGATGTCTCTACAACCTGATTGGAGTCCACCTGTAGCCAATGTTACTCTGCCCAATTCAATTGATTGGACATGATTTAGAAAGAAACACACCTTTCTATATCAGGTCCCACAGCTGACAGTACATGTCAGAACAGAAACTCCACATGAAGTCCACGGAACTGTCTTTAGAATTCCAAGATAGAATTGTGAGGAGGCGTAGATCTGGGGAAGGGTATAAAACAATTTCTCGAGTGTTGAAAGTTCCCAAGAGCAGAGTGAGCTCCATCATTAGGAAATGGAAAGAATATAGAACTACCCAGACTCTTCCTAGAGCTGGCCGACAAACCAAACTGAGCAACCGGGCAAGAACGACCTTGATCAGGGAGGTGACCAAGAACCCAATTACCACTCTGACAGAACTACAGAGTTCCTTGGCCGATATGGGAGAACTTGACAGAAGGACTACAGTCTCTGCAGCACTTTACAAATCTAGGATTTATGGGACAGATGGAAACCACTACTGAGAAAAAGGCACATGACAGCATACCTGGAGTTTGCAAAAAGGCACGTGAAAGACTCAGAGCATGAGACAAAATATTCTGTGGTCTGTTGAGCCAAAAATTTAACTATTTGGCCTGAATGCAAAGCGCTACGTCTGGCAGAAACCGGGCACAGCTCATCACCCATCTAACACCATGCCTACCATGAAGCATGGGGGTGGCAGCATCATGCTATGGAGATGCTTTTCAGCAGCAGGGACTGGGAGACATGTAAGGCCAGAGAGAACAATGAATGGAGCTAAATACAGGCAAATCCTTGAGGAGAACCTGCTTCAGAGTGTAAAAGACCTTAGAGTACAGCAAATATTTACTTTCCAACAGGACAATGACCCCAATCACACAACCAAAGCAACACTAGAATGGCTTCAGAACAAGAACATGAAAGTCTTTGAGTGGCCCAGCCAAAGCCCAGACCTGAATCCCATTGATAATCTGTAGAAAGACTTGAAGATTGTTGTTCCCCATCCAACTTCATAGAGCTTGAGCAAATCTGCAAGAACGAAATGGGAGAAACTCCCCAAATCCAGATGTGCAAAACTGATACAGACATACCCAATAAGACTCAAAGCTGTAATCACTGACGTAGGCCCTTATATGAAGTATTGACTCAGGAAGTTGAATACTTATGTAAATTAGATAATTATGTATTTCATTTTTAATCGTTTTGTAAAGATTTCAAAATGAAAAAAATCCTCTTTTACATTATGGGGTATTATGTGTTGCTCAGTGACAAAAAAAATCTCAATTAAATCACTTTTAAATTCAGGCTGTAACAACAAAATGTGAAAAGAGTCAAGGGGTGTGAATACTTTATAAAGACTCTGTATTGCTGAAATGTCATGACAAGCACAGCAGTAATTAAATGACTGGCATTTAGGCTGGAGAGTTCACACATAACGGGGCATTAGTTCTCTCTTTTTTTAGTACGAATTACTGGCATCTCGATATACTTACTCCTAACCGAGTTCACATTTGCTCCTTGTGACTTCGTTGTCGTCATTATATTCTCACCACTCATTATTTGATATTCTATGGCAGATTCTTCCTACCAATTATCTGCAGGTCTTTATCATACATTTTTTCCTCACTACTGCATTCTCCAAATGAGGTCCCCCAACAGAACTGCACCTCTATTTTTAACAGTTTCCACACCAAATTTCAAGCTCTTGACTGAACTGTCATAATCATGCTCCACTGTCTCTGCACAAAAGCAATTCTTCACTGTCCGCTTCTCTGTCGGCCCTGCCAGCTATTCCCGCAAACCCACCGCAACAATGGCCTCCTTTGTGGTTTCCATGTCTGAGATGACTCCGTCTGTGAGGATGAGCAGTACAAAATACTGGGAACCATCCATCACCTCCGCTGCTTGTCTGAACAAAATGACAATGTGCGCAACAGGATAATTCATCAGTAACATTGTGCTGTCAGGCCTGCTAGTCCATGTGGAACAAATACCAATCTGCTCATATGCCATTCCTGTCATTCAAAAGGGTGGAGACGAGGTACCATACTGCTAGGATTTCACAACTCAAAGAGGTCAATGAAGGCATCATCATTCATCATAGTTCCCCAGAAGAGTCATCTCTACATCCTGTATAGCATTTTTCTAACTAGCAGAGATAGCATTGTCTCAACTGCTATGATCACATCATATTTCATGTCTGATATTGTTTGATAGGACTTGCAAGATAGCTTGGAGGTATGCAATAATTGGAGCCGTTAAGAAGTAGGAGTATATGCAGCCTGTGCAGTGCCCCCTGTTTCCAGTAAGCTTCCAACCTTGCAAATATGACAGGCTGAGTCAATTCCCATCTGGTGTTATTTAACGGTATTACAGGGGCTCGAACTCAAGACCCTAAGATCTTAAGCCAGCCACCTTAACTGTTAAGCCAACACCAGGCTTTGGGAGTCTGTGATTGGTTGTGAAAAGCTGGGTTGACTCGTTTTGGGTTCTCATTTGAACCAATAACTCATGTTGGTCGGAATTTAGGTTCAAGTCGTATATGTTGTGACAGTGTGTGTGTTTGTCTATCGTCCACAAACAAGTTTCTTGTAATTCACATTGAGGTTCAACTATGTCCACTGATGTCTTTGTGCTGACAGGAAGGCCTGAGGTATGCACACTCGCCCCTAAGCTGTCTAGCCTAGGTGGTTCAAATTCTGACGCAGCTCTAAACTGTCATCCCGGTGTTTCACAGGCAAGCTGATTCAACAATGTGTGTGCCGTCCCTCGAACCCAGGCTAGAAAGTTTTGAGGCGAGTGTACGTACCCTCTATGCCATCCTGTCAGCCCCTGACTCATCATGTTTTTCATACAAGGATGTGAAGTGTAAGATTGGATAATGATCAGACTGCAGTTATTCTGATGTATATTGACTCTGTAAATAAACACACAAACAAACAAACTTCACTACTTAGTCCATGAGTCGTTTTTTGTTACTGAAATGGAGGTGGATACTTTGATCCCTGGGAAGACTCCGTTCCACCTTCCTAGACCTGCATACAGAGAGAACAACAAACCAACGACGTACACACACACACACACACACACACACACTAATCAAGCTGATTGAGAAAACCATGGATCTATGGAATACCACACTAATCCTGCAGCACTCAGAAGGAAAGATTGAAATACCAGGAGTAAAGGTACGACGTGGGATCTTCCAAGGAGACGGCCTTTCTCTTCTCCTGTTTTGCCTGGCCCTGGACCGACTAAATAGCCTCATTAATGAGAAAGGACATGGATACACCCTAACATCCAATAAAAGAACATCCAAAGAAACAGGAAAGGTGACACATCTACTGTACATGGATGACTTAAAACTCTTTGCACCGAATGACAAAAAAGTGGCAGAACAACTGAAATTAGTGAAACGGTTCTCTGACGTTATCCAAATGGAATTGGGACGAGATAAGTGTGCCAAGTGCACATTCATGGAAGGTAGATCAACAAAAACGGAAAGAAAACATAAAAATCAACCTCGATACAACAATACCGGAGCGAGGCAATGCAGCATCTTTCAAATACCTTGGAGTAGAAAAGGGCCACCAAATTTGTCATAAAAATGCACAAAGCAATTACCAAAGAATACCTACGTAGAACGAGGCTGATCCTGAAAACATATCTCACCCAAGAAACAAAATCAAAGCCATAAACCAACTAGCAGTACCAGAGTTCCAGTACAGCTGTGGAATATAAAACTGGCCACAAGTGAATATAAAAAAAACTAGATATCAAAACAAGGAAACTCCTCATTATCCACAAAATGTTCTACAAAATCAGTGCATCCCAAGAATGTACCTGCTGAGGAAAGAAGGTGGCGGCCTGATGGAACTAAATCAAGTGCACAGAGTGACGACTGTAGGATTAGCAGAGTACGTGAAAAGCTCAACAGACTACCGAATACAATTTGTATACAAGAGACTACCAAATAAAATGTGTGTACAAGCATGAACACATCAAGCCAGAAAAGGTATCTCTCACTCAGCTTGCAAAAAACTTCCAAAAACAGGTATGATTAGAAGATGTCATGCACCAAACTCAAACAGCAATGAATACAGCCCCAACAATTGCAAAAAAGACAAAAGAAAAATACAAGACGAAATACAGCAGATATATAGTGACAACTGGGAGAAAGACAAAAGAGCAGGAAATGTATTTAAAAAAAAGAGTTGGACAGATTGGGAATAGACAAAGAAGGATCACTGGAATGGCGAAGAGGAGGTCAGCTCAACTGGGACGGAGAACAAAACATTATTAATGACCAAGACCAAGGACACTACACAAATGGCTTTAAGATAATGTCGGGACTGAGTCAATCCATCAAGTGTAGGTTCTGCAAGGTAGAAACAGAAAGCACGCGTCACCTCCTATCGGGATGTAAAAAAACTCAGGTCAGAACAGCTGTACACTCAGAAGCACAACAAGGTATGTAGAGTAATGCGCTAGCACATCTGCAGAAATTTCAATATCCCAGTTCCACATAACTCATGGAAATATGAACCAAAAACAATCATTGACAACATGAACATATGATCACATATGACCTGATGATCCCATCCAGCATGAACATAGAAAACACAGCACTGCAACCGGACATAGTACTCAAATACAAAAAGGAAAGGAAGGCATTGCTAATTGAGGTTTCAGTACCCAGTGATTTTGGTCTAAATAACGCAGAAATCAAGAAAATGACCAAATATCAAGACCTCAAGAATGAAGTGAAAAGAGTGATCATTGGGGCAACGGGAATGACAAAGAAGAACCTTACAAATATCTTAAAAACCATCCCTGGGAACATTACCACAAATGAACTGCAGTTGGAGGTTGTACGGGGCTCAGTAACGATCCTGAAAAGAGACCTTGGAACAAAACTCTGAGAACAACACAACTTCACAACTTAGCTCATGAGTTACAATCCTTCACTGAAGTGGGGGTGGGGGTTCGAGTCCTGGGAGGACTCTGTTCAACCTTCAAAAACCCAAATTATCGAGATATCAACCAACGAGAGACACACACACACACACACACACACACACACACACACACACACACACACACACTTTGTAAAGTCTTTGTAAAGTTTTTAAAATTGCATGGATGGAATAGCATGATCCTTAATTTGAATTTTCCAATTAGTGCAATACGGTTACAGAAGCAAACTTTTGTACGGAATGGCAATTCACATACCAACAAATCTCCGCTGAAGACTTTATTGCCATGTCCCAAAGAATGCCACACATTTAACGACCCAGAAACTTCTCATAAGATGAACGAGAGGCGAGGACAATTTGTATTCACACAAACAAATTAAGCTCCCGTGCAAACGCGAAAGTACTTGGAACAAACTGCGAGTTTAACAAGCTACCGCGCCATCATATATCTGCAGCGCGTGCAAGAAATTTCTCATGAAATATACAACAAAGTTCTTTCCTCCGCAGCACCAGCTGGTGGTAATAAGCGCTAGGAGTGCCAAAGAGTTTTCCTTTCCAATTTGCCCGGCAGTAATTCGCTAGTAATTCCCGAAAGGCCTACTCATGGCTGACACATTCGGGCTGAATCCGAAGCTGACAAGACATTTGCACCATCATGTCATCGGCATCGATCATCTTCATGTACAGGTAAGTGTTTGTGCTTCGGATAAAGTTTAGTAGAAATCTCCTCCAGGTATTCTACCTTCTCTTGTCTTGTTATACATCACTCGAGGTCAGTAATTATTTGGATGGGTCTCATCTAAAGATGATGCTCTTATTAGGAAGACCTTTCTGGTATAAAAGATAGATTTCCACATTGTTCCGTGCGGTTTACAATGCAATACGTGGTGTGTCGTTGTGGTGTGTGGTTGATTTCTTGCAACACCTGGCGACCCTTTTTATGACTGGAGCGAAGTTGGTGGGTCCACAGAGCTGTACCCTCCGCAAACTGCTGTGGTAGGCCCCGAGCACACCCTCGATTCCTTCGCAACATGGGTCGTCTGGGTTTCCATTCTGCGCGTAGATGGAGAAAACAACAAAGAGGATCATTATGATAAAGGATCACATCAATAGGATGGCAAAAGGTCAGGTTAACCACTACTTCACCGATATTAGTTGTTGGCTTCGTACTCCACAACCAAAGGATTGAATTATACAATAACAGTCCAAATAACGAGTAGTGTTGACCATCTCTGGCCTTGGTGTTGTGAATATGACATGACCTTGTTCAGGGTGGACCATTTCCATGATTTGTATGTCTGAGTCGTAAGATTTGACATCCCATTCTAAGCCTTCTTGGGTTACTCCACTCTTGGGATACTGACCTTCCCTACTCTCATAGCCAACGTGTCCTCAACGGAATCCTCATATCCTCTCCCTGTCAAGGCTGGAGTGCCCCAAAGCAGTGATATAGGCCCCATGCTATTCCTGATCTTCTTAAATGATCTCTATGACTTTCTGGAAAATCCTCTTTATCTCTTTGCTGATGACTTCACCCTCTTCTGTGACATCCCTCATCCTTCAAACAGGCAGGCTTCCCTCTCTTGAGACCTTGAAAAAAAAATCACAAGCTGGTCAAACATTTGGAATATGTCTTTAAATCCTGACAAACCTCACATTCTATCTCTCCCTGAAAGGTCCATCTGCCAAACCTTCCCATCTACTTTCTTAACAATATTCTCGAAAAAGTTCTGTCACTCAAGCTCTTGGGTCTCACAATCTGCCATGATATTTCCTGGGAAAATTACATTTCCAAGCTGGCCTCCAAAGCCAAAATGCCGACTGGGCATTCTTCGTCGGGCAAAGTCTTTCTTGGGCACACCTGAACTCCTATCCACCTGCAAAGCTTTCATCCGCAGATTGGATGGAATACGACTCTCCTCTCTGGGCTGGCCTCCCTACCTCACACCTTGCTCAGCTTGACCCATGGAAATGAAGGCTTTCGAGTTCATTGTAATCTCCCGCAATGAAGCCGATTGTATGAATGTATCACTTTGTCATCGCAGAGAGGTCGGTGGTCTGTCTGTCTTCTTCCATCTCATTTCTGGTCCTGCACCCTCTTCCCTCTCTGTTCTTTGTCCCCCTTCTGCCCTCCCCTGACCCTCGTTTCTGCAGGGCGCACGTGGTCCCCACCAGCAACATCCCATACCCCTCCGGGTGAAAGTCCCAAAATCCAGGATCCCATTCACCTCCACTCATTTGTTCAATTTTTTTTCTGCCTGTGGAACCAACTTCCACATTATCTTCAATCTCATTCTACTCTTGAGGTCTTCAAGACAGCTGTTTACCGCTATCTCAAATAATTCCCCATCCAAAATAATGATCTCCTCTACCCCTCTTAAGCCACCACAAACCCACCTCTTTCCAAGTTTCCAGTTTTTCCTTCCTGAAAGTTTGCCTCTGTATCCATCTTGTCCACCCCTGAATTTTCCCCTACCCCTCATCCTTGCCCGCATCCCTTGGTTGTCCGTTTCCATATATTTTGTCCCTCGGCCCTCATGTTGGTGATTCCCCTCTTTCTGCTGTTCCTCATGTGCTGTTGTGTTCTGATCCATTCTATGTTCTCGCTCTTACACGATTCTTGACTTTGTATTAAAAATATACAACTCCAATATAATAGTGACTCAAATCAGTCCGAAGTCTGAGTCTTGGTGTGAGTCCGACACACTAGTTTCATCAACGATCAGTGTGATCTAATTTTTGCTACTATACCCAATGGGTAAACGAATGCCAACAGTAGGTGTGGTGGAAGGTGGTGAAAGCTTGTGCTGAAACAGACCAGAGGAAACTCATGTGACGTGTGTCCATCTGGTGGAAGTTTGGCCCCAAAGCCAAGAGCAGGGAAAAGTCTATCGGAGTCGTAGTCCTGGATGATGTTGCCGACAGATCGTAATGCGAGTGCATAGGCCGATGGCTGGTATGGACACAAATAATGCAGAGACGTGGGCTGGGTAGGGTTGCCTGTCGTACACACGGGAAACACACACAAGATAGGACTAACAAGGCTCCAGGGTGTGTGCGGAGGCTTGAGGGAAGTGTGAAATGATGTGGGACAAAAGGGACATGTTGCAAGCTGCGACTATCTCACACAAATTGTGAGGGTTCACCATCGAGTTATAGCATTGCAGAGAGGTGAGATGATGGAAAGTGGCATACAAAGATGGTATACAGATGAGTACCGAGACAAAGTGTCCTCAGAAGACCAGTGATCTATGAAGACATAACATATGAGAACATCGAATCACTTTTTGCAATTTAGAGATTCCACATTCATAGGAAAGGCAAGAACCACACAGCAGAAGCACACAAACAACTCAGTTGTGTCATTGTGTGGTCAACAAAGGCAAAGACTCAGAATGACCGATGTTTTAGCAACAGAGTGGACTTCATCCACGACTCTGCAAGCCAAGGGAGCCATAAGCTATTCATACGATAGTAAGGCCGGAGAGACACGGACTTGCAATAGACCATGAGACCCAAACAACCATTCTCATTATTGCATTTGTAGTTTGGATTGGAGGTTGTGGAATGTGGTTCAGGAGGAGGTGGGATAGAGCAGTTGGGGAGGGGTATGGGAGGAGGCTGAGAGGTGCGCAGGAATACCATGAGAAACAGGATAGGAGGCACAATAACAAAGGGAAGTAGAACGGCTCTCGGTAGAGTGCATACCTCCAACAAGCTGAACAGCTTAAATTTTGTATCCTACTGTTGGACAGGATCTGCATGGACATCTTAACCAAAATCTAATGAGCTTGTTCTCGTCAACGACCCAACTCATCCACAACGTTTTGTCATAACCCGTCCACAACGTTTTGAGACATCATGCTGGAAATTGTTTTTGACCTGAGCTCTAAATGGTGAAGAATCACTTAAAAATATAGTATCCAGATCCGGATCTTCACCAAAATCTAATCAATTCGTCATTCTCACACACCCAACCTGTCCATCAAGTTTCGTCCATATCTGTCCATAACTTTTTGAGATATCCTGCTCACAGGCAAACAAACAGGGGTAAAAACATAACCTCCGTACACCATCTTCCATTTGACCTTGCGTAACATTTACCTCCATGACGTCTCATCACAACCGCATCTCCAAGATCAACGCAAGAAGCATGAGAGGTCCGTGCATAATGAAAGTCAAAATTCCATCTTTGGTGAAGGCTAAATCAATTTAAATCAAATTGTGTGTGTGTTGTTAAAGAGGTGCAAATGTTGAAAAATGACCCAATACACCTATATGTTGATATTCATAGTCATTAGAAGAGGGATTAGGGTGAATTTGAAAAAAACATAGGTTAAAGGAAGAGGTGAGGGAGCATTATCGGAGTGGAGGAAAAAAGAAGGAGGTTTTCAGAGGCTGTTCTTTCCCACTTTTACTTTCAGGGATTCAAGGAACAAGTGCACCACCACCTCGTGTCATCCCCCATCCTGACCTATGATATTTATTACCCCATTAACCCTTCCTAACCCAACCCTCTTCCTTCCTGTTTTCAGCGTTTCCTCCCCTTATTTATCCCCTGTTCATTTATTCACTTGCTGATTGTGCCCAATTGTTGCCCCACTACCCCACCGCTACTTATCAACTTTGTCTTACCCTTCCAAGAACCTCACTCTTGTAACAGAGAGAAAAAAAGAGATGGGATAAAGGAGATTGGGGGGGGGGGGGGGGGGGGAGAAGGGTCATGAATAAGGAAGACCGAGGAGGGAGCATTGAAAATGTTCACCATTTTGCATACGTATCGTACAGACAGATTGTTTCGGATCACAAGTTTCAAAATTTCTACAACCCACAACGTGCACCAATAAAAGGTGAAGAAAACACCCGCAGAGAGACGTTTCACTCCTACAGTAATGAAATGGTCGCGCGCAATGATTCACAACAGTGAGCATTCCAAATAACACAGGGGTTTCCGAGTTTGTTTCCATCAATCCACATCAGCAAGCATTCTCACCGTTAGATGCGGTGAAGTCGATGGCCACGGTGAAGTTGATTTGCATCCTGCAAAAGAACGCGAACACACGCACGGCAGGGAAAAAGTTCAAGATGCGTAAAAGTGTCACAGGAGTGAAACGACAGACACAACCACGTCGAACACCGAGATCTCTCCATCATTCTAGCAGAGCCTAAGAGGAATTGAGTGCAAGTTGAGCAATTTAGGCATCGGTTTTGGACACATGTTTCTACCCCCAGGAATCATCAGCATACAGACTAAGCATTTGGGATGGAGTGGGTATTTGGGGGATGGGGGAGAAAAATAAAAAAATAGACACTCAGATGCAGATAAGAGAAAATCTGAGCACAAAAAAACTGGGATGTTAAGGACTGAGTGGTTGGAAATCAGTGTAGTCACGACATATTGAACTTTCAATGTACGCAGGTTGAAGGTGTGGGCGATGGCTGCTCATGATTTATGAATTGTGCATCAAAGCAAAGATATTTCTAGTACGCCATTAAAGTTTCATGGTGCTCACAGCATGTTACAAAACCTACAAACCCAACTGATTACAGTCGCGGAATCTTGTTTGATTTCATTTCTGACATTTGCACACCGGCAGTGACAGCTCATCATCCCCTCACTGCAATGCGCAGAGTTGGAAAGTCGAGTTGTAAAGGCTCGATTGGCTTGGAAATACACCGGAATCTTGCAATAATGAACAGATGTATTCCGTATCTAAAAATTTACTGTATCAGGAAACTCCCACCCAGCAGAAAGGATGCCACCGATGAGACGAGGAGAAAAATACATAAAATGTCATAACCCCTGTGGTTTTAGCAATTTTGCTGTAGGAAGTTAAAGGCCGCCAATCGGAAATCTTTGGTTGGATTACAAAACAAAATCTTCTGGCTATGTATACTCTCATGTATTGTCTTTGTGCCAAGTTTGAACGCAACCAGTCCATGCATGGCCAACAAATTGTTGGAGACACATTTGTGTAACAAAATGGCCGCCAGTCGACCATCTTGGATCTGATCTCAAAAATAAATGGTGTGCAAATGTAACCCATCATTAATTTTCTGTGTGCCAAGTTTGAACAAGATCGGTAAAATGCATTTCTGAGAAATGGTTGGGGATGCGTTCGATACAGGGGTTTCTTTTACAGCTAAAATGGCCGCCAGTCCACCAGTCGGCCATATTTGATCAATAAGATCACAAAATAAAGTGAGATGCACGTGTATGCCATCATGTACTCTACTTGTACCAAGTTTGAGCAAAATCGGTAAAATGCATTTCTGAGAAATGGTTGCGGACGCACGCACAGACAGACGGACAGATGGACGAGACCCAATCCATAAGCCCCCGTTTCGGATTACAGGATGGCCTAGAAGTGTGCATACTTGTCTCTAAGCTAGCTCGCCTGGGTTTGAATCCTAACCCAGCTGTAAACTGTCACCCTGGTGTTTCACAGGCTGGGTGATTCATCAATGTGTGTGCCGTCCTTTGGATGAACGTAAAACAGGTTGTTTAGGGTTAGGGGTGTCTGCCAGCATGCGTTTATTACAGACCGCATGGTGTCCTTCGTGAAGAGTAGACGAGCTATCGCAGGCACCATGAATTCCTGTCCTAACCAGCATAGGGCACTGCATCAGCAGCACAGCCACACACTAAGACAATTATGCTACCCCACAGCCTTGTGCTGCATTCAAATGAAGAAGAACAATTCCTCTTTGGCATTTAGGGATTGTTCAGTGCTGGGGTTTGCACCTCCTCACCAATAGGTAGTGTTTTTGCACCTCCTCACCAATAGGTAGTGTTTTTGCACCTCCTCACCAATAGGGTGTTTTTGCACCTCCTCACCAATAGGTAGTGTTTTTGCACCTCCTCACCAATAGGTAGTGTTTTTGCACCTCCTCACCAACATGTGGTGTTTCATGAACTGGCCAAATTAGAGAGTTTCGCTCAACTTACTCGAAATACTTGTTGGGTTTTGATAAGCTTCTTGAAAATAAAAAAAATTCTACATTTCATTGTTTGCATTTATCAAGTTGAAATGTGTTTATCAAAATCGAATTGTCCATAGATATCGGTGTTTGTCACAATGAGATTTGTTTAATGAGTGCTCCTTATCAAGGAAAACTAGTCTCAGTGAAGCCACAACTTTTTGTTCTGATGAAGGGTTAACGCCCAAAACGTCAGGTTCTCCTTGCTCCTACCAAGGTTGGTATAGGGCTCCTTTTGTGGTTAGTGTCGGTCATGAGTGTTCCGATCACACTTTCTGCAGAGCAACAGGCCTGTGGGACTTGTGTGGATTTCAGTCATGAAACGTCAGTCATAAAACTTTGATGTGATTTCAAATATAAAGAATTGATCAAACAAACGCTTCACCAGTAAAAGGGAGAGGATGTGCATCCACCTGCATATGATCAGAGAAGTGTATTGGTCAATGAATGCTGATGAATTCTATGCTGATATTGCATGATATCATCATCATCATCATCATCATGGTTGCTATTCGTACTAAAGACGGCCAACATAAGACATGTGACCAACCTCATCATCATGTACCATTCTCTATACAGAGCGTCTGTTCTGCCTAAGCAGCTTATTATACCCTGTTGGACTTGGTCCGAAACAGGGCCTTATGGATTGGGTCTCATCCGTCCGTCCTTCCGTCCATGGGTCTGCAACCATTTCTCGGACATGCATAATCAGATTTTGTTCGAGCTTGACACAAGCACAGTACATGATGGCATACACTTGCACCTTATTTTATTTTGCAAGCTGATCAAAGATGGCGGACTGGTAGACTGGCGGCCATTTTAATTGTAAAAAATAAAAAAATTAAAAAACAGTATTGAACACGTCCTCAACCATTTCTCAAACATGCATTCACCTAGCTTGTTCAAACTTGGCAAACAGATAAAGAATGCTAGCTTACATATGCATGCAATGTTCTTTCGAGATCATATACAAGATGGCCCACTGGCGGCCATTTTGTAACTTAATCGTGTCTCCCACAATTTCTTGAACATGCATGGTCCGATTTTGTTCAAACTTAGCACAAGCAGAGTACATGATGGCATACACGTGCACCTCGCTTTGTTTTACGATCTGATCAAAGATGGCTGACTGGTAGACTGATGGCCGTTTTAATAGTAAAAAAACCGATATTGAAAATGTCCTCAACCATTTCTCGGACAATTTCTCATTTACCGATCTTATTCAAACTTGGCAAACTTGACTGGTAAACTTGGCTTATTCACTGGTAATTCCCTGTTTGTCGTTAAAGGCGGCAAAAAGGGTTGGCGTCAGGAAGGGCATCCGGCCGTAAAACATTGCTTCAAAAAGGGGACCGAAAAACAACAACAACCACAGTTCCCGAAAAAGGCCAACCCCCGCTTGTGGGGAAAAATGGCCTCTAAAGGTGGTTTTATTCAAACTTGGCACAAAGACAATAAATGAGAGTATACATATGTAGAATATTTTATTTTGTAATCAGATCAAAGATGGCCAACTGGCGGCCTTTAACGCCGTGCAGCAAAATTACTAAAACCATGGGGGCGACAACATTTTATGTATTTTTCTCCCTGTTCGTGATGGTTACAATTACAATCCCAGATGGGTCACCACTCTGACACAGGAAGTTAGGGCAGGAGTTTGTAATTTCTTCAGTGCGCCGGTGATAGCTCACCTACTACATGTGAAGGACACTGTGGGATATTTAATGTCCATCAACTAATTCTGGCAGATGAGGCATCCAGGTTGACGTGTCCATCCGAGGGACGGTGCGCAAATTGATGCCTCGTCTTGCATGCAAAACACCAGGATGACAGTTTATACCTGGGTCGAGATTCGAACTCAGGCAGGACAGTTCAGAAGCATGTGAATTTGTTTATTGTTCAATTGTAAACTTTTCTAGTTGAGTCGATCCGAAAACTTTCCAACCGGGATTTCTGTCAATGGCAAATCCTCCCTTCTGGGTTTGGTTATGACCAACTTCCCCACAAATGTTTTGTGCTCTTCCTCTGCTCCAATTGATTCATCCAATCACTCTCTCCCTCTCTGTATCCACTCTTCCCTGTAGTACCCAACTGCTCCCGTACTCTGTCTTTCTTTGCGCCTGAGAAGGTGGAGAAGTTTCTGGCAACCCTCGACTGATTCTGCAACTGGACCCGACGGCATCAGCTCACGTGTCCTAACAACCTGCTATGCTGCTCTTGCACTTCCTCTCTCTGCCCTTTTCACCATATCATTTACCTTAGGTCACTAAACTTTGAATATGTTTTGGAACACTTGGAATATGTCTTTCAATCCTGAGAAATCTCACACACACTCGCTCTCTCTCCAAAAGGATTTAATGGCAAACCCTCCGAGGCACCCATGCACAGCCCTCTCGAAGAAGTTCAGTCACTCAAACTCTTGGGTCTCTCTCTCAGCCATAATCTTTCTTGGGCAAACCATATTTCAAAGTTGGCCTCCAAAGGCAGTCTCCAACTTGGCATCCTCTGTCATGTAAAATCCTGCCTTGGAACATCTGAATTATGATCCACCCTCAAGGCCTTCATTTTCATGCGCAGCTTTCTGTTATACTGTTCTGCTGGTGACCCTGCAGGGGTAAAATTGTATCATTGTCATCTCTGGACCAATCAGAGACAGCCATGGCCAGCAGCATGTTGGGTAAATGCATCATGTGATCTAGTTGAGCTCGGCCAAGGGAAATACGCTTGCTTGTACAATGTCGGCTGAGAGCCGTTTCACAGTTGCTTGGCTGGAAAAAACATGTTTTATCTGTAGTTGGACCTTGTGTAACATTGGGGGCCAAGGGTCCTTATATCAGCATTCCTGTGTTCTTATCTTATGCTCCAGTGTCCACTTTTGCCTTCCTTTGTCGAAATCAACTTGGGTATATATTGAATAACATATTGAGTGGAATTCAGAGATCTGCTTGCCTGGTGTCAAGTTTTTCTCTCCGTATGTACGTAATTAATAATTTATCCTTTGTCAACAAAGTGAAAGTTGTCTGTTATTTTTTTATACAGGAGGACAACTCCCACAACCCTGCCTCACACCTTTCACAGCTTGACGTCATGGAAACAAAGACTGCAAGATCATTGGAATATCTCGCAATGAAGCTGAGTCGATGGGCCGATCACTTTGCCATTGCAGACAGGTCGGTGGTCTCTGTCTTCTTCCCACTCCTTTCTTATCTTGCATCCTCCGCTCCCTCCATGCTCTGTCTACCCCAAGTATCTACAGGGCGCATGCGTCCACCAGCAACCCCCTTCTAGTAAAACTCCCAAATCCAGAATCACTGCTCACCTCCACTCATTTGTTCCTCTTTTTCCCTCCTGTGGAATCACCTTCCACTCTCTCTCCAATCTCATTCTTCCCTCTGGTTCTTCAAGACGGCTCTTCACCACAATCTCAAATCATCCCCCATCCAACACCGTGATCTTTTCTACCCACACTAAATGACCCCCCCACTCCAACCCCCCCTCCCCAATCTTTCCACCCCCAAATCCCCTGGTTTTCCTTCCTAAGAGTTTGCTTCATTATCCATCCACCCATCATACTCTTCAAAATTAATATCCCTCGTCATCCGTCTCTGTTTAATTTGATGCCTCGGCCCTGCTGCTGGCATTTCCCCCTTCTCTCTCTCTGCTGCTCCTTCTGTTTTGTTCCATCTCAAACTAATCTGTGTTCTAGCTCTTCCATGACTCTGGAATCTGCTTAAATTAATTTTAAAATAGAAAAGTGGGCAAAGAGCTGTTGCCAGAAAACAGCCACACTCTGAGATGACAAGCACTGTAACCTAGTGTCAAGATACTGTATACATAAAAACACCAGACAACTTGCTACCCGCAGTTTGGGCAGGAGTTTCTTATTTGTTCAGGGTGCCGGTGATAACATGCCTTCTCTTAGCAAAAGACCCCGTGTGATCTTTAACATCTACCAACAACTAGTGCTACAAGATGGGTCCTCCACCTTAACGTACATCTGAGAATCGTTGTACATATTGATGTGCTTCCCCGTCTGAGATACAAAGAGTATAGCTGGGTCGAGATTCTAACCCAGGCTATTTAGCTCAAAGTTGAGTGCACATAAATCTATGCTGCTCTATGCTACCCTGCCAGCCCAGATGTTGCATACAGATGTGTTGACTGTCACGATGGGCCCGGAAGTTCAAGAAATAACTAGATCAGACAGAGCTTGCTGGGAGATGCCATCTCATCATGCCTTCGAAGCATAGCCTCAAGGTGTGATCTTCCAACGTTCGGTACAGGATAATTATACAGAGGGCATATCAGAGATAGAAGCTATTTTGGGGTGAATCACAGAAAAATACAGAAAGATTTGCGCATTTTTTTGAAAATAATAAAAGCTTGGAAGAATGTACTTTGGTAAAAACAAGTCTGGTTAATGAGAACGGACTCTTTAGACGATTTATAACCTTTTAGACGCACACCACACAAACACGTATATACATATATACATATACAGACTTGGCATTTAATATGGAATTTTTTTTTTCTTGGCTTGGGTTTCCTTTCTGAACTCAGAATATCAATCTGGTGAGTTTCTTTTACGCTTCGGTGATTTCTTTGTTAAAAGAACCATGTCACTGATTGTCTGTTACAGCAAGAAGTCAATAACAGGATTATGTCACAGGTGGCGTGACAAAATGTACGGACAGGTACATTTGACGATTGGCTTCACAATCGGGTATATAAGGATTGTTGCGTTCTGTATTAGTGGAAAACAACTGCTGCACGTCTACAAAAGTTATTGCCGCTTCCTCTGGAGATGGTCCGTCAACTTGACAATGCTGTTTGTCATGGAGTGGTGGCTTTACGAAATTCCGGCATGAAACAGTGTGCTGTTGCTCGGCAGTACGGCATCACTCAAGGTCAGGTGTCAAAGATCCCGAAACGCAATGCTCAGAGGGGTGTCCCTCCTCCAATATCGAGGCGACGACGTCCCCGCAGAACCAAAAGGAGGGATGATCGCCAGCTGCACCGGTTAGTATGCAATGGCCATACCAAGTCAGCTAATCGGCTTAGGGCTGAGTGGCAGCAACTGACAAATGTGCCTGTATCCAGAAGGCTAGTCGACCAACGACTGGTGCAAGCAGGCTATCGTGCCAGGCGTCCCCTGAGAAAGCCACGCCTGACAAGACAACACCGCCAGCGCCGATTGCAGTGGACCAGAGAGCACCGTCAATGGCAGCCAGGACACTGGAATCATGTGATCTTCAGTGACGAGTCTTGATTTCTGGTCTATCGTCAAGATGGCCATGTCTGAGTGCGCAGACAAGTGCATGAAGCCTACAACGAAGATTGTATAGTGCCAAGAGTCCAAGCTGGAGGTAGTGGGGTGACCGTTTGGGTTGCTTTTCATGCAGGGGGCAAAACTGACCTGGTTGTTCTGAATGGAAACCTGAACCAGTTCAAGTACAGAGCCATTCTGGAAGAAACAATGCTTCCATTTGCTCGTGTAGCCATTCGAGGAAACTTTGTCTTCCAAGATGACAATGCATGGCCTCATCGTGCTCGCATGATCCAACACTTTCTTGCTGACCATGGTGTAGACTGTAGAGCATATGGAGTGGCTTGCCATGTCCCCGGATACGAATCCGATAGAGAACTTGTGGGCAGAACTAACGCGTCAAATCGACAACTTGGACCAGCAGCCGACCTCTGTGCGTGAATTGCAGCAGGCTATTGTCACTGCATGGCAAGCGATTCCTGTCCAAACCTTGGCAAATCTCGTGAACAGCATGCCTCAACGTGTACGTGCTCTCCTGAATGCTCGTGGGGGTTACACGACGTACTGAACTGTAATTTTACTGTCCGTAATCCCAGTTGTAATTTAACTTCTCGGAGACGGTGGGAGTCTCGCGAGATCTCGGAGACGGTGGGAGGGATTTTCGAAGCTCCACACGGTCTCCACGTTTTTCGAAGTTAAGTCTGTTCACAATTGTATTTTGTCGAAACTGTATTTATCTTTCGGGGTGTGAAGTTATTGTGTGCAACTTTGGTTGTTTCTCGGTGTTTATCTTTCATAAATTGATCGTCTGTTTGCCGTGTCGCGAGCAAGGCCTTTGCCGCGTCGCGAACGATTTGAAATCGAAGTTAAGTGATTGGCCCCATTTGTATTTTCGTTAAAACTATTTATTTGTGGTGTTGTACGTATATTGTGTCCCGACGAAGATTTTTCGGTGCAAATCTTTCATACCTGTATTGAAAATCGTGTTAATTCGTGTCGTGTCTTGAGGCCTTGTACAGTGTACACTGTACAACCTTGAGGCTTTGTTTTTCTCTCAGCGGTCCGTCGTTTGTGATCCAATAACTTTCGTTCTCTGTATTCCCAGACTTTTCACCCATAGCCTACTTCCTTGTGTAAATCTCAACTAAAAAAAAAACAAAAAAAAAAACATTTCCTTCTCTGTTCTCATTCGTTTATTCATTCTTATTCGTTCGTTCGTTCTTCGACCACGTGTTTCTCCCCCATTTCCCCAGATAGTTTTCACTGTTATTAACCTTCAATATTTACACTTTCCCCTCAAGTTATGTATTCCGTCATATTTTATAACACCTTTTTCTTCTTCTTCTTTAAAAGGCTGCTTTCGACTTTCTCACCAAATCAATTCATCCCAAAAAAAATATCCATCTCCTATAGTGCCTTTTTTCTACATTCCCTAAACTCTCCTGCACTCCATCCTCCATCCAGCGTCCTTAAACGTATTTTTAACTCGAAGGTCACAAGAAACTCATTTTGCAATAAATCTTCGTTTTCCCATAAATCGTACACTTTCTAAAATCCAATCTCACCCCTCCCCTCCAAATTTTCCCCATAACCCCTCCCCTCCAAATCTTCCCCATCACCCCTCCCCTCCAAATCTTCCCCATCAACCATCCCTTTCAAATCTCCCCCCTTGCCCCCTCCCTCCTAAACTACCCCCTCACCCCTCCCCGCAAAGACGCCCCCTTGCCCCTCCCCTCCAAATCTCCCCCATATCCCATCCCTTTCAAATCCCTCCCCTTGTCCCTTCCCTCCCAAACTCCCCCCTCACCCCTCCCCTTCAAATCTCCCCACCCTCATTGCTTCTCAATTTCCCCCCTCTCACTCCCCCTCCTCAAAGCGTCCTCCCCGCTTCTTCCCCCTTCCAACTCTCACCTCCATCTCCCCCAACCTTCTGCCTCGCTCTTCCCCCTCCTGAAATAACACCTCATTGTGCCTCACCCAATCACCATCAAACCTTTTGTCCGCCCCATCCTTCCCTTTCTCCGAGCTATTCTGAAATCTCTGACACACCTTCAACAGCTCTCCCTACCTCTTCCACCTCTTCCACATCTTACCTTACCCCTCCTCCCCCCTGTTCTGTATCTGATGCTCCCCCTTCCTCTTCATTAACGGGATGGACCTCAAACATCCGGGGCCTTCGTTCAAACTTAACTGATCTCTCCATACAGGTTGCTTCTGTCAAACCAGACGTGATCTGCTTAACAGAAACTTTCCTCCTTTATGATGTCTCTGATTCCTTAGTATCTCTCCCGGGCTACTCCCTCCTCCGGTATGATAGACCTGAGCCTCGTCCTGGAGGCGGGGTTGCTATCTTTATCAAAAACTCTCTTCCTCACTCGCCCTGCACTGCACTCTCTCCACCTCACCCCCAGGAATACCTCTGGCTACGGCTTCCCCTTCGCTCCCACCTCTTGTTCATATGTGTGTTGTACCGTCCACCAAACAGTGATGACTCCATCTACATCTCGCTGTCTGATAATATGGACCAACTTCTATCTACTCATCCCAACTCTCTCTTCCTCATATGTGGTGATTTCAACTGTCATCATGCCAGTTGGCTGGGTGTGAGTACCTCTCTCACCAGCCATGGCTCCTCAGCAAAGGACTTCTGCGACTCACTGGGACTGACACACTGTCAATTTTCCAACCCGGATCTCAGTCAATGGAACATCTTCTCTTCTGGACTTGGTTATGACTAACTTCCCTGAAAATGTCTGCTGCTCTTCTTCTGCTCCAATCGGATCATCTGATCATGTCCTTGTTAAAGTGGACATCTCTCTGACCATCCTCAGGGAGCCTGCTCAGCGTCGACGAGTCTGGCATTTCACTCAGGCCAACTGGCACGGTCTTCAAGCAGCCATCAATCATCTGGACTGGTCTCCCATCTCTACCACCTCTGACATCAACTCATCCTGGGAATTCTTCCAAATTAAATTGCTCTCTCTCATGCACAGATTTATCCCATCTCGTCTTCAGTTGTCATACCCTTCCTCCCATCCATGGTACACGGAATCTTGTGGTGAGGCTGTTGCCCAGAAACAACTTGCCTTCGTCTCCTGGAAAGCAAATCCAACGGAAGGAAATCTCATTTCCTTTCACAAAGCCCGAAACAAGTGTGTGTCCACCCTCAGGAGAGCCAGGAAACAATATCTCTCCGTTCTCAAGACCGAACTCTCTTATCTGTCTCCCTCTTCCAAATCCTGGTGGCGTCTGGTCAAATCCGTTTCTGGTGTTTGTTCCCCCTCCATCCCCTCTCTTACCTCAAACGGCTACACAGCTGACTCCGCACGTGAAAAAGCTGAATGGCTCAACTCTGTGTTTGCCTCTAAATCTTGTGTCCCAAACCCATCCCTCTCTGTACCCACCATACCCAGTCGTACCCTGCTGCTCCTGGACTCCGTGTCCTTTCCTCCTGACAAGGTGGAAAAGTTTCTGTCAAACCTCGACTCTGATTCTGCAACTGGACCCGACGGCATCAGCCCACGGGTCCTAAAATCCTGCTCTGCTGCTCTATCTCACCCTCTCTCTGTTCTCTTCACCCTCTCTTTTGCTCAAGGTCAACTGCCATCTGCTTGGAAATCAGCCAACATCACCGCTTTGCACAAAAAAGGTGCAAAAACAGATCCTAGCAACTACAGACCAATCAGCCTTCTCCCAATTATCAGCAAAGTCATGGAATCCATCATTGCTTCGGATATGAATCTTTCCTCTTCTCCAAGGGCTTGATCTCTGATCATCAATTTGGTTTCAGACAAGGTCACTCTACTCTGGACATGCTGCTTCTGCTGTCTCAAAAATGGATGGAGGTCCTCAATGCCAAACAGGAAATTAGAGCTGTCTCCCTCGACATATCACGTGCCTTCGACACGGTCTGGCACCCCGCTCTGCTCACCAAACTCTCCTCCTTTGGTATCCATGGAAATCTCCACGCATGGCTGGCGGACTTCCTCTCTAGTCGTCGTCAACGTGTGGCCCTGAATGGGTTTTTCTCATCTCCTCTTCCTGTTCAGGCTGGAGTTCCCCAAGGCAGTGTTCTGGGCCCCGTGCTTTTTCTGGTCTTCATCAATGATCTCTCTGACTCTCTTGAAAATCCTCTCTATCTCTTTGCTGATGACTCCACTCTCTGCCGCTCCATTCATCTTCCCTCAGATCGGCAGTCTGCAGCCTCCTCACTCTCTGAAGACTTGGACAAAATCACAGACTGGTCAAACAAGTGGAACATGTCTTTCAATCCTGACAAATCTCACACTCTTACTATGTCTCTCCGAAAAGATCGACTGGACAACCCTCCCATCTACTTTCGCAACAATCCTCTCCAAGAAGTTCTGTCGCTCAAGCTTTTGGGTCTCACTATCTGCCATGATCTTTCTTGGGAAAACCACATTTCCAAGCTGGCCTCCAAAGCCAGTCGCCGACTGGGCATCCTCCGTCGTGCGAAGTCCTTCCTCGGCACACCTGAGCTCCTCACCACATACAAGGCTTTCATCCGCAGCTCAATGGAATACTGTTCACCCCTATGGGCCGGTGCTCCTGCCTCACACCTAGCTCGGCTTCATGCTGTTGAAACCAAAGCTTTCAGAATTATTGGAATCTCCCGCGATGAAGCTATCTCTGAGGGCCTTTCACTAACTCACCACAGGCAGGTAGGTGGTCTTTCTGTCTTCTACCGACTCCTCTCTGGCCTTGCACCCCCAGCTCTCTCTGTGCTCTGTCCCCCAAATATTCCTACAGGTCGCACAAGATCTGCCAGCAACCCTCTGATGGTTAAACTGCCGAAATCTCGGCTCTCTGCTCACCTTCACTCTTTCATTCCTCTTTTCTCCCGCCTCTGGAACAAACTCCCTCACTCCTTTCAATCCCACTCCTCCCTCCAGGTCTTTAAAACAGCTGTTCACCACCATCTCTTATCTTCCCCCATCCAAAACCTTGATCTTTTCTACCCCCGCTAATTCACCCCAGATCCACCTTGTTTGAAATTCCAACTTCTTTCCTGGAAGTCCTGGCAGTGTCCATATGTTTTATACCTCTCCCACCGCCCCCTTCCCATGCGCCCCCCCCCCCCCCAAAGCCCTCGCCCTCTCTCAGATCTCTCGATGTCTCCATGTCTCTCGGTCCCTGCTCTCAAATGTTGTGTTTGTGTCCTTCCCCCTCTCTCCCCATCTTGTCTACCGCTCCCGATGTTATATGTTTTATGTATCGGTTTGTCTTTCTGTGTGATTAATGTTCGCTCTTTCACGAGCCTCGATCTTGTATACAAAAAAAAAACAAAAAAAAAAAAAACTTTTGTTTTTGTTAAAATAATTTTTGGCTAATGTGCAAAATAAAGAAATACTTCTGGAAAACGTACAGAAGTTTAACACAGTACTGTCCGTGAATTGAGTTCAATATCAGTCTTCATCACTTTCAAGGATGAATTTGTTTGCTTCGAAATGTCAAATGTGGTTTTTGTTTCTTTTAAAGGTCACATTAACAAAATCTAGAATGATTTCAACATAATTCCAATGAAATTTTTGGTTCTAAGTCAACTTGAAAAGTAAATTCACCTTGGCATTTAATATGGAATATTTTTTTTGTGGGGGTGAATTTACTTTTCAAGATGTCTTAGAACCAAAAGTTCATTGGAATTATGTTGAAATTATTCTAGATTTTGTTAATGTGACCTTTAAAAGAAACAAAAACCACATTTGACATTTCTAAACAAATAAATTGTTCCTTGAAAGTGATGGAAACTGATATCGAACTCAATTCATGGACAGTACTGTGTAAACTTCTGTACGTTTTCCAGAAGTATTTCTTTATTTTGCACATTAGCCAAAAATTATTTTAACAAAAACAAAAGGTAAATTACGACTGGGATTACGGACAGTAAAATTACAGTTCAGTACGAAGTGTAACCCCCACGAGCATTCAGGAGAGCACGTACATGTTGAGGCATGCTGTTCACGAGATTTGCCAAAGTTTGGGCAGGAATCGCTTGCCATGCAATGACAATAGCCTGCTGCAATTCACGCACAGAGGTCGGCTGCTGGTCCAAGTGGTCGATTTGACGCGTTAATTCTGCCCACAAGTTCTCTATCGGATTCATATCTGGGGACATGGCAGGCCACTCCATATGCTCTACACCACGGTCAGCAAGAAAGTGTTGGATCATGCGAGCAAGATGAGGCCGTGCAGCGTGCATTGTCATCTTGGAAGACAAAGTTTCCTCGAAAGGCTGCACGAGCAAATGGAAGAAATGTTTCTTCCAGAATGGCCCTCTACTTGAACTGGTTCAGGTTTCCATTCAGAACAACCAGGTCAGTTTTGCCCCCTGCATGAAAAGCAGCCCAAACGGTCACCCCATCACCTCCAGCTTGGAATCTTGGCACTATACAATCTTTGTTGTAGGCTTCATGCACTTGTCTGTGCACTCGGACGCGGCCATCTTGACGATAGACCAGAAATCTAGACTCGTCACTGAAGATCACGTGATTCCAGTGTCCTGGCTGCCATTGACGGTGCTCTCTGGCCCAATGCAATCGGCGCTGGCAGTGTTGTCTGGTCAGGCGTGGCTTTCTCAGGAGACGCCTGGCACGATAGCCTGGTTGAACCAGTCATTGGTTGACTAGCCTTCTGGATACAGGTACATTTGTCAGTTGCTGCCACTCAGCCCTAAGCCGATTAGCTGATTTGGTACGGCCATTGCGGACTCACCGGTGCACCTGGTGATCATCCCTCCTTGTGGTTCTGCGGGGACGTCTTGGCCTCGGTATTGGAGTAGGGACACCCCTCTGAGCATTTCGTTTCAGGATCTTTGACACCTGACCTTGAGTGATGCCATACTGCCGAGCAATAGTACGCTGTTTCATGCCGTAATTTCGTAAAGCCACCACTCCATGACAAACAGCATTGTCGAGTTGACGGACCATCTCCAGAGGAAGCGGCAATAACTTTTGGAGACGTGCAGCAGTTGTTTTCCACTAATACAGAACGCAACAACCCTTGTATACCCGACTGTGAAGCCAATCATCAAATGCACCTGTCCGTACATTTTGCCACGCCACCTGTGATATAATCCTGTTGTTGACTTCTTGCTGCGACAGACAATCAGTGACATGGTTCTTTTAACAAATAAATCACCAAAGTGTAAAAGAAACTCACCAGATTGATATACTGAGTTAAGAAAGTAAACCCAAGTCAAGGAAAAAAAAAAATTCCATATTAAATGCCAAATCTGTGTATATATATATATATATATATATATATATATATATATATATATATATATATATATATATATATATATACATCTATATATATATATATATATATATATATATATATATATATATATCTATAATTCCAGCAATCTCTGTGTGTATGTTCGTATGTTTGTATGTTTGTATGTTTGTATGTTTGTATGTATGTTTGTCTGTGACCGCTGTTTCTCGACAACTACCGGTCCGATATACTTGAAACTTGCCAGGTATATTGCTGGGGACCCGAGGATGTGCCTTTTCAAGGTTTTAAATTAATCGCAGAAGTAGTTACCGAGCTATGTCCAAAAAACGATTCAACCAATCAGAGAGCAGCGAGCTATCACGTGTGCCGAACGTGGCGAACAGACTCTGCCTCGGATGGCACATTTGAGAGCGTATTCATTTATTTCCCGTCGGAAAACTATGTTGCCGTTAAACTATGTTTTAAAACTAATTAAAACTAATTTGCGATTCATCGTAACTGCGATTTGCGACCTTCCGGACAGTCAAATGAGGACGTCACTTCCGGACTTACGTAGCGGCTAGCGGGCGCCATTTGGAGGAGCTGGGAGGACTCATCCGTGATAGAGTGAGCTGCGTGAGTATATCAAGACAAGAACAAGATCTAGAAGGAGGTATGTACGGTGCGATTCATATAATATATTGTTTAGTTATCGTCGATGAGGAATTTGGGGGCCCGATTAACTGCAGCGCCATCCGAGCTGCGGCGTCGGGACGATACATTCATTGTACGGTCACATCACGCACTTACGGGCACGCCCATGGGCCCATGGGCACGCCCATGCATGCATGGGCGAAGACTTTTTTTTTTTTTTTTTTGGCAAGAAATGGGCACCCACGGGCACGGGCACGTCCTATATATATAGTACGGGCATGCCCTAGTATCTATAATTCCAGCAATCTCTGTGTGTATGTCTGTATGTCTGTGACCGCTGTTTCTCGACAACCACGGGTCCGATATACTTTAAACTTGCCAGGTATATTGCTGGGGACCCGAGGATGTGCCTTTTCAAGGTTTCATATTAATCGGACAAGTAGTTACCGAGCTATGTCCAAAAAACGATTCAACCAATCAGAGAGCAGCGAGCTATCACGTGTGCCGAACGTGGCGAACAGACTCTGCCTCGGACGGCACATTTGAGAGCGTATTCATTTATTTCACGTTGGCAAACTATGTTGCCGTTAAACTATGTTGTAAAACTAATTAAAACTAATTTGCGACATATTAATCGGAGAAGTAGTTACCGAGCTATGTCCAAAAAACGATTCAACCAATCAGAGAGCAGCGAGCTATCACGTGTGCCGAACGTGGCGAACAGACTCTGCCTCGGACGGCACATTTGAGAGCGTATTCATTTATTTCACGTTGGCAAACTATGTTGCCGTTAAACTATGTTTTAAAACTAATTACGTGCACGCTATGGCGATTTCTTTACCAAACTCCTCAAGCCATTCGCTTTGGACCAAACCATTTCATGTAAATAGAGGGGGGGGATTGTCACCGTACTCGCAAGCCGTTCGCTTTGGACCAAACCATTTCATGTAAATAGAGGGGGGGGATTGTCACCGTACTCGCAAGCCGTTCGCTTTGGACCAAACCATTTCATGTAAATAGAGGGGGGGGATATAATTTTAGATATATATATAGTACGGGCATGCCCTAGTATTATAATCTATCTATAATTCCAGTAATCTCTGTCTGTCTGTCTGTACGTCTGTACGTTTGTTTGTTTGTCTGTGACCGCTGTTTCTCGACAACCACGGGTCCGATATACTTTTAACTTGCCAGGTATATTGCTGGGGACCCGAGGATGTGCCTTTTCAAGGTTTCATATTAATCGGACAATTACTTACCGAGCTATGTCCAAAAAACGATTCAACCAATCAGAGAGCAGCGAACGATCGCGTGTGCCGAACGTGGCGGGCACACTCTGCCTCGGATGGCACATTTGAGAGCGTATTCATTTATTTCACGTTTGCAAACTATGTTGGCGTTAAACTATGTTTTACAACTAATAAAAACGAATTTGCGATTCATTCGCTTTCCTGCGCGTTTGTGCACGCGATGGCGATTTCTTTACCAAACTCCGGAAGCCGTTCGCTTTGGACCAAACCATTGCATGTAAATAGAGGGGGGGGTTCTGTGGTCGTTGCGAATGGACCAAACCATTCATGTAAATAGAGGGGGGGGATTGTCACTGTACTCGCAAGCCGTTCGCCGTTCGCTTTGGCGTTGCGAATGGACCAAACCATTTCATGTAAATAGAGGGGGGGGATATAATTTTAGATAGATATATAGTACGGGCATATATATAGTACGGGCATGCCCTAGTAATAATAATAATAATAATATATATATATATATATATATATATATATATATATATATATATATATATATGTGTGTGTGTGTACAGTCACGTGAAAAAGTAAGTACACCCCATGTAAAGTTTTGACTTTTTTAACATATTTCAACATACAGCTATTTTGTATACTGAATCGAGGCTCGTGAAAGAGCTAACATTTACTTCACAAACAAATCAACCAGACAAACACAATACATAAAAAGAGGGAGCGGAAGACAAGATGGGGAGAGAAGGGGAAGCACACAAACACAACATATGAGAGCAGGGAGATGTGTGGGAGGGAGAGGGCTTGGGGGGAGCAGGCGTGGGAAGGGGGTGGGGGGTGGGAGAAGTATAAAACACAAGGACACCAGGACTTCCAGGATAGAAGTTGGTATTTCAAAAAAGTGGAATTGGGGTGAAAAGATCAAGGTTTTGGATGGGGGAAGATAAGAGATGGTGGTGAACAGCTGTTTTAAAGACCTGGAGGGTGGAGTGGGATTGAAGAGAGTGAGGGAGTTTGTTCCAGAGGTGGGAGAAAAGAGGAATGAAGGAGTGAAAGTGAGCAGAGAGTCTTGACTTTGGCAGTTTAACCATAAGAGGGTTGCAGGCAGATCTTGTGCGACCTGTAGGAATATTTGCGGGACATAGCCCAGAGAGAGCTGGGGTGGGAAGGCCAGAGAGGAGGCGGTAGAAGACGGAAAGACCACCAACCTGCCTGCGGTGAGTGAGTGAGAGGCCCTTGGAGTTAGCTTCATCGCGGGAGATTCCAATGATTCTGAATGCTTTGGTTTCAACAGCGTGAAGACGAGCTAGGTGTGAGGCAGGAGCATCAGCCCAGAGGGGAGAGCAGTATTCCATTGAGCTGCGGATGAAAGCCTTGTATGTGGTGAGGAGCTCAGGTGTGCCAAGGAAGGACTTCGCACGTCGGATGATGCCCAGTCGGCGACTGGCTTTGGAGGCCAGATTAGAAATGTGGTTTTCCCAGGAAAGATCATGGCAGAGAGTGAGACCCAAAAGCTTGAGTGACAGAACTTCTTGGAGAGGATTGTTGAGAAAGTAGATGGGAGGGTTGTCCAGTCGGTCTTTTCGGAGAGACATCGTAAGAGTGTGAGATTTGTCAGGATTGAAAGACATGTTCCACTTGTTTGCCTAGTCTGTGATTTTGTCCAGGTCTGCAGAGAGTTAGGAGGCTGCCGACTGCCGATCTGAGGGATGAAGAATGGAGCAACAGAGAGTGGAGTCATCAGCAAAGAGATAGAGAGGATTTTCAAGAGAGTCAGAGAGATCATTGATGAAGACCAGAAAAAGCACAGCGCCCAGAACACTGCCTTGGGGAACTCCAGCCTGAACAGGAAAAGGAGATGAGAGAAACCCATTCAGGGCCACATGTTGACTACGACTAGAGAGGAAGTCCGCCAGCCATGCGTGGAGATTTCCATGGATACCAAAACAGGAGAGTTTGGTGAGCAGAGCGGGGTGCCAGACCGTATCGAAGGCACGTGATATGTCAAGGGAGACAGCTCTAATTTTCTGTTTGGCATTGAGGACCTCCATCCATTGTTGAGAAAGCAGAAGCAGCATGTCCAGAGTAGAGTGACCAGGTCAGAAACCAAATTGATGATCAGAGATCAAGCCATTGGAGAAGAGGAAAGATTTCATATCTGAAGCAATGATGGATTCCATGACTTTGCTGATAATTGGGAGAAGGCTGATTGGTCTGTAGTTGCTGGGATCTGTTTTTGCACCTTTTTGTGCAAAGCGGTGATGTTGGCAGATTTCCAAGCAGATGGCAGATGACCTTGAGCAAAAGAGAGGGTGAAAAGAACAGAGAGAGGGAGTGAAAGAGCAGAAGAACAGGATTTTAGGACCCGTGGGCTGATGCCGTCAGGTCCAGTTGCAGAATCAGAGTCCAGGGTTGACAGAAACTTTTCCACCATGTCAGGAGGAAAGGACACAGAGTCCAGGAGCAGCTGGATTTGATCTTCATTTCAACAATATTGGTAGATAAAGGTGACATAATATAACAAATATCATTAAAACTTTTACATTTTGTAGTCCATTGTATAATTTAAATAAACATAAATGCAAATTTCACATGTGGAGAAAGTAAGTACACCCCCACATTTATCACTACTTTAAATACCTAAAATTAGAATCAGGTGCACCAGCTCAGGTGAAAATGAATAGAACATCATCAGAGAGTATCGTGGAGGAACCTGTTTATTTAAACCTCAGACATTTAGTTTGGTTTGCTCTTTGTTGTTGAAGTGTGCGGCGTCACCATACCTAGATCAAAAGAGCTCTCTGAGGCCTTCAGAAAGAAGGTTATAGATGCCTACGAGTCTGGGAAGGGATTTAAAAAGATCTCCAAACAATTTGAAATCAATCATTCGACTGTCCGGAAGATCATCTGCAAGTGGAGAAGATTCCAAACAACTGCCTACTTGTTCAGGCCAGGCCACCCCAGCAAGTTCAGCCCAAGAGCAGACCGCAAGATGCTGAAAGAAGTCTCTAATAACCCCAGAATGTCATCACCGGACCTACAGGTAGCTGTTGGCACTGTTGATGTCAAAGTGCACGAGTCTACCATTAGAAAGAGGCTGCACACATTTGATCTACATGGGAGGTGTGCGAGGCGGAAACCATTGCTGTCCAGAAAGAACATGAAGTCAAGACTAAAGTTTGCCAATGAACACCCAGGCAAAGACCAGCACTTCTGGAACAATGTGCTCTGGACAGATGAGTCAAAGGTAGAGGTATTTGGCCACAGTACCAGAAGACATGTTTGGCGAAAACCAAAGACAGCATTTGACCACAATAACCTGATACCAACTGTAAAGCATGGTGGTGGAAATATTATGGTTTGGGGGCAGCTTTGCTGCATCAGGGCCTGGGCAGCTCACCATCATAGAATCCACGATGAATTCTTCATTGTACCAGAGGGTGCTTGAGGATAATGTGAGGCCATCTGTCGGAAAGTTGAAGCTGAACCAAAGGTGGACCTTGCAACATGACAATGACCCTAAACATACCAGTAAATCCACCAAGGAATGGCTGAAAAGAAAGAAATGGAGGATTGTGGAATGGCCAAGTCAAAGCCCGGATCTAAATCCCATCGAGATGTTGTGGGGGGATTTGAAACGAGCTGTGCCCTCAAACATCGCACAGCTGAAAGAATTCTGCATGGAGGAGTGGGCAAAAATTTCTCCCAGTCGATGTCAGAGACTGGTAGACAGTTATAAGAAATGCCTACTTGAGGTTGTTTCTGCCAAAGGGGGCAATACCACCTATTAGAGCAAAGGGTGTACTTACTTTTTCCACATGCGAAATTTGCATTTATGTTTATTTAAATTATACAATGGACTACAAAATGTAAATGTTTCATGATATTTGTTTATCTATCAATATTGTTGAAATGAATATCAAATAGCTGTATGTTGAAATATGTTGAAAAAGTCAAAACTTTACATGGGGTGTACTTACTTTTTCATGTGACTGTATATTTATTCAGTGTCTGTGTTGTGTTGTCACTGAACTACTCCCTCAAACTTTTGTACAATCGTACCAAACTTCTGGTATGCACATATCTCTCCCGTCGGTATGTCCTAAGGGTATTTTCTTTGAATATATATTTTTTTGGGGGGTGGGGAAAAAAAATAATTTCAACTTCAATTGTTTATAAAATGTGATATTGTAGGAGCTGTGCTCCCACGTAATCGGAGGAATGGACGCGACAAAAAGCTGGAATTCGTCCGAGTTTCTTTATTGTCACAAAACAACTCGGGTACTCTGAAAAGCCCGTTTATCGGGCAGCAATATATACACAAAGAATTAAGTTAAGCACCCCCCCCGTTTTTTTACAACCTCGCACATTACAAGTTTGTTGTCGTCAAAACAGTGTAATATACCCATGATATTGCTATATTTTCTGGAGAAGTGATATTATGGTCACATAAAAACATAACAATCATGCCGTTTTCAATATTTTATTCTGAATAATTTAAGGTGAAAATTTTTGGGAATTTTAGGCATATTTGCACCTCAATTTAAGTATGGAGCTATAGGTCGATCACGGACAGTGTGGATGACGTTTATGTTTTCTAACGTACAGTCATTGTTCTGAGAAGACCTCTAGCGATCTTTGCGTCAATAACGTGTGTAGGACCCACGTGATCGGATCACTGACTCAACCCTACGTCTCATAGACCCTGTGTATCTGCATTTCATCAATGGATAATTGCTAATGTCATACCAATCATTATTTGATCTCACATACCTTAGAATATATGCCAATGTATACATATACACAAAGAATATATATTAGGGGGTGCTTACCTTAATTCGTTGTGTAGGGGTGCTTAACTTAATTCTTTGTGTATATATACACACATTATCCCGGAGCGTTTGCCCGGGAAAAGGCGAGAGGGGGCGTGGCCGGGTGTCCCGGACCCTGCCTGGCAAGTCGAGAGCGGGCGTGGCCGGGCGTGCCCGGACGCGGCCTGGCAAGTTGAGAGTGGGCGTGGCCGGGCGTGCCCGGGCATGCTCCCGGCCGAGGCCTGGCAAGTTGAGCGCGGGCCTGCCCGGGCGTCCTGGACGTGCCCGGCATGGTGATCGCTCCGCGTCCTTGGTAGGTGCAAGGCGATTGTGTAAACCCAGCGGTAGCCGCTACACACGTCCCCCCAGAATCGACTTGCACCGGCAGGGTCAATTTGAGGGGGGTCCTGATGACCCGGCCGAAGCGACCACTGGCGGGTCGTGGGGGGGGGGGGGGGGGTTCGGTGTGGTGGTGGGCAGTCGAGTGGGGGGCACCGTGGACGGGGGGCGGCCTCGCCGCGGCGGAAGGGCCAACCGTGGCGGTTGGTCGATGTCCACGTGCGCCGGCTTGAGGCGGTCCACCGCAATCCGGTCTGACCTGCCGCAGATGTCGATGACGAACGACTTGTCGTCCCGTCGCAGGACCCGGAAGGGCCCGTTGTACGGCGGCCGGAGTGGCCCCTGATGTGCGTCATGACGCACAAAAACGTACTCCGCTGTGCGAAGCTCTGGGGGGACATAGGACTGGGGGTCACCGTGGTGGGATGTTGGCACGGGGGCAAACCGTCGGGCGGCCTCCTGGAGGTCCGAGCGCTGGTGAGCTGCGGACCAGGGACTGGTAGCGTCGGGCACGAATTCGCCCGGGACGCGTAGCGCCTGGCCGTAGACAAGCTCGGCGGTGGATGCCCGGAGGTCCTCCTTGGGGGCCGTGCGGAGGCCCAAAAGGACCCACGGCAGCCGGTCGGCCCAACCGCCGTCTTGAAGGCCGGCCATGAGCACGGCCTTCATGGAGCGGTGGAATCGCTCGCACAACCCGTTGGCTTGGGGGTGGTAGGCCGTAGTACGGTGGAGCCTGACCCCCAGGTTGCGGGCGACCGTGCCCCACAGCTCGGAGGTGAACTGCGGTCCGCAGTCCGACGAGATGTCCGCCGGTGCGCCGAAGTGGGCGACCCAGGTGGCGATGAAAGCCTGCGCCACGTCGGCGGTGGTGGTGGAGACGAGGGGAACGGCCTCCGGCCACCTGGTGGTCCTGTCCACCATGGTGAGCAGGTGTGTGAACCCCCGTGATGGGGGGAGGGGGCCCACCAGATCCACGTTGACGTGGTCGAAACCTCGTTCGGGCAAGGTGAAAGGTGCCAGCGGGGCCTGGGTGTGTCGGTGGACCTTGGCCTGTTGGCAGGCTGTGCAGGTGCTGGTCCAATCGCGGACGTCCCGTCGAAGGCCGTGCCAGACGAATCGTGCCGACACCAGCTTCTGGGACGCTTTCCGGCCCGGGTGGGAAAGGCCGTGGAGGGAGGCGAAGATGCGGCGTTGCCAGGTAACGGGCACGATGGGGCGAGGCCGGCCTTGGGAGACGTCGCAGAGCAGGACAGTGTCCGCGAAGGGGATGTCGGCCAGGCGGAGGCCTGTGTCCGCCGCCCGGAGGGCTTGCACCGTGGTGTCGGTGGTTTGGTCCGCCGCCATAAGCGCGAAGTCCACGCCGAGGTGGACCGTGTTCGCGCTGGCCCGAGAAAGACAGTCGGCCACGGCGTTGTTTTTGCCGGCGACGTGCCGGATGTCCGTGGTAAACTCCGACACGGCAGAGAGGTGGCGCTGTTGGCGGGCCGACCACGGCTCCGTGACCTTGGCCATTGCATAAACCAACGGCTTGTGGCCGACGAACGCCGTGAAGGGTCAGCCCTCCAGGAGGTGGCGGAAATGGCGAACGGCCAGGTGTAGACCGAGGAGCTCATGGTCAAACGTGCTATATTTGAGCTCCTTTGGCCGGAGCTGCCGGCTGAAAAAAGCGAGTGGCTGCCAAACCCCGTTCACCCATTGCTCATGTATGGCGCCCACCGCGTAGTCGGAGCCATCCGTGGTGAGGGCGATGGGAGCATTGAGCACTGGGTGAGCGAGCAGTGTTGCGTCGGCGAGGGCCCGCTTTGAGCTTTGGAAGGCCGCGTCCATTGCTGCGGACCAGACGATGTCGTGCTTGGCCGGCTTGCCCCGGAGGGCTTCGTAGAGGGGCCGCATGAGTTGAGCAGCGCGGGGCACGAAGCGGTGATAGAAATTCACCATTCCCAGGAATTCCTGCAGGGCCTTTATGGAGCGGGGACGCGGAAACGTGGTGATGGCCTCGACCTTGGTTGGCAGCGGCACGGCCCCGTTCTTGGTGATGTGGTGGCCCAAAAAATCAACGGCCGTCGTGCCGAAGTGGCATTTAGCCGGGTTGACGATGAGGCCGTGCTTGCTGAGGCGCCCGAACCGTGTTCGGAGGTGGAGGAGGTGCTCGGCCCGGGACGTGCTGGCGACGAGGATGTCGTCCAGGTAAACGAAGAGGAACGGCAGGTCACGCAGCACGCCGTCCATCAAGCGCTGGAACGCCTGAGCCGCGTTCTTGAGGCCAAACGGCATCCGTAGGAATTCGAATAAGCCGAACGGCGTGATGACGGCCATTTTAGGGACGTCGGCCGCCCTGACAGGTACCTGGTGATATCCCCGTGTGAGAAGGATTTTTGAAAAAATGACCCATCCTGCCAGACGGGCGGAGAAGTCTTGGATGTGCGGGATCGGATACCTGTCGGGGGTGGTAGCGTCGTTAAGGCGGCGGTAGTCGCCACATGGGCGCCAGCCGCCCCCTGGTTTTGGGACGATGTGTAGTGGCGAAGCCCACGCGCTATCGGAGCGCCGCACGATGCCGAGGTGTTCCAAAGCGTCGAACTCGGCTTTGGCCACGGCGAGCTTGGCTGGGTCGAGGCGGCGGGCTCTGGCGTAGACCGGCGGGCCTGTGGTTGGGATGTGGTGCTCGATCCCATGTCGTACTGCGACGGCCGAAAACGTCGGCCGGGTGAGGGCCGGGAACTCCGTGAGCAGGCGAGCAAATGCATTCGCCGCCGGGAGGGCGCATGCCAGCTCGGTCGGAGCGGAGCTGCTCAATGTGCATACCAGGGAGCTGAAGGTCTCGGCGTTGATGAGGCGACGCCGTTGGACGTCCACCAGCAGTCCGTGTGCGCAGAGGAAGTCGGCACCTAGCAGAGCCATGGGCACGCGGTTACAAAAGTCCAAGTAAAGCGTTGGCCGCCGAAGCAGAGGGTGACGTTGCGCGGGCCGAAGGTGTGGATGGCCGATCCGTTGGCCGCAACCAAGGAGGGGCCGCAAACCGCGGACTGCCTGTCCTGATCGGAGGCGGGTATGACGCTCAGTTGGGCGCCGGTGTCGCACAGGAAGTGCTGTCCGGATGCTTTGTCCGTGATGAAAAGTAAGTTGCCCGTGTGGCCGGCGCTCATGGCTGGTAATGAACGCCGGCCCGGCCGTTTCCCGGCCTGCCGAAGGTGCACGGGGGTCGGCATGTCCGGGCCTTCTGTCCGAACCTGGCATGATAGTAACACCACGCTTGGTCAGGTGGAGGCCACGGTCATCGTGCTGGAGGTGGTCGGCTCGGCGTTGCGGCCGCCAATTGCGTCGGCAGTTCGGTCGTCGACCGTGCCAGGTGCTCGGGCGCCATGGGCGTTGCGTCGGACGGCGGTGGGCCCCAGATCGCTGCTGCAATGCGTTGGCCTGCCGCGGAGATCTTGTCGGCTTCCCTGGCGAGGGCGCGGGGATCCGTGATCATCGTGCTCGCCAGGGCGAGGCGTACCGGGCTAGGCAGCTGACGGAGGAACAGCTCCCGGAACAGGAATGCCGGAGAGTGCTCGCCGAGCAGCGAAAGCATGTAGTCCATTCGCTCGGACGGGCGCGTGTCGCTGAGCTCGGGCAGGTCGAGCAGGCGCCGTGCGCGTTCCGCCGATGGGAGGGCGAAAGCATCGAGGAGGAGCTTTTTAATCGCGCCGTATTTGTCAGCGGCTGGCGGGCTCTCGAGGAGGCTCAGGGCGCGGGCCGCGGTGGCTGAACCGAGTGCTGCTACCACATGGTGGAAGCGGGTGTCGTCGGCCGTGATGCCTCGCGGGGCGAACAGGGAGTCCGCCTGGGCGAACCAAACCGCCGCGTGAGCCTCCCAGAAGGTAGGCAGTTTAAGGGCAACTGCCGTGTCCATGTCGGTAGGTCACCAATGTAGGAGCTGTGCTCCCACGTAATCGGAAGAATGGACGCGACAAAAAGCTGGAATTTGTCCGAGTTTCTTTATTGTCACAAAACAACTCGGGTACTCTGAAAAGCCCGTTTATCGGGCAGCAATATATATACACACATTATCCCGGAGCGTTTGCCCGGGAAAGGCGAGAGGGGGCGTGGCCGGGCGTCCTGGCCGCGGCCTGGCAAGTCGAGGGCGGACATGCCCGGGCATCTCGGCAAGTCGAGAGTGGGCGTGGCCGGGCGTGCCCGGGCATGCCCGGGCGTCCCGGCCGAGGCCTGGCAAGTTGAGCGCGGGCCTGCCCGGGCGTCCTGGATGAGCCCGGCATGGTGATCGCTCCGCGTCCTTGGTAGATGCAAGGCGATTGTGTAAACCCAGCGGTAGTCACTACAATATCACGTATATTACAAATACATTTGTGCAAAATAATTGTTTGAATTATGATTGGTGTAAACCATGACAAAACAGCAACTCAGGTACAGTCATTTATCTATATATCTACACATCTGGGCAGTTTTTTTTTTGTTGTTTTTTTGTATACAAGTTCGAGGCTCATGAAAGAGCTAACATTAATCACACAGAAAGACAAACCGACACATAAAACATATAACATGGGGAGCGGTAGACAAGGTGGGGAGAGAGGGGGAAGGACACAAACACAACATTTGAGAGCAGGGACATCGAGAGATCTGTGGGAGGGAGAGGACTTTGGGGGGGGGGGCATGGGAAGGCGGGGGGAGGTGGGAGAGGTATAAAACAAATGGACACTGCAAGGACTTCCAGGAAAGAAGTTGGGATTTCAAACAAAGTGGATCTGGGGTGAATTAGCAGGGGTAGAAAAGATCAAGGTTTTGGATGGGGGAAGATAAGAGATGGTGGTGAACAGCTGTTTTAAAGACCTGGAGGGAGGAGTGGGATTGAAGAGAGTGAGGGAGTTTGTTCTAGAGGTGGGAGAAAAGAGGAATGAAGGAGTGAAGGTGAGCAGAGAGCCTAGATTTTGGCAGTTTAACCATAAGAGGGTTGCTGACAGACCTTGTGCGACCTGTAGGAATATTTGGGGGACAAAGCACAGAGAAAGCTGGGGGAGCAAGGCCGGAGAGGAGTCGGCAGAAGACAGAAAATACCACCTACCTGCCTGCGGTGAGTGAGTGAAAGGCCCTCGGAAATAGCTTCATCGCCGGAGATTCCAATGATTCTGAAAGCTTTGGTTTCAACAGCGTGAAGCCGAGCTAGGTGTGAGGCAGGAGCACCAGCCCAGAGGGGAGAACAGTATTCCATTGAGCTGCGGATGAAAGCCTTGTATGTGGTGAGGAGCTCAGGTGTGCCAAGGAAGGACTTCGCACGACGGAGGATGCCCAGTCGGCAACTGGCTTTGGAGGCCAGCTTGGAAATGTGGTTTTCCCAGGAAAGATCATGGCAGATAGTGAGACCCAAAAGCTTGAGCGACAGAACTTCTTGGAGATGTAGATGTAGATGGGAGGGTTGTCCAGTCGGTCTTTTCGGAGAGACGTAGTAAGTGTGAGATTTGTCAGGATTGAAAGACATGTTCCACTTGTTTGACCAGTCTGAGATTTTGTCCAGGTCTTCAGAGAGTAAGGAGGCTGCAGACTGCCGAACTGAGGGAAGAGGAAAGGAGCGGCAGAGACTGTGTTGTCACTGAACGACTCCCTGAAAGTTTTGTTTCTGTGGTTGTGAAGTGTTTTTAATAACGTGGTGGTGTTTTTAAATGACATGGTGGTGAGGTGTTTTTAAATCACGTGGTGGTGAGGTATTTATAATTACGTGGTGGTGAGGTGTTGTTAATTATGTGGTGGTGAGGTATTTTGAATGAGTTGGTGATGAGGTGTTTTGAATTAAGTGGTGGTGAAGTGTTTTTAATTACTTGGTGGTGAGGTGTTTTTAATTTTTTGGTGGTGAGGTATTTTGAATGAGTTGGTGATGAGGTGTTTTGAATTACGTGGTGGTGAGGTGTTTTTAAATGATGTGTTGGTGAGGTGTTTTAATTTCGTGTTTTGTGGCTGTGAGGTGTTTTTAATTTCGTGTTTCGTGGCGGTGAGGTGTTTTTAATTTCATGTTTGTGAGGTGTTTTTAATTTCGTGGTAGTGAGGTGTTTTTAAATGACGTGGTGGTGAGGTCTTTTTAAATCACATGGTGGTGAGGTATTTATAATTATGTGGTGGTGAGGTGTTTTGAATTATTTGGTGATGAGGTGTTTTGAATTAAGTGGTGGTGAAGTGTTTTTAATGACTTGGTGGTGAGGTGTTTTTAATTTCGTGTTTCGTGGCTGTGAGGTGTTTTTAATTTCGTGTTTTGTGGCTGTGAGGTGTTTTTAATTTCGTGTTTTGTGGCTGTGAGGTGTTTTTAATTTCGTGTTTTGTGGCTGTGAGGTGTTTTTAATTTCGTGTTTTTGTGGCTGTGAGGTGTTTTTAATTTCGTGTTTTGTGGCTGTGAGTTGTTTTTAATTTCGTGTTTTGTGGCTGTGAGGTGTTTTTAATTTCGTGTTTTGTGGCTGTGAGGTGTTTTTAATTTCGTGTTTCGTGGCTGTGAGGTGTTTTTAATTTCGTGTTTTGTGGCTGTGAGGTGTTTTTAATTTCGTTTTTGTGGCTGTGAGGTGTTTTTAATATCGTGCTTTGTGGCTGTGAGGTGTTTTTAATTTCGTGTTTTGTGGCTGTGAGGTGTTTTTAATTTCGTGTTTTGTGGCTGTGAGGTGTTTTTAATTTCGTGTTTTGTGGCTGTGAGGTGTTTTTAATTTCGTGTTTTGTGGCTGTGAGTTGTTTTTAATTTCGTGTTTTGTGGCTGTGAGGTGTTTTTAATATCGTGCTTTGTGGCTGTGAGTTGTTTTTAATTTCGTGTTTTGTGGCTGTGAGGTGTTTTTAATTTCGTGTTTTGTGGCTGTGAGGTGTTTTTAATTTCGTGTTTTGTGGCTGTGAGGTGTTTTTAATTTCGTGTTTTGTGGCTGTGAGGTGTTTTTAATTTCGTTTTTGTGGCTGTGAGGTGTTTTTAATATCGTGCTTTGTGGCTGTGAAGTGTTTTTAATTTCGTGCTTTGTGGCTGTGAGGTGTTTTTAATTTCGTGTTTCGTGGCTGTGAGGTGTTTTTAATTTTGTGTTTTGTGGCTGTGAGGTGTTTTTAATTTCGTGTTTTGTGGCTGTGAGGTGTTTTTAATTTCGTGTTTTGTGGCTGTGAGGTGTTTTTAATTTCGTTTTTGTGGCTGTGAGGTGTTTTTAATTTCGTGTTTTGTGGCTGTGAGGTGTTTTTAATTTCGTTTTTGTGGCTGTGAGGTGTTTTTAATTTCGTTTTTGTGGCTGTGAGTTGTTTTTAATTTCGTTTTTGTGGCTGTGAGTTGTTTTTAATTTCGTGTTTTGTGGCTGTGAGGTGTTTTTAATTTCGTGGCTGTGAGGTGTTTTTAATTTCGTTTTTGTGGCTGTGAGGTGTTTTTAATTTCGTGGCTGTGAGGTGTTTTTAATTTCGTTTTTGTGGCTGTGAGGTGTTTTTAATTTCGTGTTTTGTGGCTGTGAGGTGTTTTTAATTTCGTGTTTTGTGGCTGTGAGGTGTTTTTAATTTCGTGTTTCGTGGCTGTGAGGTGTTTTTAATTTCGTGTTTTGTGGCTGTGAGTTGTTTTTAATTTCGTGTTTTGTGGCTGTGAGGTGTTTTTAATTTCGTTTTTGTGGCTGTGAGGTGTTTTTAATATCGTGCTTTGTGGCTGTGAAGTGTTTTTAATTTCGTGCTTTGTGGCTGTGAGGTGTTTTTAATTTCGTGTTTCGTGGCTGTGAGGTGTTTTTAATTTCGTGTTTTGTGGCTGTGAGGTGTTTTTAATTTCGTTTTTGTGGCTGTGAGGTGTTTTTAATATCGTGCTTTGTGGCTGTGAAGTGTTTTTAATTTCGTGCTTTGTGGCTGTGAGGTGTTTTTAATTTCGTGTTTCGTGGCTGTGAGGTGTTTTTAATTTTGTGTTTTGTGGCTGTGAGGTGTTTTTAATTTCGTGTTTTGTGGCTGTGAGGTGTTTTTAATTTCGTGTTTTGTGGCTGTGAGGTGTTTTTAATTTCGTTTTTGTGGCTGTGAGGTGTTTTTAATTTCGTGTTTTGTGGCTGTGAGGTGTTTTTAATTTCGTTTTTGTGGCTGTGAGGTGTTTTTAATTTCGTTTTTGTGGCTGTGAGGTGTTTTTAATTTCGTTTTTGTGGCTGTGAGTTGTTTTTAATTTCGTTTTTGTGGCTGTGAGTTGTTTTTAATTTCGTGTTTTGTGGCTGTGAGGTGTTTTTAATTTCGTGGCTGTGAGGTGTTTTTAATTTCGTTTTTGTGGCTGTGAGGTGTTTTTAATTTCGTGGCTGTGAGGTGTTTTTAATTTCGTTTTTGTGGCTGTGAGGTGTTTTTAATTTCGTGTTTTGTGGCTGTGAGGTGTTTTTAATTTCGTGTTTTGTGGCTGTGAGGTGTTTTTAATTTCGTGTTTTGTGGCTGTGAGGTGTTTTTAATTTCGTGTTTTGTGGCTGTGAGGTGTTTTTAATTTCGTGTTTCGTGGCTGTGAGGTGTTTTTAATTTCGTGTTTTGTGGCTGTGAGGTGTTTTTAATTTCGTGTTTTGTGGCTGTGAGTTGTTTTTAATTTCGTGTTTTGTGGCTGTGAGTTGTTTTTAATTTCGTGCTTTGTGGCTGTGAGTTGTTTTTAATTTCGTGCTTTGTGGCTGTGAGGTGTTTTTAATTTCGTGCTTTGTGGCTGTGAGGTGTTTTTAATTTCGTGCTTTGTGGCTGTGAGGTGTTTTTAATTTCGTGCTTTGTGGCTGTGAGGTGTTTTTAATTTCGTGCTTTGTGGCTGTGAGGTGTTTTTAATTTCGTGCTTTGTGGCTGTGAGGTGTTTTTAATTTCGTGCTTTGTGGCTGTGAGGTGTTTTTAATTTCGTTTTTGTGGCTGTGAGGTGTTTTTAATATCGTGCTTTGTGGCTGTGAAGTGTTTTTAATTTCGTTTTTGTGGCTGTGAAGTGTTTTTAATTTCGTGTTTCGTGGCTGTGAGGTGTTTTTAATTTCGTGTTTTGTGGCTGTGAGGTGTTTTTAATTTCGTGTTTTGTGGCTGTGAGGTGTTTTTAATTTCGTGCTTTGTGGCTGTGAGGTGTTTTTAATTTCGTGCTTTGTGGCTGTGAGGTGTTTTTAATTTCGTGCTTTGTGGCTGTGAGGTGTTTTTAATTTCGTTTTTGTGGCTGTGAGGTGTTTTTAATATCGTGCTTTGTGGCTGTGAAGTGTTTTTAATTTCGTGCTTTGTGGCTGTGAGGTGTTTTTAATTTCGTTTTTGTGGCTGTGAAGTGTTTTTAATTTTGTGTTTTGTGGCTGTGAGGTGTTTTTAATTTAGTGGCTGTGAGGTGTTTTTAATTTAGTGGCTGTGAGGTGTTTTTAATTTTGTGTTTTGTGGCTGTGAGGTGTTTTTAATTTAGTGGCTGTGAGGTGTTTTTAATTTAGTGGCTGTGAGGTGTTTTTAATTTTGTGTTTTGTGGCTGTGAGGTGTTTTTAATTTAGTGGCTGTGAGGTGTTTTTAATTTAGTGGCTGTGAGGTGTTTTTAATTTCGTGTTTTGTGGCTGTGAGTTGTTTTTAATTTCGTTTTTGTGGCTGTGAGTTGTTTTTAATTTCGTGTTTTGTGGCTGTGAGGTGTTTTTAATTTCGTGGCTGTGAGGTGTTTTTAATTTCGTTTTTGTGGCTGTGAGGTGTTTTTAATTTCGTGGCTGTGAGGTGTTTTTAATTTCGTTTTTGTGGCTGTGAGGTGTTTTTAATTTCGTGTTTTGTGGCTGTGAGGTGTTTTTAATTTCGTGTTTTGTGGCTGTGAGTTGTTTTTAATTTCGTGTTTTGTGGCTGTGAGGTGTTTTTAATTTCGTGTTTTGTGGCTGTGAGGTGTTTTTAATTTCGTGTTTTGTGGCTGTGAGGTGTTTTTAATTTCGTGTTTCGTGGCTGTGAGGTGTTTTTAATTTCGTGTTTTGTGGCTGTGAGTTGTTTTTAATTTCGTGTTTCGTGGCTGTGAGGTGTTTTTAATTTCGTGTTTTGTGGCTGTGAGGTGTTTTTAATTTCGTGTTTCGTGGCTGTGAGGTGTTTTTAATTTCGTGTTTTGTGGCTGTGAGTTGTTTTTAATTTCGTGTTTTGTGGCTGTGAGGTGTTTTTAATTTCGTTTTTGTGGCTGTGAGGTGTTTTTAATATCGTGCTTTGTGGCTGTGAAGTGTTTTTAATTTCGTGCTTTGTGGCTGTGAGGTGTTTTTAATTTCGTGTTTCGTGGCTGTGAGGTGTTTTTAATTTTGTGTTTTGTGGCTGTGAGGTGTTTTTAATTTCGTGTTTTGTGGCTGTGAGGTGTTTTTAATTTCGTGTTTTGTGGCTGTGAGGTGTTTTTAATTTCGTTTTTGTGGCTGTGAGGTGTTTTTAATTTCGTGTTTTGTGGCTGTGAGGTGTTTTTAATTTCGTTTTTGTGGCTGTGAGGTGTTTTTAATTTCGTTTTTGTGGCTGTGAGTTGTTTTTAATTTCGTTTTTGTGGCTGTGAGTTGTTTTTAATTTCGTGTTTTGTGGCTGTGAGGTGTTTTTAATTTCGTGGCTGTGAGGTGTTTTTAATTTCGTTTTTGTGGCTGTGAGGTGTTTTTAATTTCGTGGCTGTGAGGTGTTTTTAATTTCGTTTTTGTGGCTGTGAGGTGTTTTTAATTTCGTGTTTTGTGGCTGTGAGGTGTTTTTAATTTCGTGTTTCGTGGCTGTGAGGTGTTTTTAATTTCGTGTTTTGTGGCTGTGAGGTGTTTTTAATTTCGTGTTTTGTGGCTGTGAGGTGTTTTTAATTTCGTGTTTTGTGGCTGTGAGGTGTTTTTAATTTCGTGTTTTGTGGCTGTGAGGTGTTTTTAATTTCGTGTTTCGTGGCTGTGAGGTGTTTTTAATTTCGTGTTTTGTGGCTGTGAGTTGTTTTTAATTTCGTGTTTTGTGGCTGTGAGGTGTTTTTAATTTCGTTTTTGTGGCTGTGAGGTGTTTTTAATATCGTGCTTTGTGGCTGTGAAGTGTTTTTAATTTCGTGCTTTGTGGCTGTGAGGTGTTTTTAATTTCGTGTTTCGTGGCTGTGAGGTGTTTTTAATTTCGTGTTTTGTGGCTGTGAGGTGTTTTTAATTTCGTTTTTGTGGCTGTGAGGTGTTTTTAATATCGTGCTTTGTGGCTGTGAAGTGTTTTTAATTTCGTGCTTTGTGGCTGTGAGGTGTTTTTAATTTCGTGTTTCGTGGCTGTGAGGTGTTTTTAATTTTGTGTTTTGTGGCTGTGAGGTGTTTTTAATTTCGTGTTTTGTGGCTGTGAGGTGTTTTTAATTTCGTGTTTTGTGGCTGTGAGGTGTTTTTAATTTCGTTTTTGTGGCTGTGAGGTGTTTTTAATTTCGTGTTTTGTGGCTGTGAGGTGTTTTTAATTTCGTTTTTGTGGCTGTGAGGTGTTTTTAATTTCGTTTTTGTGGCTGTGAGGTGTTTTTAATTTCGTTTTTGTGGCTGTGAGTTGTTTTTAATTTAGTTTTTGTGGCTGTGAGTTGTTTTTAATTTCGTGTTTTGTGGCTGTGAGGTGTTTTTAATTTCGTGGCTGTGAGGTGTTTTTAATTTCGTTTTTGTGGCTGTGAGGTGTTTTTAATTTCGTGGCTGTGAGGTGTTTTTAATTTCGTTTTTGTGGCTGTGAGGTGTTTTTAATTTCGTGTTTTGTGGCTGTGAGGTGTTTTTAATTTCGTGTTTTGTGGCTGTGAGGTGTTTTTAATTTCGTGTTTTGTGGCTGTGAGGTGTTTTTAATTTCGTGTTTTGTGGCTGTGAGGTGTTTTTAATTTCGTGTTTCGTGGCTGTGAGGTGTTTTTAATTTCGTGTTTTGTGGCTGTGAGGTGTTTTTAATTTCGTGTTTTGTGGCTGTGAGTTGTTTTTAATTTCGTGTTTTGTGGCTGTGAGTTGTTTTTAATTTCGTGCTTTGTGGCTGTGAGTTGTTTTTAATTTCGTGCTTTGTGGCTGTGAGGTGTTTTTAATTTCGTGCTTTGTGGCTGTGAGGTGTTTTTAATTTCGTGCTTTGTGGCTGTGAGGTGTTTTTAATTTCGTGCTTTGTGGCTGTGAGGTGTTTTTAATTTCGTGCTTTGTGGCTGTGAGGTGTTTTTAATTTCGTGCTTTGTGGATGTGAGGTGTTTTTAATTTCGTGCTTTGTGGCTGTGAGGTGTTTTTAATTTCGTTTTTGTGGCTGTGAGGTGTTTTTAATATCGTGCTTTGTGGCTGTGAAGTGTTTTTAATTTCGTTTTTGTGGCTGTGAAGTGTTTTTAATTTCGTGTTTCGTGGCTGTGAGGTGTTTTTAATTTCGTGTTTTGTGGCTGTGAGGTGTTTTTAATTTCGTGTTTTGTGGCTGTGAGGTGTTTTTAATTTCGTGCTTTGTGGCTGTGAGGTGTTTTTAATTTCGTGCTTTGTGGCTGTGAGGTGTTTTTAATTTCGTGCTTTGTGGCTGTGAGGTGTTTTTAATTTCGTTTTTGTGGCTGTGAGGTGTTTTTAATATCGTGCTTTGTGGCTGTGAAGTGTTTTTAATTTCGTGCTTTGTGGCTGTGAGGTGTTTTTAATTTCGTTTTTGTGGCTGTGAAGTGTTTTTAATTTTGTGTTTTGTGGCTGTGAGGTGTTTTTAATTTAGTGGCTGTGAGGTGTTTTTAATTTAGTGGCTGTGAGGTGTTTTTAATTTTGTGTTTTGTGGCTGTGAGGTGTTTTTAATTTAGTGGCTGTGAGGTGTTTTTAATTTAGTGGCTGTGAGGTGTTTTTAATTTTGTGTTTTGTGGCTGTGAGGTGTTTTTAATTTAGTGGCTGTGAGGTGTTTTTAATTTAGTGGCTGTGAGGTGTTTTTAATTTCGTGTTTTGTGGCTGTGAGTTGTTTTTAATTTCGTTTTTGTGGCTGTGAGTTGTTTTTAATTTCGTGTTTTGTGGCTGTGAGGTGTTTTTAATTTCGTGGCTGTGAGGTGTTTTTAATTTCGTGTTTTGTGGCTGTGAGGTGTTTTTAATTTCGTGTTTTGTGGCTGTGAGTTGTTTTTAATTTCGTGTTTTGTGGCTGTGAGTTGTTTTTAATTTCGTGCTTTGTGGCTGTGAGGTGTTTTTAATTTCGTGCTTTGTGGCTGTGAGGTGTTTTTAATTTCGTGCTTTGTGGCTGTGAGGTGTTTTTAATTTCGTGCTTTGTGGCTGTGAGGTGTTTTTAATTTCGTGCTTTGTGGCTGTGAGGTGTTTTTAATTTCGTGCTTTGTGGCTGTGAGGTGTTTTTAATTTCGTGCTTTGTGGCTGTGAGGTGTTTTTAATTTCGTTTTTGTGGCTGTGAGGTGTTTTTAATTTCGTGTTTTGTGGCTGTGAGGTGTTTTTAATTTCGTGTTTTGTGGCTGTGAGGTGTTTTTAATTTCGTGTTTTGTGGCTGTGAGGTGTTTTTAATTTCGTGTTTTGTGGCTGTGAGGTGTTTTTAATTTCGTGTTTCGTGGCTGTGAGGTGTTTTTAATTTCGTGTTTTGTGGCTGTGAGGTGTTTTTAATTTCGTGTTTTGTGGCTGTGAGTTGTTTTTAATTTCGTGTTTTGTGGCTGTGAGTTGTTTTTAATTTCGTGCTTTGTGGCTGTGAGTTGTTTTTAATTTCGTGCTTTGTGGCTGTGAGGTGTTTTTAATTTCGTGCTTTGTGGCTGTGAGGTGTTTTTAATTTCGTGCTTTGTGGCTGTGAGGTGTTTTTAATTTCGTGCTTTGTGGCTGTGAGGTGTTTTTAATTTCGTGCTTTGTGGCTGTGAGGTGTTTTTAATTTCGTGCTTTGTGGCTGTGAGGTGTTTTTAATTTCGTGCTTTGTGGCTGTGAGGTGTTTTTAATTTCGTTTTTGTGGCTGTGAGGTGTTTTTAATATCGTGCTTTGTGGCTGTGAAGTGTTTTTAATTTCGTTTTTGTGGCTGTGAAGTGTTTTTAATTTCGTGTTTCGTGGCTGTGAGGTGTTTTTAATTTCGTGTTTTGTGGCTGTGAGGTGTTTTTAATTTCGTGTTTTGTGGCTGTGAGGTGTTTTTAATTTCGTGCTTTGTGGCTGTGAGGTGTTTTTAATTTCGTGCTTTGTGGCTGTGAGGTGTTTTTAATTTCGTGCTTTGTGGCTGTGAGGTGTTTTTAATTTCGTTTTTGTGGCTGTGAGGTGTTTTTAATATCGTGCTTTGTGGCTGTGAAGTGTTTTTAATTTCGTGCTTTGTGGCTGTGAGGTGTTTTTAATTTCGTTTTTGTGGCTGTGAAGTGTTTTTAATTTTGTGTTTTGTGGCTGTGAGGTGTTTTTAATTTAGTGGCTGTGAGGTGTTTTTAATTTAGTGGCTGTGAGGTGTTTTTAATTTTGTGTTTTGTGGCTGTGAGGTGTTTTTAATTTAGTGGCTGTGAGGTGTTTTTAATTTAGTGGCTGTGAGGTGTTTTTAATTTTGTGTTTTGTGGCTGTGAGGTGTTTTTAATTTAGTGGCTGTGAGGTGTTTTTAATTTAGTGGCTGTGAGGTGTTTTTAATTTCGTGTTTTGTGGCTGTGAGTTGTTTTTAATTTCGTTTTTGTGGCTGTGAGTTGTTTTTAATTTCGTGTTTTGTGGCTGTGAGGTGTTTTTAATTTCGTGGCTGTGAGGTGTTTTTAATTTCGTTTTTGTGGCTGTGAGGTGTTTTTAATTTCGTGGCTGTGAGGTGTTTTTAATTTCGTTTTTGTGGCTGTGAGGTGTTTTTAATTTCGTGTTTTGTGGCTGTGAGGTGTTTTTAATTTCGTGTTTTGTGGCTGTGAGTTGTTTTTAATTTCGTGTTTTGTGGCTGTGAGGTGTTTTTAATTTCGTGTTTTGTGGCTGTGAGGTGTTTTTAATTTCGTGTTTTGTGGCTGTGAGGTGTTTTTAATTTCGTGTTTCGTGGCTGTGAGGTGTTTTTAATTTCGTGTTTTGTGGCTGTGAGTTGTTTTTAATTTCGTGTTTCGTGGCTGTGAGGTGTTTTTAATTTCGTGTTTTGTGGCTGTGAGGTGTTTTTAATTTCGTGTTTCGTGGCTGTGAGGTGTTTTTAATTTCGTGTTTTGTGGCTGTGAGTTGTTTTTAATTTCGTGTTTTGTGGCTGTGAGGTGTTTTTAATTTCGTTTTTGTGGCTGTGAGGTGTTTTTAATATCGTGCTTTGTGGCTGTGAAGTGTTTTTAATTTCGTGCTTTGTGGCTGTGAGGTGTTTTTAATTTCGTGTTTCGTGGCTGTGAGGTGTTTTTAATTTTGTGTTTTGTGGCTGTGAGGTGTTTTTAATTTCGTGTTTTGTGGCTGTGAGGTGTTTTTAATTTCGTTTTTGTGGCTGTGAGGTGTTTTTAATTTCGTTTTTGTGGCTGTGAGTTGTTTTTAATTTCGTTTTTGTGGCTGTGAGTTGTTTTTAATTTCGTGTTTTGTGGCTGTGAGGTGTTTTTAATTTCGTGGCTGTGAGGTGTTTTTAATTTCGTTTTTGTGGCTGTGAGGTGTTTTTAATTTCGTGGCTGTGAGGTGTTTTTAATTTCGTTTTTGTGGCTGTGAGGTGTTTTTAATTTCGTGTTTTGTGGCTGTGAGGTGTTTTTAATTTCGTGTTTTGTGGCTGTGAGGTGTTTTTAATTTCGTGTTTCGTGGCTGTGAGGTGTTTTTAATTTCGTGTTTTGTGGCTGTGAGTTGTTTTTAATTTCGTGTTTTGTGGCTGTGAGGTGTTTTTAATTTCGTTTTTGTGGCTGTGAGGTGTTTTTAATATCGTGCTTTGTGGCTGTGAAGTGTTTTTAATTTCGTGCTTTGTGGCTGTGAGGTGTTTTTAATTTCGTGTTTCGTGGCTGTGAGGTGTTTTTAATTTCGTGTTTTGTGGCTGTGAGGTGTTTTTAATTTCGTTTTTGTGGCTGTGAGGTGTTTTTAATATCGTGCTTTGTGGCTGTGAAGTGTTTTTAATTTCGTGCTTTGTGGCTGTGAGGTGTTTTTAATTTCGTGTTTCGTGGCTGTGAGGTGTTTTTAATTTTGTGTTTTGTGGCTGTGAGGTGTTTTTAATTTCGTGTTTTGTGGCTGTGAGGTGTTTTTAATTTCGTGTTTTGTGGCTGTGAGGTGTTTTTAATTTCGTTTTTGTGGCTGTGAGGTGTTTTTAATTTCGTGTTTTGTGGCTGTGAGGTGTTTTTAATTTCATTTTTGTGGCTGTGAGGTGTTTTTAATTTCGTTTTTGTGGCTGTGAGGTGTTTTTAATTTCGTTTTTGTGGCTGTGAGTTGTTTTTAATTTCGTTTTTGTGGCTGTGAGTTGTTTTTAATTTCGTGTTTTGTGGCTGTGAGGTGTTTTTAATTTCGTGGCTGTGAGGTGTTTTTAATTTCGTTTTTGTGGCTGTGAGGTGTTTTTAATTTCGTGGCTGTGAGGTGTTTTTAATTTCGTTTTTGTGGCTGTGAGGTGTTTTTAATTTCGTGTTTTGTGGCTGTGAGGTGTTTTTAATTTCGTGTTTTGTGGCTGTGAGGTGTTTTTAATTTCGTGTTTTGTGGCTGTGAGGTGTTTTTAATTTCGTGTTTTGTGGCTGTGAGGTGTTTTTAATTTCGTGTTTCGTGGCTGTGAGGTGTTTTTAATTTCGTGTTTTGTGGCTGTGAGGTGTTTTTAATTTCGTGTTTTGTGGCTGTGAGTTGTTTTTAATTTCGTGTTTTGTGGCTGTGAGTTGTTTTTAATTTCGTGCTTTGTGGCTGTGAGTTGTTTTTAATTTCGTGCTTTGTGGCTGTGAGGTGTTTTTAATTTCGTGCTTTGTGGCTGTGAGGTGTTTTTAATTTCGTGCTTTGTGGCTGTGAGGTGTTTTTAATTTCGTGCTTTGTGGCTGTGAGGTGTTTTTAATTTCGTGCTTTGTGGCTGTGAGGTGTTTTTAATTTCGTGCTTTGTGGATGTGAGGTGTTTTTAATTTCGTGCTTTGTGGCTGTGAGGTGTTTTTAATTTCGTTTTTGTGGCTGTGAGGTGTTTTTAATATCGTGCTTTGTGGCTGTGAAGTGTTTTTAATTTCGTTTTTGTGGCTGTGAAGTGTTTTTAATTTCGTGTTTCGTGGCTGTGAGGTGTTTTTAATTTCGTGTTTTGTGGCTGTGAGGTGTTTTTAATTTCGTGTTTTGTGGCTGTGAGGTGTTTTTAATTTCGTGCTTTGTGGCTGTGAGGTGTTTTTAATTTCGTGCTTTGTGGCTGTGAGGTGTTTTTAATTTCGTGCTTTGTGGCTGTGAGGTGTTTTTAATTTCGTTTTTGTGGCTGTGAGGTGTTTTTAATATCGTGCTTTGTGGCTGTGAAGTGTTTTTAATTTCGTGCTTTGTGGCTGTGAGGTGTTTTTAATTTCGTTTTTGTGGCTGTGAAGTGTTTTTAATTTTGTGTTTTGTGGCTGTGAGGTGTTTTTAATTTAGTGGCTGTGAGGTGTTTTTAATTTAGTGGCTGTGAGGTGTTTTTAATTTTGTGTTTTGTGGCTGTGAGGTGTTTTTAATTTAGTGGCTGTGAGGTGTTTTTAATTTAGTGGCTGTGAGGTGTTTTTAATTTTGTGTTTTGTGGCTGTGAGGTGTTTTTAATTTAGTGGCTGTGAGGTGTTTTTAATTTAGTGGCTGTGAGGTGTTTTTAATTTCGTGTTTTGTGGCTGTGAGTTGTTTTTAATTTCGTTTTTGTGGCTGTGAGTTGTTTTTAATTTCGTGTTTTGTGGCTGTGAGGTGTTTTTAATTTCGTGGCTGTGAGGTGTTTTTAATTTCGTTTTTGTGGCTGTGAGGTGTTTTTAATTTCGTGGCTGTGAGGTGTTTTTAATTTCGTTTTTGTGGCTGTGAGGTGTTTTTAATTTCGTGTTTTGTGGCTGTGAGGTGTTTTTAATTTCGTGTTTTGTGGCTGTGAGTCGTTTTTAATTTCGTGTTTTGTGGCTGTGAGGTGTTTTTAATTTCGTGTTTTGTGGCTGTGAGGTGTTTTTAATTTCGTGTTTTGTGGCTGTGAGGTGTTTTTAATTTCGTGTTTCGTGGCTGTGAGGTGTTTTTAATTTCGTGTTTTGTGGCTGTGAGGTGTTTTTAATTTCGTGTTTTGTGGCTGTGAGTTGTTTTTAATTTCGTGTTTTGTGGCTGTGAGTTGTTTTTAATTTCGTGCTTTGTGGCTGTGAGGTGTTTTTAATTTCGTGCTTTGTGGCTGTGAGGTGTTTTTAATTTCGTGCTTTGTGGCTGTGAGGTGTTTTTAATTTCGTGCTTTGTGGCTGTGAGGTGTTTTTAATTTCGTGCTTTGTGGCTGTGAGGTGTTTTTAATTTCGTGCTTTGTGGCTGTGAGGTGTTTTTAATTTCGTGCTTTGTGGCTGTGAGGTGTTTTTAATTTCGTTTTTGTGGCTGTGAGGTGTTTTTAATATCGTGCTTTGTGGCTGTGAAGTGTTTTTAATTTCGTTTTTGTGGCTGTGAAGTGTTTTTAATTTCGTGTTTTGTGGCTGTGAGTTGTTTTTAATTTCGTGTTTTGTGGCTGTGAGGTGTTTTTAATTTCGTGTTTTGTGGCTGTGAGGTGTTTTTAATTTCGTGTTTTGTGGCTGTGAGTTGTTTTTAATTTCGTGTTTTGTGGCTGTGAGTTGTTTTTAATTCCGTGTTTTGTGGCTGTGAGGTGTTTTTAATTTCGTGTTTCGTGGCTGTGAGGTGTTTTTAATTTCGTGTTTTGTGGCTGTGAGGTGTTTTTAATTTCGTGTTTTGTGGCTGTGAGGTGTTTTTAATTTCGTGCTTTGTGGCTGTGAGGTGTTTTTAATTTCGTGCTTTGTGGCTGTGAGGTGTTTTTAATTTCGTGCTTTGTGGCTGTGAGGTGTTTTTAATTTCGTTTTTGTGGCTGTGAGGTGTTTTTAATATCGTGCTTTGTGGCTGTGAAGTGTTTTTAATTTCGTGCTTTGTGGCTGTGAGGTGTTTTTAATTTCGTGTTTTGTGGCTGTGAGGTGTTTTTAATTTCGTGTTTTGTGGCTGTGAAGTGTTTTTAATTTCGTGCTTTGTGGCTGTGAGGTGTTTTTAATTTCGTTTTTGTGGCTGTGAAGTGTTTTTAATTTTGTGTTTTGTGGCTGTGAGGTGTTTTTAATTTAGTGGCTGTGAGGTGTTTTTAATTTAGTGGCTGTGAGGTGTTTTTAATTTTGTGTTTTGTGGCTGTGAGGTGTTTTTAATTTAGTGTTTCGTGGCTGTGAGGTGTTTTTAATTTCGTGTTTAGTGGCTGTGAAGTGTTTTTAATTTCTTGTTTTGTGGCTATGAGGTGTTTTTAAATACGTGGCTGTGAGGTGTTTCTAATTACGTGGCTGTGAGGTGTTTCTAATTACGTGTTTCGTGGCTGTGAGGTGTTTTTAACTACGTGGCTGTGAGGTGTTTTTAAATAAGTGGCTGTGAGGTGTTTTTAATTTCGTGTTTCGTGGCTGTGAGGTGTTTTTCATTTCGTGTTTCATGGCTTTGAGTTGTTTTTAAATCAGTGGCTGTGAGGTAATTTTAATTTCGTGTTTTGTGGCTGTGAGGTGTTTTTAATTTCGTGTTTTGTGGCTGTGAGGTGTTTTTAATTTCGTGTTTAGTGGCTGTGAAGTGTTTTTAATTACGTGTTTCGTGGCTGTGAGGTGTTTTTAATTACGTGTTTCGTGGCTGTGAGGTGTTTTTAACTACGTGGCTGTGAGGTGTTTTTAAATAAGTGGCTGTGAGGTGTTTTTAATTTCGTGTTTCGTGGCTGTGAGGTGTTTTTCATTTCGTGTTTCATGGCTTTGAGTTGTTTTTAAATAAGTGGCTGTGAGGTAATTTTAATTACGTGTTTCGTGGCTGTGAGGTCTTTTTAATTACGTGTTTCGTGGCTGTGAGGTCTTTTTAATTACGTGTTTCGTGGCTGTGAGGTCTTTTTAATTACGTGTTTCGTGGCTGTGAGGTAATTTTAATTTCGTGTTTCGTGGCTGTGAGGTAATTTTAATTTCGTGTTTCGTGGCTGTGAGGTGTTTTTAATTTCGTGTTTAGTGGCTGTGAGGTCTTTTTAATTACGTGTTTCGTGGCTGTGCCGTCTTTTTAATTTCGTGTTTTGTGGCTGTGAGGTCTTTTTAATTACGTGTTTCGTGGCTGTGAGGTAATTTTAATTTCGTGTTTTGTGGCTGTGAGGTGTTTTTAATTTCGTGTTTAGTGGCTGTGAGGTGTTTTTAATTTCGTGTTTAGTGGCTGTGCCGTCTTTTTAATTTCGTGTTTTGTGGCTGTGAGTTGTTTTTAATTTCGTGTTTTGTGGCTGTGAGTTGTTTTTAATTTCGTGTTTTGTGGCTGTGAGGTGTTTTTAATTTCGTGTTTTGTGGCTGTGAGGTGTTTTTAATTTCGTGTTTTGTGGCTGTGAGTTGTTTTTAATTTCGTGTTTTGTGGCTGTGAGTTGTTTTTAATTTCGTGTTTTGTGGCTGTGAGGTGTTTTTAATTTCGGGTTTCGTGGCTGTGAGGTGTTTTTAATTTCGTGTTTTGTGGCTGTGAGTTGTTTTTAATTTCGTGTTTTGTGGCTGTGAGTTGTTTTTAATTTCGTGTTTTGTGGCTGTGAGGTGTTTTTAATTTCGTGTTTTGTGGCTGTGAGTTGTTTTTAATTTCGTGTTTTGTGGCTGTGAGTTGTTTTTAATTTCGTGTTTTGTGGCTGTGAGGTGTTTTTAATTTCGTGTTTCGTGGCTGTGAGGTGTTTTTAATTTCGTGTTTTGTGGCTGTGAGGTGTTTTTAATTTCGTGTTTTGTGGCTGTGAGTTGTTTTTAATTTCGTGCTTTGTGGCTGTGAGGTGTTTTTAATTTCGTGCTTTGTGGCTGTGAGGTGTTTTTAATTTCGTGCTTTGTGGCTGTGAGGTGTTTTTAATTTCGTGCTTTGTGGCTGTGATGTGTTTTTAATTTCGTGCTTTGTGGCTGTGAGGTGTTTTTAATTTCGTGCTTTGTGGCTGTGAGGTGTTTTTAATTTCGTGCTTTGTGGCTGTGAGGTGTTTTTAATTTCGTTTTTGTGGCTGTGAGGTGTTTTTAATATCGTGCTTTGTGGCTGTGAAGTGTTTTTAATTTCGTGCTTTGTGGCTGTGAGGTGTTTTTAATTTCGTTTTTGTGGCTGTGAAGTGTTTTTAATTTCGTGCTTTGTGGCTGTGAGGGGTTTTTAATTTAGTGGCTGTGAGGTGTTTTTAATTTTGTGTTTTGTGGCTGTGAGGTGTTTTTAATTTAGTGGCTGTGAGGTGTTTTAATTTAGTGGCTGTGAGGTGTTTTTAATTTTGTGTTTTGTGGCTGTGAGGTGTTTTTAATTTAGTGTTTCGTGGCTGTGAGGTGTTTTTAATTTCGTGTTTAGTGGCTGTGAAGTGTTTTTAATTTCTTGTTTTGTGGCTATGAGGTGTTTTTAAATACGTGGCTGTGAGGTGTTTCTAATTACGTGGCTGTGAGGTGTTTCTAATTACGTGTTTCGTGGCTGTGAGGTGTTTTTAACTACGTGGCTGTGAGGTGTTTTTAAATAAGTGGCTGTGAGGTGTTTTTAATTTCGTGTTTCGTGGCTGTGAGGTGTTTTTCATTTCGTGTTTCATGGCTTTGAGTTGTTTTTAAATAAGTGGCTGTGAGGTGTTTTTCATTTCGTGTTTCATGGCTTTGAGTTGTTTTTAAATAAGTGGCTGTGAGGTAATTTTAATTTCGTGTTTTGTGGCTGTGAGGTGTTTTTAATTACGTGTTTCGTGGCTGTGAGGTCTTTTTAATTACGTGTTTCGTGGCTGTGAGGTCTTTTTAATTACGTGTTTCGTGGCTGTGAGGTCTTTTTAATTACGTGTTTCGTGGCTGTGAGGTAATTTTAATTTCGTGTTTCGTGGCTGTGAGGTGTTTTTAATTACATGGCTGTGAGGTGTTTTTAAATACGTGGCTGTGAGGTGTTTTTAATTTCGTTTTTCATGGCTGTGAGTTGTTTTTAATTTCGTGGCTGTAAGGTGTTTTTAATTTCGTGTTTTGTGGCTGTGAGGTTATTTTAATTTCGTGTTTCGTGGCTGTGAGGTGTTTTTAATTACGTGGCTGTGAGGTATTTTTAATTACGTGGCTGTGAGGTGTTTTTCATTTCGTGGCTGTGAGGTGTTTTTAATTTCATCTTTCGGTGCCGTGAGGTGTTTTTAATTTCGTGTTTCGTGGCTGTGAGTTGTTTTTAAATACGTGGCTGTGAGGTGTTTTTAATTACGTGGCTGTGAGGTGTTTTCAATTATGTGTTTCGTGGCTGTGAGTTGTTTTTAATTACGTGGCTGTGAGGTGTTTTTAAATACGTGGCTGTGAGGTGTTTTTAATTTCGTTTTTCATGGCTGTGAGTTGTTTTTAATTTCGTGGCTGTAAGGTGTTTTTAATTTCGTGTTTTGTGGCTGTGAGGTTATTTTAATTTCGTGTTTCGTGGCTGTGAGGTGTTTTTAATTACGTGGCTGTGAGGTATTTTTAATTACGTGGCTGTGAGGTGTTTTTCATTTCGTGGCTGTGAGGTGTTTTTAATTTCGTCTTTCGGTGCTGTGAGGTGTTTTTAATTTCGTGTTTCGTGGCTGTGAGTTGTTTTTAAATACGTGGCTGTGAGGTGTTTTTAATTACGTGGCTGTGAGGTGTTTTCAATTATGTGTTTCGTGGCTGTGAGTTGTTTTTAATTACGTGGCTGTGAGGTGTTTTTAAATACGTGGCTGTGAGGTGTTTTAATTTCGTGTTTCATGGCTTTGAGTTGTTTTTAATTACGTGGCTGAGGTGTTTTTAATTTCGTGTTTTGTGGCTGTGAGGTGATTTAAATTTTGTGTTTCGTGGCTGTGAGGGGTTTTTAATTTTGTGGCTGTGAGGTGTTTTTAATTTCGTGTTTCGTGGCTGTGAGTTGTTTTTAATTTCGTGGCTGAGGTGTTTTTAATTTCGTGTTTTGTGGCTGTGAAGTGTTTTTAATTTCGTGTTTCGTGGCTGTGAGGTGTTTTTAATTTCATGGCTGTGAGGTGTTTTTAATTTCGTGGCTGTGAGGTGATTTAAATTTCGTGGCTGTGAGGTGATTTAAATTTTGTGTTTCGTGGCTGTGAGGGGTTTTTAATTTCGTGTTTTGTGGCTGTGAAGTGTTTTTAATTTTGTGTTTCGTGGCTGTGAGGGGTTTTTAATTTCGTGTTTTGTGGCTGTGAAGTGTTTTTCATTTCGTGTTTCGTGGCTGTGAGGTGTTTTTAATTTCATGGCTGTGAGGTGTTTTTAATATCGTGGCTGTGAGGTGATTTAAATTTTGTGGCTGTGAGGTGTTTTTAATTTCGTGGCTGTGAGGTGATTTAAATTTTGTGTTTCGTGGCTGTGAGGGGTTTTTAATTTCGTGTTTCGTGGCTGTGAGGTGTTTTTAATTTCATGGCTGTGAGGTGTTTTTAATTTCGTGGCTGTGAGGTGTTTTTAATTTCGTGGCTGTGAGGTGATTTAAATTTTGTGTTTCGTGGCTGTGAGGGGTTTTTAATTTCGTGTTTTGTGGCTGTGAAGTGTTTTTAATTTCGTGTTTCGTGGCTGTGAGGTGTTTTTAATTTCATGGCTGTGAGGTGTTTTTAATTTCGTGGCTGTGAGGTGATTTAAATTTTGTGTTTTGTGGCTGTGAAGTGTTTTTAATTTCGTGTTTCGTGGCTGTGAGGTGTTTTTAATTTCATGGCTGTGAGGGGTTTTTTATTTTGTGGCTGTGAGGTGTTTTTAATTTCGTGTTTTGTGGCTGTGAGGTGTTTTTAATTTCGTGTTTTGTGGCTGTGAAGTGTTTTTAATTTCGTGTTTCATGTCTGTGAGGTGTTTTTAATTTCATGTTTGTGAGGTGTTTTTAATTTAGTGGCTGTGAGGTGTTTTTAATTTCATGATGGTGAGGTGTTTTGAATTACTTGGTTGTGAGGTAAAGTATTAAACACACAACACAACACAACAACTCAGGTACAGTCATTATCCTCAGCTAAAATAAGCCCACTCCTCAGTAACGACGTGTGGTGAGGTGAGCGCAGCAAGCCGAGCCAAGCTAGTATATATATATATTGTTATGGTTCTCTACGCCGGCCTTCTTCCCCTTATCAAGGGGGGATTAATCCCCTTGTCTTTACCGGGCCTGGCGGAACCGAGACTTATTACGTCCCTCCCGGACACACGTGGCGTAGGGTTTCGGGACTACTTTTCGCTCGAACCTAAGTCCCCGCACTGCCCTGGGAGCGAGGAAACAAGCCTCGCACGAACCACGTGTGGTTTGAGTACGCCGAGCGGATTGCGTACACGTGGTCCGCGCAGTCTTACTTCGTGGAACCCGATTGGAGCGACCTTATTCGTGCCACGCTTAGTCAATTGAGGAAACCACAGGAACGATCGAATCAGAAAGAAAGAACAATGGTTTAATTATTCCCACAAGTATATACAGTTCAAGGACGAAGAGACACAGAGCAATCCTTAAGCAGTCTTAACTTATCCCTGGGACAACGGGCCCGTCTCACATTCACACAGGGGCTTGCAGATGGGCAGGTGTTCCCCAACGCGTCCAGAGATGGTCCTCGTCCAGCTCTCCACGGTCCCCGGCACGTCCCGCGAAGACGGTGGCAAGCGAAGGCAGCGGCTCGTAGCGCGTCTCTCGTACCAGCAGATGATCGGGCGAAACGGTAGAGGGCGGACTTAAGCGCGGCTGGCGGTTACCCACCCTTGTTCACTCACGCGTCTCAAATGCGCTATTCCTTCTAAGCGCGCCTCTCGTACAAAGCAGATGATGGGGCGGAACGGTAGAGGGCAGACTTAAGCATGGCTGGCAGTTAGATAATGAGAGGACTCGCAGAGGAGAGAGAGATAAAAGGACTAACGCGTGGACTCGCAGAAGAACGCTGGATAAGCGAGAGAGGACATGACTTGCTGCGAGAGAGAGAGAGAGAGAGAGAGAGAGAGAGAGAGAGAGAGAGAGAGAGAGAGAGAGAGAGAGAGAGAGAGCGAGAGAGAGCGAGAGAGAGAGAGAGAGAGAGAGAGAGAGAGAGAGAGATAAAAGGACTCGTAGAGGAGAGGGAGAGATAAGAGGACTGCTGCCTGATGAACTTGACCATTGCACGAGAACGCGCACGCTAACCAGCTTGAAGTGTATTGAAGAAAAGGAGTTGGTCGCTACATATACGCCGTAACCGCCAGCCGTGCTTAAGTCCGCCCTCTGCTGTTTCACCCCGACATCTGCTGAACCATCTACAAAACCATCTACAAATGGTAACGCAACTACCACAACCCCCAAGGAATTGGAGCCGCATGCAACTGAAACTCAGAGGGAGTCGGTGACGTAATGTCATGTTCAATGACCATAACCTCCAACTGGTATCGTTCCGAGCATAACCCCCAAGGGATTCGAACTGCACTTGTTATAAGCGCGTCTGGCTGTGCCCGCGTATATGTAATAACCAACTCCTCTTCTTCAATACACACGAGCTGGTTAACGCGCGCGTTCTCGTGCAATGGTCAAGTTCATCAGGCAGCAGTCCTTTATAACGTGAGTCCTTTTATCTCTCTCTCTCTCTCGCAGCAAAGTCCTCTCACCGCAAGCTCTCTCATACAAGTCCTCTGTTATCAGTGTTCCACGGGCTAGTCCTTTTATCTCTCTCTCTCCTCTGCAAGTCCTGTCGAGGGCTTTTGCGCAGCGGTTCTTATAGCTATGCCCCCCGAACCTTCTGGAACTCATCCGACTCTTCTCACCACGCCCTCTGACGCCACGCCGCCGCCACCACCACCCTCGAGCTCTGATTGGCGGCTCGTGCTTACCGTCATCGCTTCTGCCACCCTGCCTCGATCCTTCCTAGGCCTACCTCGTGTTAACTCGGCCAATGATCACCCAATGCTTAACAAACTGGATCGAGGCTAGGGTGGCTGGGAAATAGGTGGCAAGTAGGGCCTATTTTCCTGCCTCCTACTCAATGCAGAATTAACAAAGGAAGGGAACTAAGCTCACAAATACTAAGACATAACGATACCATTGCGAGGCTACATGTTGCTTGTGTGACTAACTATGGGAGACAAACTTTAACCTTTATTACTCTCACTTGACAGACTCAAAACCGCAACAATATATATATATATATATATATATATATATATATATATATATATATATATATATATGTATATATATATATATATATATACTATATATATATATATATATATATATATATATACATACATATATATTGTTGCGGTTCTGAGAGTGTACATATTGATCATTAAAGGTTAAAGATTTTCCCCCCATAGTCAGTCCACAAGCAACACGTAGGCCACCTTAGAACATTAGTTATGTCATAGTATGTGTGAGGATAAGGCCATTTTCCATTAGTGATACCTGCGTCGTGTAAAAGAAATAAGCTTTGGTCCCGTTCATTTTGCGGCCACCCTCCAAATCGACCTTGTTGGGCAGCATCCATCCCGCGCCCCGATTCGGCCAATCCACCTCGTTTGTTACGCGCTGGGCCGGCAGCGTTAGCTGCCAGTTGCTCGCTCAAACTAGTCGGGTGGCCACGAGGTAAGCCTGGAAAAGGGGAGGAGTGTGAGGAAGAGGTGTGGCCGCATCAAGCAGCATGTCAGAAGGCGGTGACGGTGAGAGCCACCAACCAACCAGGGCTCGGTGGGCATGGCTTAAGAGGGCGTGGTAAGGGCGCATCTAGCAAGTGCTGGAAGGTTTACTGCAAAGGCTATATAAGTGCATGCACAAAGCCCTTGTAGAGGACTTACAGAGGGAGCTTGTGCTGAAAAGGACTCGTGGGAAAAGGACTGGCACGATACGCGTGCTGTGAAGGACTCGTGAGGAAAGCGCATTGTAAAGAGGACTCGTGAGGAAAGCGCATTGTAAAGAGGACTCGTTGGAAGGTTGGCTTTGAGAGGACTCGCATGTTTGGGCTTGTGCATGATCAAGGACTCGCGGGAGAGGGCTTTGTGAAAGAACTGCAAGGGATCGCGCTCTGTGAGAGGACTCCTGCGGGAGAGGCGCTTTGCAGTGAACTGTATTGGGAGCGCATATAAAGCCCGGTTCATTTTTTAAGTATGCGGCTGAGCCGCGAAGTAACCGCCAGCCAGCCTACCTTTCGCCCCGCATTTAACCCCGTAATTGTCCGCTCCACGTCAACGACCCGCGGGGAGCTTGCCGCCCTGACCCTCTGCTTCGCGGTACGAGTCCGGGACCGGAGCGACTGCCTGGACGCCATCATACCTGGACCATCACCCTGACCATCTACATCCCCATGTGAGTGTGTCTGAGTGTGAAACGGGCCCGTGTCCTGGGATAAGTTAAGACTGTATATGCTTCACTGTGTGTTCTTCTTCTCCTTCCTGTACAAATTGTAAATAAACCAATCTGTTCTTCCTGTCTTTCCTGATTCGACCGTATCAGTGTTTTCCTCCATTGGGTAAGCATGGCACGATTCGGAACCGCTCAGATCGGGTTTAGTTCTTGTTAACGGCTCGAGTCATGGCTCACTATCGCTCGGCGTTTCCACTTATAACCGTGATTCGGGCCGGGGTTATTTCCTTGCTTCCTGGGAGGCGTTGGTAATTAGGTAATAGGAATTCAGACTACCACCCTATTCAACGCCGTCCAGAAGGAACGTCATAGCCCCGGATCGCGTTGGCGAGTAAAAGACAAGGGGACTAATCCCCCCTTGGTAAGGGGGAAGGCCGACGTTGAGATCCGCAACAATATATTGCTACGGTTTTGAGATTTGCACATATTGATCATTAAAGGTTAAAGGGTTGCCCCCCATAGTTAGTCCACAAGCAACACGTAGGCCCAATGGTAGTATTAGATATGTCATAGTATGTGTAAGTATAGGCATTTCCCCTCTTAATATCTGTGTTGTGTAAAGACATGAGATTAGGTCCCGGTCATTTTTGCGTTCACCCTCCAATTCCACCTCTCTGGGCGTAATTTATCCCGCGCCCCCAATTGGCTGCCCGCTCAGTTGTTACGCTTTGGTTGCCCGCAGCATTTGCCGCCCTTTGCTCGCTCACTAGTCGAGTAACACGAGGTAGGCCTGAGAAGGAGGAGTGCAGGGTCGGGGTGGGGCCGGCGTCAGGGCGGAGCGTCAGAGGCGATGACGGTAAGAGCCACCAGCCAATCAGGGCTCTAACGGCATGGCATGAGAGGGCGTGGAGAGGCGCGGTCTGGTGAGTTCTAGAAGGTTCACGGGGCGTGCCAATATAAGTCGGTGCACAAAGCCCTTGAATAGGACTCGTCGAGAGAGGGCTTGGTGAGAGGACTGATTGAGGAGAACTTGACTCGCATCGCTCGCTTTGAGGTTTTGAACTGTACCTCGCGGTATAACGTACGCGCCAGAGAGGAGAAGAAGAAGAGGCATTGGCGATCCGAGTACCACGGCTGCAGCCAGACGTGCGGTGGCGAATAGCGCCTACTTCAGCCACGCGAGTAGACGCGGATAAACCTGCCAGTGATTAACCGCCGAAGTGCGCTCCCTACCAAATCGCCCCGTAATAACCCTGTGCGTCCAAATGACACGCGGAGAGCTCCTGCCTTCTCTTTTTACCATCTGCACGGGATGAGCCGGAGACCGGAGGGAGCTGCATGGGAGCCATCCCTGGACGTGGTGAACATCATCCTGCAGCTGCAAGCCCCGTGTGAGTGTGTGTGTGTGAAACGGGCCCGTTTGTCCTGGGTAGTAAGTAAGACTGTTTAAGGCTGCACTGTGTCCCCTTTTTCTCTGAACCATTGCGAATAGTGTAAATAAACCTGTTATTCCTTTTTCCAATTCGACCGCTTTTGTGATTTATCTATTGACGAAGCGTGGCACGAATAAGATCGCTAGAACGGGGTTCACCATCTAAACGGCACGGATCACGTGAACACACCGCTCGGCGTCTCAACATGCGTGGTTCGTGCGGGGCTTATTTCCTCGTTTCAGGGCAGCGCGAGAAATTAGGTAATAGTGAATTCTAGTCCTATTACCCTATTTCGCACTGTCCGGGAAGGACGTCATAGGTCCCGTGTCCTGCCAGGGCCAGTCAAAGACAAGGGGACTAATCCCCCCTTGGTAAGGGGAGAAGGCCGGCGGCAGATCCGCAACATTTGGTGTCAGGAGTGGGATTGGGACCGGAAGTGTGCTTAATGCACTCGAAAATTACGAGCGACCAAAATTTTGTATTAAATTTTGAATTTAAAATTTAATTTGTGCCATGGCTAGCCAACACGGTCGAATGTCGGTGGGGGTAGAAGATGAGGAGATAGAAGAATTAATAACCCAGGACCCACAGGAAAAATTGGGGGAAGAAGAGGCAATTGATGAGGGGCCGGCAGCAGGGGTAGAAAATGGCGGTGCCTCGCACGTGGCCACGGCAGCCGAGCCAGCTGTGCGACCCGGGAGCAACATTGAATCCTACCTAATTCAACTAATGGAAAAAATGAACAACCAAGAGGATAGGATGAAAGAAATAAGGGATGAAGCAAGGAGTAACAAGGGCGAACTGAATGCGAAAATGGATGCCCAAAAGAATGACATAAATAAAATGAATAAAAGAATGGACACCCGAGGGGAGAAATTAAAAGAAATAGGTGACAAATCCGTCCGGGAAAGGAAAGAATTGGGGAACAAATTCACCTGGAACATTAAAAAAATGGGGGAAGACTTTGGGCGCAGGTCGAGCGAAGAGGTCGCAAAGGTACACGACGAGGTAACGCGGTGTGAGGAACGCATGGAAAGCGAGCCTGAGCGAGGCGCAGTTAAAATGACTGGGGTAGAAATCGCGACTCAGGGTGTGGAAAAGCCGACGGCCGCCGAGTTGGAAAATAAAATTTTGTGTGCACCGGCTGTCGTCGAGGAAAAGAGAAAATGAAATGTGTATAGTTGAAATTGGGGTTGAAGAGACGGCAGAGATAGGATCAGAGATTAAATCGAGGGAAGAAATGGAAGGCACTCAAAGTCTGGATTCGCATTGTGATGTCGTGCTTCCTAATGAAAATGAAAGTTTGCAGGTGCTGCTGCAGAAAAGGGTCCCGAAGGTGAGTAGGAAAGTGTATGGCGCGAAAATGTTTGGCGCGAAAAGATTTTTGGCGCGCTTGGGATCGCGACGTAACCCGGGCACTCGTGGAAGGTCCGTGGTGCGATGTGTGAAAGCGAATGGCGCGCGTGTGCGAACGGCACCGAAGCATGAGTGTGTAACGGGAGAGTGTGTTACAGAGAATGAGAGCGAATGCACAATTTTTTTTTTTTTTTTGTATACAATATCGAGGCTCGTGAAAGAGCGAACATTAATCACACAGAAAGACAAACCGACACATAAAACATATAACATAGGGAGCGGTAGACAAGATGGGGAGAGAGGGGGAAGGACACAAACACAACATTTGAGAGCAGGGACCGAGAGACATGGAGACATCGAGAGATCTGAGAGAGGGCGAGGGCTTTGGGGGGGGGGGGGCGTGGGAAGGGGGCAGTGGGAGAGGTATAAAACATATGGACACTGCCAGGACTTCCAGGAAAGAAGTTGGAATTTCAAACAAGGTGGATCTGGGGTGAATTAGCGGGGGTAGAAAAGATCAAGGTTTTGGATGGGGGAAGATAAGAGATGGTGGTGAACAGCTGTTTTAAAGACCTGGAGGGAGGAGTGGGATTGAAGGGAGTGAGGGAGTTTGTTCCAGAGGCGGGAGAAAAGAGGAATGAAAGAGTGAAGGTGAGCGGAGAGCCGAGATTTCGGCAGTTTAACCATCAGAGGGTTGCTGGCAGATCTTGTGCGACCTGTAGGAATATTTGGGGGACAGAGCACAGAGAGAGCTGGGGGTGCAAGGCCGGAGAGGAGTCGGTAGAAGACAGAAAGACCACCTACCTGCCTGCGGTGAGTGAGTGAAAGGCCCTCAGAGATAGCTTCATCGCGGGAGATTCCAATAATTCTGAAAGCTTTGGTTTCAACAGCGTGAAGCCGAGCTAGGTGTGAGGCAGGAGCACCGGCCCATAGGGGAGAACAGTATTCCATTGAGCTGCGGATGAAAGCCTTGTATGTGGTGAGGAGCTCAGGTGTGCCGAGGAAGGACTTCGCACGACGGAGGATGCCCAGTCGGCGACTGGCTTTGGAGGCCAGCTTGGAAATGTGGTTTTCCCAAGAAAGATCATGGCAGATAGTGAGACCCAAAATCTTGAGCGACAGAACTTCTTGGAGAGGATTGTTGAGAAAGTAGATGGGAGGGTTGTCCAGTCGATCTTTTCGGAGAGACATAGTAAGAGTGTGAGATTTGTCAGGATTGAAAGACATGTTCCACTTGTTTGACCAGTCTGTGATTTTGTCCAGGTCTTCAGAGAGTGAGGAGGCAGCAGATTGCCGATCTGAGGGAAGAGGAATGGAGCGGCAGAGAGTGGAGTCATCAGCAAAGAGATAGAGAGGATTTTCGAGAGAGTCAGAGAGATCATTGATGAAGACCAGAAAAAGCACGGGGCCCAGAACACTGCCTTGGGGAACTCCAGCCTGAACAGGAAGAGGAGATGAGAGAAACCCATTCAGGGCCACACGTTGACGACGACTAGAGAGGAAGTCCGCCAGCCATGCGTGGAGATTTCCATGGATACCAAAGGAGGAGAGTTTGGTGAGCAGAGCGGGGTGCCAGACCGTGTCGAAGGCACGTGATATGTCGAGGGAGACAGCTCTAATTTCCTGTTTGGCATTGAGGACCTCCATCCATTGTTGAGACAGCAGAAGCAGCATGTCCAGAGTAGAGTGACCTGGTCTGAAACCAAATTGATGATCAGAGATCAAGCCATTGGAGAAGAGGAAAGATTTCATATCAGAAGCAATGATGGATTCCATGACTTTGCTGATAATTGGGAGAAGGCTGATTGGTCTGTAGTTGCTAGGATCTGTTTTTGCACCTTTTTTGTGCAAAGCGGTGATGTTGGCTGATTTCCAAGCAGATGGCAGTTGACCTTGAGCAAAAGAGAGGGTGAAGAGAACAGAGAGAGGGTGAGATAGAGCAGCAGAGCAGGATTTTAGGACCCGTGGGCTGATGCCGTCGGGTCCAGTTGCAGAATCAGAGTCGAGGGTTGACAGAAACTTTTCCACCTTGTCAGGAGGAAAGGACACGGAGTCCAGGAGCAGCAGGGTACGACTGGGTATGGTGGGTACAGAGAGGGATGGGTTTGGGACACAAGATTTAGAGGCAAACACAGAGTTGAGGCATTCAGCTTTTTCACGTGCGGAGTCAGCTGTGTAGCCGTTTGAGGTAAGGGAGGGGATGGAGGGGGAACAAACACCAGAAACGGATTTGACCAGACGCCACCAGGATTTGGAAGAGGGAGACAGATAAGAGAGTTCGGTCTTGAGAACGGAGAGATATTGTTTCCTGGCTCTCCTGAGGGTGGACACACACTTGTTTCGGGCTTTGTGAAAGGAAATGAGATTTCCTTCCGTTGGATTTGCTTTCCAGGAGACGAAGGCAAGTTGTTTCTGGGAAACAGCCTCACCACAAGATTCCGTGTACCATGGACGGGAGGAAGGGTATGACAACTGAAGACGAGATGGGATAAATCTGTGCATGAGAGAGAGCAATTTACTTTGGAAGAATTCCCAGGATGAGTTGATGTCAGAGGTGGTAGAGATGGGAGACCAGTCCAGATGATTGATGGCTGCTTGAAGACCGTGCCAGTTGGCCTGAGTGAAATGCCAGACTCGTCGACGCTGAGCAGGCTCCCTGAGGATGGTCAGAGAGATGTCCACTTTAACAAGGACATGATCAGATGATCCGATCGGAGCAGAAGAAGAGCAGCAGACATTTTCAGGGAAGTTAGTCATAACCAAGTCCAGAAGAGAAGATGTTCCGTTGACTGAGATCCGGGTCGGGAAATTGACAGATTGTGTCAGTCCCAGTGAGTCGCAGAAGTCCTTTGCTGAGGAGCCATGGCTGGTGAGAGAGGTACCCACACCCAGCCAACTGGCATGATGACAGTTGAAATCACCACATATGAGGAAGAGAGAGTTGGGATGAGTAGATAGAAGTTTGTCCATATCATCAGACAGCGAGATGTAGATGGAGTCATCACTGTTTGGTGGACGGTACAACACACATATGAACAAAAGGTGGGAGCGAAGGGGAAGCCGTAGCCAGAGGTATTCCTGGGGGTGAGGTGGAGAGAGTGCAGTGCAGGGCGAGTGAGGAAGAGAGTTTTTGATAAAGATAGCAACCCCGCCTCCAGGACGAGGCTCAGGTCTATCATACCGGAGGAGGGAGTAGCCCGGGAGAGATACTATGGAATCAGAGACATCATAAAGGAGGAAAGTTTCTGTTAAGCAGATCACGTCTGGTTTGACAGAAGCAACCTGTATGGAGAGATCAGTTAAGTTTGAACGAAGGCCCCGGATGTTTGAGGTCCATACCGTTAATGAAGAGGAAGGGGGAGCATCAGATACAGAACAGGGGGGAGGAGGGGTAGGGTAAGATGTGGAAGAGGTGGAAGAGGTAGGGAGAGCTGTTGAAGGTGTGTCAGAGATTTCAGAATAGCTCGGAGAAAGGGAAGGATGGGGCGGACAAAAGGTTTGATGGTGATTGGGTGAGCCACAATGAGGTGTTATTTGAGGAGGGGGAAGAGCGAGGCAGAAGGTTGGGGGAGATGGAGGTGAGAGTTTGAAGGGGGAAGAAGCGGGGAGGACGCTTTGAGGAGGGGGAGTGAGCGGAGGGAAATTGAGAAGCAATGAGGGTGGGGAGATTTGAAGGGGAGGGGTGAGGGGGGAGTTTGGGAGGGAAGGGACAAGGGGAGGGATTTGAAAGGGATGGGATATGGGGGAGATTTGGAGGGGAGGGGTGAGGCAGGAGTCTAGGAGGGGAGGGGCGAGGGGGCGTCTTGGCGGGGAGGGGTGAGGGAGTAGTTTAGGAGGGAGGGGGCAAGGGGGGAGATTTGAAAGGGATGGGTGATGGGGAAGATTTGGAGGGGAGGGGTGATGGGGAAGATTTGGAGGGGAGGGGTTATGGGGAAGATTTGGAGGGGAGGGGTGAGATTGGATTTTTGAAAGTGTACGATTTATGGGAAACGAACATTTATTGCAAAATGAGTTTCTTGTGACCTTCGAGTTAAAAATACGTTTAAGGACGCTGGATGGAGGATGGAGTGCAGGAGAGTTTAGGGAATGTAGAACAAAGGCACTATAGGAGATGGATATTTTTTTTGGGATGAATTGATTTGGTGAGCAAGTCGAAAGCAGCCTTTTAAAGAAGAAGAAGAAGAAAAAGGTGTTATAAAATATGACGGAATACATAACTTGAGGGGAAAGTGTAAACATTGAAGGTTAATGAGTGAAAACTATCTGGGGAAATGGGGGAGAAACACGTGGTCGAAGAACGAACGAACGAATAAGGATGAATAAACGAATGAGAACAGAGAAGGAAATTTTTTTTTTTTTTTTTTTTTTTTTTTTTTGAGTTGAGATTTACACAAGGAAGTAGGCTATGGGTGAAAAGACTGGGAATACAGAGAACGAAAGTTATTGGATCACAAACGACGGACCACTGAGAGAAAAACAAAGCCTCAAGGTTGTACAGTGCACACTGTACAAGGCCTTGCTCGCGACACGGCAAACAGACGATCAATTTATGAAAGATAAACACCGAGAAACAACCAAAGTTGCACACAATAACTTCACACACCGAAAGATAAATACAGTTTCGACAAAATACAATTGTGAACAGACTTAACTTCGAAAAACGTGGAGACCGTGTGGAGCTTCGAAAATCCCTGCCGCCGTCTCCAAGATCTCAACTGTGGGTGGTTGGTCCACCCACCCACAATGGAGTGTATGTGTGAAGCGATGGCCGAAGAGTGTGTGAGGATGCACACCGGAGCGTGTGGTAGAGAGTGTGCAGGAGTGCACACCAGAGTGTGAGATTAGGTGTGCAACAGGAGAGTGCACACCCATGGGTAAGTGTGCGCTGAGTGGATGTGTACCGGGAGAGTACACACCCGTGGTTGTTACTGAGGGTGTAACAAAAGAGTGTGCGTGAGGGTGCGCGGTGATGATTGGGTGTGTGCAGGAGTGCACACACGTGGGTGTTACAGAGGATGTAATGAGAGAGAGTGAATGAGAGGAGTGCGTGGAAGAGAAGTGTGTAACGGAGTGTGCGACTAGTATGAGTGCGCCAGGATGTGCGCGAGGGTGTGTGATGGAGGGTGCGAACAGCATGAGTGCGCCTGAGTGGTGTGCACCGGAGTGTGCAGGAAACGAGTGTGCATCAGAGTGTGCGGGAAACGAGTGCACACCGGACCGTGTGTGGAGAGCGAGTGTAGTAATGGAATGCAGGTAGTGTATGAGAGGAGCTGGAGCGCCGCGTTTTGCGAGAGTGGAGCGGGTCGCGTGTGGGTGTGAGAATGCGACTCAAGCATCGACCCAGACTGGGGGGTTAGCGCGTAGTGCGACGAATAGCCGACGCGAGCCCTCGGTGAGACGGGTGCTTTGTGTGGTGCGGGGACCGGCGGGGATCGTTGCCGCAGTGGCGTGCACGATTCGTGCCGGGCCCCACCCTGCATGGTCGGTGCCGCGCCTTGGCGGGAAAGGCGATCAGCACGGTTCGAGGGGGGGGGGGGGGTAGGAGAGGTCGGAACTTCGCCCACAGGCGGGCGCGGTGCTCCGACCGGGGGAGGCCGGGCCATTGTGCCGGGGACCGAAAGGCTCCGCGCAGAGATGGCGCCTGGAACCTAGGCCCAACAAAACCTCCTCCCATGAATCGAAAATGCCGGACGGACCCAACCTACAATAGACCAACCACCCACATGCATTGCTCGGCTTTGCAAAGCCGAGCTATGACGACAATGTATTTCCACACCGAGAGGCTCGAGTGGAGTGGACAGTTAGCCATAGTGATGGGGAATGGTGTCCGGTGTAGAGGGATGGTAGAACTACCATCCCTCACATTGTTTTTTTTTGGGGGCACATGAGCATTAGATTATGGGGTGGCAGTGTAAGCTCGCCGAGGGCGGGCTAGGATATTGTTAGGGATTTAGAAATGATGGTAGGGACGAGATTTAAGTAGTGACTTTGGGACAAGTAGAGGGGAGGTAGAGAGATTGGAAGGATGATAATGACGAGGGAGTGCTTAGTGTCAGGGAAGATGGGAAAGCACGAGTTTTAGAGGGAAGTAGTTAGTTAGATGATGCTTTGTGTGGGTAGTAGTGTGGAGAAATTGTGGGTGCGTCTTGCGCTTGAGCAAATGAGGAATTGAATGGGAATTACTGTGTGTGCATGGGCTTGAGCAAATGAGGCATTGGTCTGGAATGACCAGAGGTAGTGTATGAGTGGTGTATTGAGGACATATGGAATTGTGTTGGAGTGTATGGAAACAGGTATGAGAGCACAAGAGGTGTGCAAGAGAGCTTGGTGTGTGGAATGCTTGGTGTGGAATGAGTGGTGTGGCAAGCATGGTGCGGAGGAGTGGATGGAGGAAGATGGACCCCTTCACGAATACCCGGGGATGGTAGTTTAAAGTTAGGTAGAGGGTTTAGGTAAATTATTGGATATTGACACCTGTGGTGCAGGTAGTGGCAAAGAAGTGCTTGGATGGGTGCATGAGTCTGGGGAAATGGCTGGGCGTGTGGGCTTTGTTGGTGCGTATGGTTATTGGGGCACTCCGCCACTGGTAGTCTGTCAGCCAGGTGAGGCCGCAGGTAGGCTCTGGGAGCCAGTCAGAGTAGTGTTCAGTGGGGCCTGAGGATCCAGGAGAAGGACCCGGGTAGCCCAATGCCAGAGAGGGCATCAGAGGGGTGAGAGCCAGGAGGCACCTTCCCCGATTTAGTGTAGTCGCAAGGAGCAAGGTAAGCTCGGGTGGTGACTTCAGTGGCGGAGGTGCGCAGGTAGTTGGACCTGCTAGTGGAGCCACACAACCCAGCCCCGAAATTGTGCAAAGGCACAGTAAGAAAAATTGGGGAGTGAGACCCAAATTGGATGGCATCACAGGATGGTCAATGGGAATTGGTTTTTAGAACCACATAGTGTAACGATGGCCAATCGAATTGGCAGGGCATGACCCCCGGGTAGTTTAAGTGAATTGTTATTAGAGGATAGGTAGGATGAGAAATCTCTCCGCACCATCCACATCCACTCACCAGGGAGACGGAACTCCACACCAGGTTTTGTGAACTATTTGGATGGTGAGACGCATCTCGACGTGATGAGACATTGTGTTTATTCCATCTCTTCCTTCTTGGGAGGGATTGGACGACGAATTTGGGTTAGAGGGGGATAAGGGAGACAGGATGTAGAGACGAATTTGTAAAGTGTAAATACAGGGAAGGGCAAGGGTAGTGTAGGCTGACATGGGGGTTTACGAACGGTTAGGGACGAGCTTGCTCTGCTCGCTCTCCCGCGCCCCTCATGTTGCATTGCCTCGTATTGATGTGTACCTTTGCATCCTTTCCTCTGCTAACTGTGCTTTGTCTTCCTCTCCACCCATGGACCCACTTTGGAGGGGAGTGTGCAGGAATCTTGAACTGTGCAGCTGCGCAAGGCTACACTTGTGCGGCGCCCCTGCTACCTTTTGCTGCACCAATACACCTTATGGACCACACGTTCTGTGGCCTGGCATCTTTGCTGAGCAGACATTTGCTGCAAACGTTACCTTGCACCTGCGGACCACTGGTTCTAAGTGGCGTCGATGTCACGCAGTCGGACCACCTAAGATTGGCCCTGCTGGCAGATAAAAACGAACACGGTTTGTACCTTGTATTCTGGTGTGTCAGGAAAGAAGACCTTTAAGTTTTATTATGGCACACCGAAGACGAAGTAGGAAGCAAGAAGATGCAGCCAAGCAGCAAATATGACATTTGAAATGGTGAACTGTGCAGTTATGTGTATTGGTGTATTGGTGCATTGCTGTTGTTTCTCCCCTCCAAATTTCTTTCCACAAAAGAACAGGTCCTGGGTTATAGAGATGTAAATAATTAGTTTAGTGTTGTAAATAACATGCTCCCCACCGGCTTTATGTTTAGTTTGAGAATCAATTCCGCAATTCGGTTAGCTGTGGGTGTGAGTCTGTTAGTTAGTTACACAACGCAGTAGGTGGGACATATCTAGTGTTGTAAAACTGTCACATACAGGGTGTTAGATTAAATGTTAGAGGGAAACCACATCTAAGTGTCACACGTAATTTTAAAACTAGTCCCGAACCTTTCTCAAAACCGGTCGTTCTCACCTGCGTGGGTTCGACTCCGGGACGAGTCTGGCAAGGGAGGGGGGGCAGTGCTATGGTTTTGAGATTTGCACATATTGATCATTAAAGGTTAAAGGGTTGCGCCCCATAATTAGTCCACGAGCAACACGTAGGCCCACTGGTAGTATTAGTTATGTCATAGTATGTGTAAGTATAGGCCATTTCCCCTATTAATATCTGCGTTGTGTAAAGACATGAGATTAGGTCCCGGTCATTTTTGCGTTCACCCTCCAATTCCACCTCTATGGGCGTAATTGATCCCGCGCCCCATTTGGCTGCCTGCTCAGTTGTTACGCTTTGGTTGCCCGCAGCATTTGCTGCCCTTTGCTCGCTCACTAGTTGAGTAACATGAGGTAGGCCTGAGAAGGACGAGCGCGGGGTCGGGGTGGGGTCGTCGTCAAGGCGGAGCGTCAGAGGCGATGACGGTAAGAGCCACTAGCCAACCAGGGCTCTAGCGGCATGATTGAGGAGGACTGATTGAGGAGAACTTGACTCGCATCGCTCGCTTTGAGGTTTTGAACTGTACCTTGTGGTATAACGTATGCGCCAGAGAAGAGGAGAAGAAGAGGCGTTGGCGATCCAAGTACACGGCTGCAGCTAGACGCGCCGGTGGCGAATAGCGCCTACTTCAGCCACGCGAGTAGACGCGGATAAACCTGCCAGTGATTAACCGCCGAAGTCCGCTCCCTACCAAATCACCCCGTAATAACCCCGTAACGCTCCCTACCAAATCACCCCGTAATAACCCTGTCCGTCCAAACGACATGCGGAGAGCTCCTGCCTTCTCTTCTTACCATCTGCACGGGACGAGCCGGAGACCGGAGGGAGCTGCATGGGAGCCATCCCTGGACGTGGTGAACATCATGCTGCAGCTGCAAGCCCCATGTGAGTGTGTGTGTGTGAAACGGGCCCGTTTGTCCTGGGTAGTAAGTAAGACTGTTTAAGGCTGCACTGTGTCCCCTTTTTCTCTGAACCATTGTGAATAGTGTAAATAAACCTGTTATTCCTTTTTCCAATTCGACCGCTTTTGTGATTTATCCATTGACTAAGCGTGGCGGGAATAAGATCGCTAGAACCGGATTCTCCATTTAAACGGCACGGATCGCGTGTACGCACTGCTTGGCGTCTCAACACGCGTGGTTCGTGTGGGGCTTATTTCCTCGTTTCAGGGCAGCACGTGTAATTAGGTCATAGTGAATTCTAGTCCTAATACCCTATTTCGCGCTGTCCGGGAGGGACGTCATAGGTCCCGGGTCCCGCCAGGCCACTCAAAGACAAGGGGACTAATCCCCCCTTGGTAAGGGGAGAAGACCGGCGGCAGATCCGCAACAATATATATATATATACACACACACACACACACACACACACACACACGTTTGTGTGGTGTGCGTCTAAAAGGTTATAAATGGTCTTAAGGGTCTGTTCTACTCGTGGTTAAGGTTGAAAAGGTCTAAAATGTCTAATTTCTAAAGGATGTATATGTTAAAAGGTCTTAAAGTACCTAAAGTGTCTATAAAGATCTAAAGCGTCTGAAACTGTAAATGGTCAGTCTAAAGGGGTCCAAAGATGTCTAACATGTCTAAAGGGTATGAATGGTGTAAGGCGTCTAAACGGTGTCAAGGGACTTAAGGGGTGTAAAGGTCGAAAGTGTCTTTGGGGTCTAAAGGGTCCTTGGGGTCGAAAGGGTCAAGGGGTCTAAAAGTCTAAAGGCTGAAGGTTTCTACAGGTGTCAAAAGTGTCTTAAAGGTATAAGGTGTCTAAATTGTCTTTGGAGTCTCAGGGGTATAAAGGGTTGAATGGGGTCTTAATGGTCTTCGGGTTCCAAAGGGTCTAACGTTGTCTTAGGGTTCAAAGAGTCTAAAGGATGTTAGGGTTCTAAAGCATGGTATGCTGGTATGGGTTCTTAATGGGTCTATAGGTATATTGGGGTTTAAGAGGTCGAAATAATGTAAATGTCGAAAGGCTTCCAAAGGGTCTAAAATGTCTAAAAGGTCTTTAAAGGTCTAAGGGATCTCAGTAGTCTAAAGGTTGAAAAGACACGTTCCAAAAGTATGTAATTAATGGACAGTCACGGTGCAACTGACGTTCAAACAGTACATAACTAGAAAGAGCAATCAGAGATTGCAGACCCATGCCAGGATGTGTTTTCAGTGTTTTTTAAAGGCTTTTGTGTTAAAACAAATATGGCGGCCAAACCACTTCACTGATGACGTCATCATTATTTTTTTCCCTCCTATTTATCCCTAGATGATGCTCAAGAAATTTCATCTTGATCAGATGAAGTTTTGTACTTGTCGAATTATAACATCATAATGGAGGCAGCTATGACATCATCATTAACATATTTTTTTCCCCATGGAGAGTTCTTTACAATGAGCTATGTCTCAATTTTTTTCTATGCAGCGCCTTCGGGGATATAGGTCCTACGTTTTTTGGTTTTCCAAGATGGCGCCCATACCACGTGACCTATGACGTCATAATGATCATGAAAAATTCTACAGGTGGAGTGGCACATATGGTGAAAACATCCTGTCAATCAGACCAACGGTTGCAGAGAAAATTATATTTATTCTGTGCGGAGAAGCAAAGACAGACAAACAAACGAAAAATCACTCCCAGAGCGACACTTGGCAAAACAGAACAAAGTAGAACGGCACTTGGTAGAGCAGCCTTTTGACCTCAAACATAATTAGTGGTTGAATTCAGTGATCCGATATGCAAATCCGATTCAGATTTCGAGTAAATCGGATGAAAATTGAGGATTTTTGAAATTTGGCCGATGTTGACCTTTGGGCCTATGTTGACCTCAAAATAGTTGGTGGTTGGTTTCAGCAAGCTGATATGCAAATCCGATTCTGATTTCGAGTAAATCGGATGAAAATTGAGGATTTTAGAAATTTGAAAAAAAGTGGTTGGCCTTTGGTCTATGTTGACCTTTTGACCTCAAAAATATATAGAATTTTGTCGGACCATGAACCCTACCATTTGGTGAAGTTTCGTGAAGATCGGTTTAAAATTGTGGCCTGTAGGCAAGTATAAGTGAGCGTACAGACAACCACAAACCCACAAACACACACACAAGCCAGAGTGATCAATATACTTGGCAAAAAAAATTTTTGGACAAGTAACAAACAGACAAACAAACGGACTCGAATACAATACACTCTCCTCAGGCGAGGGTAATTAAGAGCCATGTAGTCACGTGAGTTAGTGAGTGGCTGGACATACACCTGCTCCATTTCTTATAGACACCTCATTAGTTTCATTCTTTGGCTGATGGAGTTTCATAAGACTTCTACCATATAACGTAAAGCCATGAAAGGTGGTAAATGAAGGAAGGTATTGACTGCACACAAGTGAATGCATTTCATTTCGGAAGCAATGAAGTCCACACACATTCCACCGCCTTCTTCAAAATCCATACCCGAGATCACACGGCGTTCGGCATCAAGGCCTGGCTGACCTTTTGCAAAGAAACAAAAGCAAAACAGTCCCAACTGCCATGGTGCAGAGAGCAAACTCCCCACTGTGCTATTGATGTGAATCTTTCTATGAAAGGTCCATGTTTTTCATATGGTGTTGTTGGATCGAGATTTGATCCCAGACACAATCGGGGAAAGTCATATTGTATACAGAATCGAGAATCGTGAAAGAGCTAACATTTATCACACAAAAAAATCAAACAGACACTCAAAGTATATAATAAGGGGAGCGGTAGACAAGATGGGGAGAGAAAGGGAAGCACACAAACACAACATTTGAGGGCAGGGACATCGGGAGATCTGTGGGAAGGAGAGGGCTTGGGGGGAGGAGGCATGGGAGGGCGGTGGGTGCATTGAATGAGCGATATTGTAGAGAAGTTGAGTCAGTTGTTTCATCTGCTCAAATTCACTTGTGGACTTTGCAACAGGATTTGTCATAAAAACTGTGCTGCTACATTGGGCACTTCCAAATTTCCTGTACGAGTCAGACATACAGTAGAGTCGATTTCCTTGCATCAGGAGTATCACGTACTGCTGCGCAAGTACTGTGGAGGTGCTTCATGATGTCCCATGAATGAATGGCTATATATCATATCAGAGAGACTTCATGATGCTTCATGATGTCCCATGAATGAATGGCCATATATCATATCAGAGAGACCTCGGCTGATATTATAGCAAATCTAATGTAATATCCTCCTATCTCCAGCAAAATGCAACATGCTCACATTTGAGTTATTGTGCGTCGCCCCTTTCATATTCCATCTCCAGAGCTGCATGACGTCATCGCCGGGCACCGAAGGGGACCCGGTGAGGACGCACGCCGAAAGGGAGTATTCAGTTTTCACTCCTGTTGTTTGTTTTCTTGTTTTCTTGTTTTCTTTCTTTCTTTCTTGTTTGTCCCGGCGATATATCAGCCATCCTTTGAGCTTGGAAGCTAAAATTTCGGCACAATTATGAGCACGTGCTTTGGCAAAACGGTATTTTTTGTTTTTTGATTAATCAATGAATTATTATCGATTAATTAAGTACTTATTTATTTCCTTTCTCTTCTGGGCATTATCTCTGTTTATTATATCTGGGCATTATCTTTTAAGAAGCTGATATTTGGACACGACAATGACCAAGTGATTTGGCTGTAAAGGCTATTTTTGATTTATTGATTAATCAATTAATCGATTAATTATTTAATTATTTGATTAATAACTTAATTTTTAAAAAGTTACAGACTAAGATGAAACGGTGGTGGTTTAGGTATTCTATTGGCCAGTTCATTAATAATTTGATTATTTTACGATTATTATTTATTTACTTTTGGTATTAATCACTTATTTATTTTCTTACTCTTCTGGGCATTATCTCAGGCACCTTTTGAGCTGGGAAGCTGGTATTTGGACATGACAATGACCAAGTGATTTGGCTATAAAGGATATTTTTGAATTGGTGATTAATCAATTAATCAATTAATTATTAATTTTTTCGATTAATGACTTATTTAATTACTTTTCAAAAAGTTATCGCTTCCGATGAAACACTGGTGGTTGAGGTATGCTCTTAGCCAATTGATTAAGAATTTATTTTATGATTCTTATTTATTGATTTTAATTATGCAATTAATCAATCAGTTATTATACACCTCTCCCTCCCAATACCAACTCTATGTGCTGCACAGCGGCATCGCCAGGCGCCTGGGGCGCCCCGGCAATGCCGCGCGCTGGAGGATGTTATTTATTTATTTGGCATGGGGGCGGTGTACTTTAAATGTATCTGTACTTGTTTAGTTTAGATTCATTTACCATTGGAATTGGATCCAGCTTCCAAGTTTTTGTTGCTCCAAATACGGAGCAATATTTCATTTTCTTTTTTTAAAGCGATTTAAGACTAATTTATGGAGGAGTTTCTACAGATATGACAAACATGTAGAGCATGGACATCGGCGTATGGGATTTGAACCTGAGATCCCAACATCATGGGCTAAGTCCTCAATGGGAACATCCTGCAGTATATTTCAATTCGAGAGCCAATGACTTGGCTAAGACACAAACCCATTCACCGGGACAAGCAGATGATGACAATATCAGGGTATGGGGAATATTGCCAAAAGTGTGGCTCTGTGGCCGAAACTGCAAGGTCACTGAAATCCTCTCAAATCTGCCACTCTTTTTGAAGACTTGCTCATTCGTGTTATGCGCTGAGACCATAAGTACGAACATCTGGCATCGCCTTTGTTCAAGAGCAAACATAATTCCACAACAACAACATGAACAGAAACTCAAACAACAAATTCCAGTAGTTCGCCAATATCTACAATGACAAACTCAATTCGTCATACCCATACAAGGATACACGAGGAGCGTTGACACAGGAGGACATCTGGTCCTAGTTTATAGACTTAATTTTACATGGGAAGGAAGATGGGTGGGGGTGGAGGAGGAAGGTGAGGAAAGCAGTGAGGCTGACACAGGGACAACACCAGGGTGTATGTGTATAATGTAAATATTTTATGTATATCGTCACATCAGCCAGCCTCCGTTAACATGGGCCGTCTACACCAGGATATCTACCCTGCACTCGCGAAGCAGAGTGGGGTTAAGTGATCGGGTGCATCTGTACGTATGTCGTACGTGTGTGTCTGCATTTTTGAAATTCATCTTCTCGGCAACCGTTGGTCCGATTGACATGGAATTTTGCACCATAGAAGCGCCTCCTCGTGTTGTATATTTTAGTGATAATTATGACGTCGTAATTCATGTGGTATGGGCTCAAACTTGGTAAAACTGTACACCTCTATAGCTACGAAACCGCTCCATGGAAAAAAAATTGAAACATGGCTCATTGTCAAGTACTCCCCATTGTAAATAAGACATGTTAATGATGACGTAATAGATGCCTTCATTATGACGTCACAAATCGACAAGTAGAATGCTTGAACTGAGCAGAATGATTTTTTTTCTCTGCAACTGTTGGTCTGACGGACATGAAATTTTCACCACAGGAGCGCCTCCTTTTGTAGAATTATTTAATAATAATTATGACATCATAGGTCACATGATACAGGCGCCATCTTGGAAAAAAACAAAAAAGGTTGCACCTTCATATCTCTGAAATCGCTCCATGGAAAAAATTGAAACGTGGCTCATTGTAAAGAACCCCATATGGGGAATAGGTGTTGTTAACGATGACGATGTTAACTTTAACGATATGGTGTTAACAATGTTAACGGTGCCAAAATTATGACATCATAATTTGACAAGTACAACGCTTAGTCCGATCAGTTTGAAATTTATTGAGCATGATCTACACAACAATATTATCGGAGAATGTACATTTATGATGTCATCGGTCACGTGGTCAGGCAGCCATATTGGATAAAAGAAAAATACCCATTAAAAACAGAAGAGTTGGCTCGCACCAAGTTGACTGCGCGGGGTAAGTATTCTATGAATACCATCTAGTGTGTCCCGAGATCGGGCGAACGGTTGTTAACTGCTGTATTTGATTTAATTATCTACAAATTTACCTTTCCCCAAGGTCGACCAAATATACCGAATTTTGATGGCAACACACATGGGAGGCAGAAGGATGGAAAACGTTTTTTACTTTTATAATGGTTTATTTATAATGAGTATTGGGAAAACAGGACATGCAGGTGGACAGACGAGTCGACAGACGCAAAAGATGGATGTGGGGACATGCAAACTTATCTATAAGGATGACTAAAGGACAATCCTAATCCCACTCGGCGCAACACAAAACGGAATCACTACAACGATGGGGAAATGAAGGCGAGGATTTCCCTTAAGTGCAATGAGTTGTGTGCAGGGCGATGGTGCAGCTTGGTAACAAGGAGGATGTAGGAGCAATGCAGTGGATGCGAGGGAATTTTAGGTGGCATCCACTTCTCCAGAGAACAGTCTTCCCTGTTGCTATGACAAAGCAGAGTGCCCAAGATGAAGATCGAGAGCTGAATAGAGTGGGAGACGAAGAGAGCCAGTGAGAGAGACCGAGTCAGAGACGAAGAAAGCCAAAGGCGATAAGTGACAGAAATAGAGAGCAATCTTCTTTGTCCAAAGGTTCCATTCCAACTCCTCCAGCCCTCCCTTCATACTCTGGGCCGCCCTTTCCTGTGGCTGGTCCAGTCATTGGGTGCCTGCGACTTGTGGGAGTTGCCCCCCTCCAGACTGCCCCACCCACGGGGGCAGCCCCAATTTTAAAAAATGCTTTACCTCTTCTGGGCTCTACAGTAGAGTATGCCACCATGGACTGTGGTGCACCGGATAGACAGATTGTGATCGGTCCTTTTGGAGTGTGAATTAAGTGCACCCGTTGCACCTTTTTATGTCCGGAAGTCCTCGCCTGGCCCCATGCACTAACAAGACGTGTTTACACATACAATCTTATCATGACTATGTAGTCTATAAATTACATGTGCTGCCTCCTCAGCATCACTTGTAACAAAACGACTTACTCTGACAGATCCCTGATACATGGCCATCAACCCTACTCGAAACACATGAGCCATGTTACACTAACCACAATATAGCTATAATACATTGTTGGGTTGGGAATCGAACCCAGACTAGAAATCTCAAAAGCAAGTGCTCTATATCTGTGAAACCCGTTTACTCGACATATTTCCTGATACCATCATAAATTTCCAGGAATTATTGAACTAATTATATAATTCACAGAAAATATCAAGCAGAAAGCTTCAAGAAAACTCCCCTTTAGCTAGCTTCGTCTCTTACCCGCCTTTGATGTAGTCCAGGAAAGTGAACTCGGCCTCTAGTTTGAAGGAAAGAAGTGTGACCTGTGTGAGAAGAGATAACAAAAGGTCATGTCATGAAGAGCAATCAATCTCTATTACCACCATTATCTAACCCTCTTACTTGCAGGTCCCAGCGCTTCCTTCCCTACTCTCTGTTCTATTTTCCAGTTTGTTCAATCCCTTGATTACTACGTCCAAGAGTTCCCCTGCTATCCTATTGTCAGTGCATACCCTCTGTTACATTGCTCTTCCATGAGCCTCGATCTTTTAGAGTAAGTGGGTGGGGGGGGGGGGGGGGGGGAGGGAGGAGAAGGTGGCGAGAAGGGGGCTGCCTTGAGTTTAAGGGAGGTTTAAGGAAAAACTTACGGAATATTCATATATGCCACCATACTTAATTTAAGGGTGTCCCTAAGTGGAAACTTAAGGAGATATTTTAGCCCAGCAGATATGTGAAAAAATTGTGCTTTTGGTGATACAAGCATGAAATTTTGAACACTGATAGAGCATACTACTAGGAAGATTTTTGGATATAGGGGCATTCAAATCTTTTCCTAGGGACAAAATGGCGGCCATTTTAAAAATGGCCGTTTACGGATAATAAGATACACAGTACCGATGTCTATAAAACTAGATTTACTTATTGCTCAAGCACACCTATGATGTTTTTTTCACGTAAACAGGTTGTAAGATCATAATTAAATGTCAACAAACTCACATAACATTTATTTGGTCCTTATTCTTTACAAAAATAATTACTTTTTGAGCTATTTTGAGCAAACTCCAGAAACACAATGGAAATGAAGTGAAAATGCCACATTAACGCTGTGGAAGTGACTTTCACTATAAAACAGTCTACAAAACAGTCTTCCACATGTTTGTGTATATGTAACAGGTGTGTTATTCCTCCTGTATACTATCGTGTGCACTCCCCTGCACAGTGACACAGAGCTGAGCACTGGAGTGCGGCCTTAACACACTTGCACTGTTTCCTGCAACCCTTCTTGCATCCACATCTAATCAATTGTCGGCATGCCTCAGTTGCCTCTGTGAGGGTTGTCCAATATATCCCCCAGCCGTTATTACTCTGTTTCCAACCCCATTCACTTGGCGATGGGAGCTCAGGTGCGCAAATCATCATCTGGCCCCAACAAAAGCCGGCTTGGTAGGCAGCTCTCTTGATGTGTTGTCTGAGGGCTTCTTGCGTTGGTGGGATAGCCTCTATTGATCTACCAGTCTGGGTGAAGAGATGCTTGCGGGCATCGTTAACATGTTCCTGGCTGCTTGTTCGATCGTAGAGCAGAACAACAAAACGCTCCAGTGGATCCATGTTGTCATTTGCAGTTGAAATGGTTGGTGTGGCAGCCAGTGCGCAGAAAGCTGAGGTGACCTCATCATAGGCTTTCCATGTTTCCCATGCTGTTTTCTTCCCCCTTCCGCCGAAGCAGGACACGGTGTCACACCCAGTAAAGGCGTGGAAGAATGGCAACCCTCGGCACTTGTTTGGTCCCAGTGCCACAGCCATCTCGTGAGCTGCCAAGTGCCTGAAATTCTTCCCTGTGCCAAAAGCAACCCAGAGTTCATCGATGTCAAGATATCCAGTTGCTGCCACTGCAAGGATCAAAACATCTGTGTCCACTGTGCGGATTGACACCTTGGTATAGCCCTGTCTGACTGCATCTTGGACATGGAGTAGTATCCTTGTATCTGCCTCCTCGTGACTACACGGGGAAAGACCAGTAACATCTCGTGGCTGTGTACAAAAAACTTCTTTGTGGTTTGTGGTGACGATTTGCTTGTCAGTCTCAATGTTTTCTATCCTCGTTGCTAGAAAGTCAAACAACTCCACCTTGTTCTCGTCTATGCGAAGGAAGGCCTGCCAGTTTCGAGGGATGGAACTAGATGGCTCAACTCGTCTCCTGGTGCCTTTACCCCTCGTCTTCCTGGTGTCGGCTTTCAAACTGTCTGGGAAATATTCATCCCAGATAATATCAACCCTGCTCTTATTTTGTGTCTGAGATGTGATGTATGGCAAGAATACTAGTGATGCATACTCAGAGAAGGTCTTCGCATTACGAGGTGCCAGCATGTTCATGATGGCTGCTCCATCCAGGATCATGACTTCAACAGGGGGGCTTACATCATCATTTTCCCGTGAGGTGATCAGATCTTCTAAGCACCCAACCAGATCAGACTTGGTTCCAAGCCGGATTTTGCCCATTTGTGACAATGCAGGGGGACAAGCTTGGTTTTCATGTGCAAAGAATTCATCAAGATCTCCATTCCGTGTCTGGGATGCAATAAACAGCCTGGAGAACAGAACGCAGTCATTCTTCAGAGATACCACCTTCAACTCTGTTCTTGACTTCTCTCTGACTGGGGGTTGGCTGAAGAGAGGGAGATTGTTTCTTTTTATTGGGTCAGTGATAGGCTTTGTCTGATGTACAAGCCTCTCGTTCACATATGTGTCATACTGTTCTTTTCCCAGCTTCTCGATCTGGTAAAGGGTGTTGATGACTGCTGGGTCTGCCAGGTCTCTGCTGTCTAGCACCAAGAGATCTTTGCTGTCGTCACAGAATGGGTTCCCCATCTCTCCTATGACACGGGTGAGTGCTCTCACATCTCGAGCAAAGGCTACCTGCGTGTGCTTTGTCTGTTCATGGTGTTTTAGTTCAGTTTTCCTAATTCTTTTTTCTGTTGTGGCCTCGAACTTATAGATCAGTTTGGCCATCTCTGGACCAGACACCATCCATCGGCGCAAAGCTGCAGCATTCTCCGTAAGACCTACAGCCCCTCCATCACCTTTCACCAATGCATTATTTTGCTCGTGTGCCTGGTCTAAGGCTATGGCAGAGAATGCACGTGTAGTCTTCTTCATGGTGAAGTTTCCTGCCAGAAACTGTGCGTATACAGTTGGATGCTTTGTTGCAAGTGTCACCATGTCGCGCAAGTGAACTGGGATCCACCTGGCATAGTTTGTATGTCCCAAGGCGAAGAACCATGGTACAAGCTTGGTCAGAGCATCAGTGTACAGTTGGAAGTTTCCTTCACGGACGGATCTCACATAGATCAGGACTGCCAGTTCTAGCTGCATAATTAGGAACCAGAACTGAAACTGTGGACTTGCATTGGCTTGTTCACCGCACCAGTCATCTAGTGGTATCGTATCCTGTCCCTCATCTAGTCCACTGGTGTACTGGCTGTAGGCTTCCTTCAGGAGAAGATAGAGAGTACTGGCTGTGACTTGGTGTGCTCGTCGTGTGCGTGTCACATGGGTCACTTTCAGGAAGGAATCAGCAGTACCACTTGTAGCAACCCCTGCAAGCATCAGAACGCCTGTCCACCCACTGCTATCCAGAAGGTCACCGAGGGTTTTCCATGCTGCCATCTCAATATGGAGTCCACCAAAGACCATGACGAAGTGATCTTCTCCGTGTGTTTCTGGCCATCTCCATTGGATCTGTTTGGCAAGTGTGTACAGTGGCTGATCAAGTGTGATTACAGGGATCTGACCTGGATTCAGAATATCGATTGCTTTCTTGATGACATCCATGGAGTGACGAATCATTGCCACAGATTTTGCCTGGTCATAGAAGAGAGGCAGCAATGAAGTTAAGGCCACACTACACTCTGGTTCTTCTGGAATAGACTGCTTGCTGGCATGGTATCCAGCCCATGATACTGTCTCGTCTCCCTTAAGTGGTGTGTCAGATAGCACTGTCTTCTCCATCTGCTCCAGCCACCTGTCAAAATGCAAGATAATGAACACAATTAAGAACAAACAAGTCCACACAAGTTAACAAGTCTTGGTTATTTAGGTACACATATAACTGTCCACAGTTCAAACACAATAATCAGTTACCTGTACTCAATCTGCATTGCTTCAGGGATGAGTTGGCAGTTGCTTTTGTTGGGACCCGCTAGCTTGGGTACAGGTGGGTCACATTTACCCAGAACAACAGGAGGTACGATGGTGTATGACTGTGGCAGGTGTGCATCTGTTGTTGATGTGTCATCTGGGTTTACCCGTTGAACTCCACGGCTATCGCTATTTGGGTGCTGGAAAAGTGAAATGCCAGTGCCATGGAAGGAGTCGTGGGCACTTGTTGAACTGGGGTTATGATCAATGTTATCCACTGCCCCAGTTGTGAAGAGGTCACTTTTTAGCTCAGGGGGGCAAACTGTACCCTCATTTTGGAAGAAACGGCAGATTCTGTTCCCCAAGTCCGTGGAGATGCTAAGCACCCTGTCATAGGAGATCGAGAGACCCAGGTTGAACATAGTATCAACCAGGTCTCTTTTTCGAGTCTTTGTGTGGATAAGGGTGCCCAGGTACACAGGCAGGGGAGTCTCCCGATTGTGACTGTGCCTCGTGGACGTGGTAGTACTGCTACTCTCTCTGCGGCGTGAGTAACTGTTGAACATAAGGAGTTGTGAGATTGTGAGAGTAGGTGTTGATACCGACGAGTGGCTTGACTGCTCTTGGATGTTAGGACCATTCAAGATCATAGAAACTAGTGATACAAGCGAATTAGGTACCGAATGTTCTTGGCAGTGGGCTTCAAATGAACCACTAAATGTTGAGTTCATTTTCAACATGTCTCTACGAACTATATTTGCGGCTCTAGCAAGACAAACTCCATCACTGTCAGTGTCGTGATCACATGCCTTCTGAAGGGCTGAGCCAACATCCTGGTTGAAAGCAAGCAGAATATCTCGACCGGACATGTGCTCCTCTAGGTCTGGAAAATATGTCATGATTCGATCTTTGAGTTTGGTGGAGTGGACACGCCTGGTCAAGACTGTTCCAAGCTGTTCCAGCCTGGTGGTGTATAGTCTTGCTAGGTCTACCAGCTTGAACACTGGTGTCACAAGAGCATCTGTGCGGGCATCATCGATGTAGGACACTAGCTCTCCAAGTGCTATACCGTGATTGATATCATCTTGTTCATTCAGTGTTGTGCTTGTGGCCCTTGCTTTGTTATAAAGTGACACCAGACACTTCACGTGGTACTGTGCATCTTGTGCTATAAGGTCACCTGCACTCAGTTTAGCAAGAAGTGCCTGATCTCCTAGTTTCAGGGCAGCTGTCCTGACATGTTTATCGAGGTCGAAGGTGGAAGCTTTTCGCAGAGAATTAGTACCCGCTGGTTTGTCACAAAAGAAACACTTTTCAGGCTGTGGCTGTGTGTGGTCTACATGTACTCTGTGACGGGTGTACTTTCTTGAGACACTTGCGGTTTCTTCACTAGACGTTTCTCTTTTTTGTGCCCGATGCAGTTCAGTTTTGTTGTATTTCAGTCTGCATGAATCATGCCACTTAGCCTTGTGGCTCTGGAAGGTTGACTGGATACCTTCACCATCGTCCAGGCGGGACAGTTCTAGAGATTTTGGCAGGCAGCCCATCTGGCTGAAGGTGAGGAGATAATCTGCAAGAGTTTGGTATCCGGACCCTGTGGTTCGCTTGGAATCAGCTGGACAGGCAAGGGCCTCATCGGTGACCTCCTGACATAACACACACTTCTCCCAATCTGTCAGATAAGGCATGTTTGTTCCAGATGTACTAGGGCTTTGGGGGTCTAATAGCTTGAAATTTTTGTTGGCCATTGTCAATTAAGCATTATCCACCACCACCATCCAATCAATATACAAATTGGGAACCAAATCTAGGTAGCTACTACAGTCAATGAGCGAAGGTGCAGTGCAGTCGAGTTATCATCTGAAAAAGAAATACATACATTATTATCATAAATATAGTAATTCGCTTTCGTAACTTTTCACTAGCCTTGCATTGTTCCTTATAGTCACCTAGTCTATGATAGGAAAGTTCATAAAGCTACATCAAAGTTGTTCATATAAAGGTATTGAACCAAAATTACACCCAGGAGAAATCAGATAGTCATGCAAAGTTAAATAATTAAACCGCTAGACCAGTCCTGTCTATTGCAATGGTAAACCATTTGTTCTGCCCCTTATAGGCCACCGTAGATTCCAATTTTGAACCCAGTATGAAGGTATTGCATAGCATGTACATGACAATTTATAATATGCTCATTACATTGTGTTTCAATAGCAGCACAAATGACAAGTCTGAAATAATAGGTAAATATGTCCTTCTTAGCCGCCATTTTGTAAAATGGCCGCCATTTTGGGCCAAGGAGAAATCTGGAATGCCCCTACATCCAAATTTCACTGTAAGGGTATGCCCTAACTGTGTGCCAAGTTTCATGCTTGTATCATCAAAGGCACAATTCTACCACAATTCTTCACATATCTGCCGGACTATTAAGTAAATCCTTAAATCTTTCCTTTGAGGATGTTTTATGCAAGCAACCAGGATTTCCTTAAGATGCTTAAGCTTTATGCAACTGGGTCTCTGTCCTTATTTCAAAAATATAAATCACTGTTGTAAGCAGCAAATGCAGCTTCAGAGAATTTTGAAATAACTTTTGTGAAAGCAGTGTTATATCTTGCCCATGATCCGCCTGAAATGCGCACGTGATGAATGATGTCATGTGTGTTTCACAACCAGTTATGGAGAAGATAACTTTGTGTCAATGGAAACTTACATAAAACACGATATCACAAAATACCCTGATAACTACGAGTTGGCATCGATCATACACCACTTGGACGTAGACTGAAAGTCAAATGTTCTCATAACCATGATTGGCATGTCTCATACACCACTTGGAGGTAGAGTAATAGTCAAATGTTCTCATAACCATGCGTTGGCATATCTTATACACCACTTGGAGGTAGAGTGAAAGTCAAATGATAAAATTCATCCAAGCATGCAATTTCACCTTCCCGAGTTGATCAACTTGAAGCTGATGCGAAGTTCATGCAACCAGAAGCATTGCACTGAGACTATGGGAAACTATGAATGTTTGTTTGGTTTCCTTCTCAGCATGTATTATCATCGTGCTAGGACCTCAAGTCAAAAAGGACTTTACTTGTCAGGAATACCTGCAAAAACATGTACAAATCAAAATTCACTGGTTGCAAAAGTATTCAGCCCCGTAGGTCAGTACTTGTTGGAAGCATATTCTGCAGAAATGACTGCTATGTGTCTTTGTGGGTAGGTCTCTACTAGTTTGTACAGTGAGATGGTGAAATATTTGCCAATTCTTCAAGTGAAAATTGCTCTCATTCTGTCAAGTTTGATCGGGATCGTCGATGGACTGCAATTCTCAAGTCTCGCCATAAATGTTCAATTGGGTTCAAATCAAGACTTTGACTGGACCACTCAAGGACATTTATTTTCTTCTTATTCAACCACTCAAGTGTGGATTTAGCTTTGGATCATTGTCCTTCTGAAATGTGAATCTCCTAATCGGTTTCAGATTCATGGCTGACTCGAGCATGTTTTTATCAAGGATTCTCCTGTACTTTGCACTGTCCATTGTCCCTTCTATCCTGACACGCTTGCCAGTACCTGCTGGTGAAAAGCAGCCCCATAACATGATGCTGCCACCACCATGCATGGCAGTAGGGATGGTGTTGACAGGGTGATGTGCAGTGTTACGTTCGTGCCAGACGTAACGCTTTGAATTTAGACCAAAAACTTCAATTTTTGATCCGTCTGACCACAAAATGTTTCTCTACATGCCTACAGTATCATTAAGATGCTTTTTATGCAAAGTCCATATAAGTTTTTAGATGCATCATTTTCAGTAATGGCTTTTTTCTTGCTACCAATCTACAGAGACAATTTTTGTGAAGGGATATTGTTGATTGATGAACACTGATCCCCATCTCGGACATAGAGCCTTGCAGATCTTTCTAAGTCATTGGTGGATTTGCAGTGACATCCCGAACCAGTTTCCTGCTTGTCCGGCTGCTGAGTTTGGATGGGCGACCTGATCTGGTTAGAGTCTCTGTGGTATGATCTGTCTTCCACTTCTTAATGATGGATTTTACCATACTCAAAGGGATAATGAGTGATTTTGAAATCTTGTTATAATCCTCTGCTGAATGGTGCTTCTCCACCACTTTATGTCCGACTTCTTTGGAAAGCTCCTTGGTTCCTTGGTCTTCATGTTTGCCTTGTTGGCAAAATACAAAAAAATAATAATCAAGAAACAATCCTGAGTTTCCAACTTATTGCTAAATTGATAGCTCAGATGGATGCACATAATATGCACCCATAATATAAACCACGGTGGCAATGAAAAAAAATATGGGATAAAAAGTTTCTCCAAACTGTCCCTATTTCTTGATTATTATTTTTTTGTATTAGTGACTGTCCCTATTCACCCGTAAAACGGGGTGAATAGGGACAGCCATAAAAATCCTATTTATTCCTATTTAACCCATATATGGGGTTAATAGGGACTATAAGTTGCTTTTTAAAAAAAACAGGAGAACACTTTCAACCCAAATATCAACAAATCGGTATGGTTATCAATTTTCAGCGAAAAAAGTTTCCGAACTTTTTTTCAGTTTGTGTCCCTATTCACCTTGCTGTCCCTATTCACCCCATTTCATGGTACCACACACTTACTCGTGTGTACCAGCCATAGAAAGGCAATGCAATCATTGCCCAAGGATACTCGACATCATCATAATCAACTTTTGAATACTTGTGCAACTGAGAATCACATGATTTTCTCTGTTAATCAAACGTATTTACATTTTATCTGTATTTTTTTTAACTTAATCAACCTTGGAGTAGTTTGTGAAGACCTTATATATTAAGTTTGATTTGAAAACATCATGAAATAAGCTCAGGTGGCATCAAAATGTGAAAACTTTGGAAGGGGGTGAATACTTTGCAGGCCACTTTATACAGTATATTAGGCGAGGATTCAATAACAAATTCGTTCTGCTAGTTCCATCTATAAATGCACTCTGGCTGTGCCACTGTTATGATGCCCTTGCCTGCACATCACTACAAGAATACAGAATTTGCCTTGGGTATCGGAACACAATAGCTTTAACACAATAGCTTTAACGTCCACCAATGGGGATGAGAGGGGATCGGATGGATCGTTCACTCATTGATGCAACACTCTGCTGTATAACTCTGTCAAACACCACATTATATAATTTTCCTACTTTTATTCCACCTGGTATTGCTCAGATGTTTTGTTCTTCAATGCCTTTAAAATCTCCTTTTATTTCACATGAGGTTTCATTATTTTACATGCATAAATAAGACAATACAGGTAACAGCTTCCTCTGTATAAATGAGGAAACTCCACAAGCAAAACATATAAACAAGGGTAAAAGAAAAGGAAAACTGGACAGAAGTAAAAGAGGAAATGACAAAGAAAATTGTTATAGCAACAATGAAGCACACCCAGGTATGTGTTTATGTGGAAGAAAGTGTAAATTCCATTTATGGAAGCAAATGGGATTGTTTGGAGGTGAGGGTATTATTTGGCTGGTAATAGGTTCATGATACAGGGCGGTTTTGCACAGGGTGCCAGGTCTGGAACTCCCCACCCCAAACCACAGGACCAATACTTCACTAAAGCCAAAAGGGCAAATCGATTCGCCTTGCAGCACCAGAACCCTGTGAACAACCATGGCCGTGCTTCACAACTCCATATTAACAACATTGTACCTTAAATGGCAAAATTCAAATATCCCTGAATACCTTGCCAGAGATGAAAACGAGATGCTCGACTGTTGCTACTGTAACAGTGCATGGCCAATGGAAATGATCCCAGACAAGCAGAACCCCCCACCATACATGTCAACAGTCACTCCACAAGATGAAGAGGCTTCGGTCGTGTCGTTGGAAAGAATAGAACCACCTTTAGAGGCCATTTTTCCCCACAGAGCAGGGGTTGGCCCTTTTCGAGCACCGTGGTCCCCTTTGTCGGGCACCGTAGTTCCCTTTTTGAACCAATGTTTTACAGCCGGATGCCCTTCCTGCCGCCAACCCTGTTAGTCGCCTCTTGCGACACACAGGGAATTACCAGTGAACTGGTACTCAATTTGCCGACCTCGGAATGATGACAGGCCGAGTCAACCCCCCTGGCGTTAATTCAGCGATCGATCAGGATTCAATCCAGGATCCTAGGATCCCAAGCCGGCACCGTAACCGCTAAGCCAACACCAGGCTCTGTCGTTGGAAAGAATAAACCAACTAAACAATTATTACGAACCGACATGGTCATGGAAATAATGGCCTCTCATTCTCAGACATAGAAAGTAATGAATAAGGTTTTCCAATTGCTGAAAACGTATAAAATTACAGGAAAGATTCCACTCAATATAAATTTATTAGCGGCGATTAAGCAATTGCTTCACTTTGTCTGTCTGTCTGTCGACAAACATCAATTTATGATCGAGGAACAACTTGATTTAAATTGAACGTTATATTTTGAACACCGTTTGGAAGATGGATCGGAAAATGAACCTATAGTTTCACAGTACTTTGGCTCTGAATTCATCCTGATCACACGTGTGCAGAGGGGAGTGAGATAATTTTTACTGCGTAGTCTGTAAGGCAATGCCTTCTGGAATAGCGTTTGTATGTCCGTATGTCCCCACAAACGTGCACCAATCAGAGCTGAGGATCTGGTCACATGACTGGTGGATGCATTTAGTAACCATTTCAGTTGCATATTTTACTAAAAGGAAATATAACAACCTTCTGTGGAACATTTTGGGGTCCCAGAAGGGTGGCGTAAGGTAGGTAGGAAGTTTCAGAAATTCCTCAATATAATTATGATTTTGAAATGCGATCGACATGGACCTTGCTCCCAAATCCGGAAGTGAACAGATGATGACGGTTCGCTGGTGTGATAATATCTCAATACAATCGTGATTCAACATTATATTTTGATGTACAGCCACGTGAAAAAGTAAGTACACCCCATGTAAAGTTTTGACTTTTTCAACATATTTCAACATACAGCTATTTGATCTTCATTTCAACAATATTGATAGATAAAGGTAATATAATATAACAAATATCATGAAACATTTACATTTTGTAGTCCATTGTATAACTTAAATAAAGATAAATGCAAATTTCGTACACCCCATGTGTATGAAATACACCCCATGAAATGTTTTTAAAAATCTTTTTAACATATGTGGACATATCAATATTTGATCTTCATTTAAACAGTATCTATAGATAAAGGTGATCCAATTGAACAAAAAACAATGAAAGATTGACTTTGCAATAAATTATTCAACAAAAAATTGTTGCACAGCTCGTTTCAAATCCCCCCACAACATCTCGATGGGATTTAGATCCGCGCTTTGACTTGGCCATTCCAGAACCCTCCATTTCTTTGTTTTCAGCCATTCCTTGGTGGATTTACTGGTATGTTTAGGGTCATTGTCATGTTGCAAGGTCCACCTTTGGTTGAGCTTCAACTTTCCGACAGATGGCCTCACATTATCCTCAAGCACCCTCTGGTACAAGGAAGAATTCATAGTGGATTCTATGATGGTGAGCTGCGCAGGCCCTGATGCAGCAAAGCTGCCCCAAACCATAATATTTCCACCACCATGCTTTACAGTTGGTATCAGGTTCTTGTGGTCAAATGCTGTCTTTGGGTTTCGCCAAACATGTCTTCTGGTACTGTGGCCAAATAGCTCTACCTTTGACTCATCTGTTCAGAGCACATTGTTCCAGAAGTGCTGGTCTTTGCCTCGGTGTTCATTGGCAAACTTTAGTCTTGCCCTGATGTTCCTTCTTGAGAGCAAAGGTTTCCTCCTGGCACACCTCCCATGTAGATCAAATTTGTGCAGCCTCTTTCTAATGTTAGACTCGTGCACTTTGACATCAACAGTGGCAACAGCTACCTGAAGGTCCGGTGATGACATTCTGGGGTTCTTAGAGACTTCTTTCAGCATCTTGCGGTCTGCTATCAGGCTGAACTTGCTGGGGCGGCCTGGCCTGAACAAGTTGGCAGTTGTTTGGAATCTTCTCCACTTGTAGATGATCTTCCGGACAGTCGAATGATTGATTTCAAATTGTTTGGAGATCTTTTTAAATCCCTTCCCAGACTCGTAGGCTTCTATAACCTTCATTCTGAAGGCCTCAGAGAGCTCTTTTGATCGAGGCATGGTGACGCCGCACACTTCAACAACAAAGAGCAAACCAAACGAAATGTCTGAGGTTTAAATAAGACCGGTTCCTCCAAGATCCTCTCTAACGATGTTCTAATCATTTGCACCTGAGCTGGAGCACCTGATTCTAATTTTAGGTATTTGAAGTCGTGATAAATGTAGGGGTGTACTTACTTTTTCCGCATGTGAAATTTGCATTTTTGTTTATTTAAATTATACAATGGACTACAAAATGTAAATGTTTCATGATAGTTGTTATATTATATCACCTTTATCTATCAATATTGTGGAAATGAAGATCAAATAGCTGTATGTTGAAATATGTTCAAAAAGTCAAAACTTTACATGGGGTGTACTTACTTTTTCACGTGACTGTATATATTGTTGTGGATCCCCGGTTCGTCGACGTACTAAGGGGGAGTTTATGCCCCGTTTCCCCACGAACTCCGGTTCCACTGAGGCCACCGACCGTGAGCGACTAGACTCCTGATTGACGAATTGCTAAGCAATTCCGATCGACAACCTCCCAGCCACGCGCCGAAGAGTTTGTTGGTCAAATATTCCCAAATACCTTCAAGACACGCAACCGTAGAAACCGGGGTTCGAACCCTCGCTTTCACACACCTTATGGGTGCCGAGCGGATTTGCACGGTGTGGAAAGCGGCGTTACCTCACGTGATTTATGGACCTGTATCAAGTCAAATTCGGTCTCGGATGATGCTAGGCCAATGGAGAAAAGACGTATCCGAACAGGTTGGAAAGTAACCAAATGTACAGTCTTTTATTTAGAAGGCACAGAGAAACAGACAAAGATGCAGCTTATCAGTTCGTTACCTAATAATAAACCCCACTGGCGCGTTCACACTCTCACACTCACTCATGGAATAACACTCTGGTTATTGGTACCGATGGTGCTTCACAGGGACCGACTCCAAAGTGGCCACGTGGTGTGTGCAGTTCGGTCCTCACGTACAGCCTGGATGAGGTCAGGTCCGAAGGACGAACCGCTGGCTCGAATTTGGCATGGACAAACTTCAGCGCAGGTTGAACAAGCAAGAGGCGTTGTCGAAGGACAAAGGCAAGAGGGTCCGGGCAAGAGCACAAAGGCCAGAGCAGTGTCGTCTGGTAGAGCCGAAAGCAAGAGAGTCCAGAGCAGGAGGTCGTGGCGTAGCAAAATCCCAAAGCAAGAGCATGAAAATGCGCTGGACGGGGGTTTATCAGACCCGCCCACGCCCCCAAAATGTTCCACAGCCTCCCATTGGCTGAGGTTGGTCGCATGCTGGCCTTCAATCCTTCCTTCTCCCAGGAAGGTTTCAGTTTTCCTTCCCCCTTTCATTCGGGGAGGTTTCACCACCTCCTCGGTCGCTTGCTGGTGGTGTTCCCGATCCGTCCTTGGTCACGTGGGCCTGTTCCTTTGGCCCCGCCTCCTTGCACATATATATATATATATATATTTTTTGTATACACATATATTGTTTTTGCCCATCCCATAATATCCAAAATAAAAGGCCCACAAATTTGGCAAGAATCCTTTAAAAACACTTTGTATATTGGATGTTTCACATCAAAGAAAAAGTACAAGCAGACAAGACAGCCTGCTTAATATGTTCTACGAAATATGTCGTGTTCAAGTAAACAATAAACCCAGAAAAAACAACAGAGCAGGAGTGAGGAAAGCGAAGTGTGAAGCTGGTATTTATTTTTCAAAACATGCTCGGAAAGCTATTCTCAGCAGTTCCTGCCAATATCCCCTTCTGCCATGGGTAATGGCCATATCCCAAACCTCATGTGAAAGCCTAATTTACATCGCAAGAGGTCGGCATTCATCAAGACTGAATATTGCTGTCGTTTCTTGGCGCATGCCCTTTTCTTTCTGCCATTTCCTATCCCAGCCCAGACGTGACGTATGACAGCCGGAGGGTCTTTCCATGGCCTGAACAGATTTTTTTTTGTCCATATTACAAGATTTTGTTTTTCCTGAGGAAAAATTTCCATGATGAAACTCAGTCATTAAAAAAAAAAACTGACTTCTTGTCCAAACATGCACCGTCAGGTTTCCTAATGGTGCCTTCATATTTGTTTTAATGTTACATGCATACTTGCAGTTACATGAATATACACCACTAAGACATCAACACAAAATATTATTAGGTATTAGAATAAAGTACTGAAAGCTCGAGGCACTTCTTTTATATTATCAGAATGGAAAATTGTGTTCCTTCTCTTCCCACAAACCCCTCCCTCAACCCTCCACCACACATTAAATTTGCCATTTTCCTGCAACACTATAATTTGCCTTGAAACCCTCTCTCTTTCTCTCTCTAAGATGCGTTAATGGAAACTACTACTGAAAATCCATGCAACCATTGTGCACTGTCGCTTTTGGAGTGTGGCCCTTGGTGCTGCCCCGTGTAAGTTATCTGACATATAAACTGTACAGAGGTTCTGATATTGAAGGATATAAACCTCAATGATGGACAGTGCAAAGCTAAAACTAAAATAAGCACTCAAATTAAAAAAATTAATATTCAGTTTTGCATTGTATATATATATATATATATATATATATATATATATATATATATATATATATATATATATATATATATTGTTACGGACACGGCTTAAGATGTTATGATGGGCCGAGCGGAATGGCCGCCGTGTTCGCACAGTTTACCCGATTACCCCCAACTCACCCGATTCCACTCGAACGTTGGCCAAATCGCGCTACGCTAAATCAATGAAGGAAAGGACACAACGACTGGGATAAATGAAACGATGCAAGGGGTACAGTTCTCAAGACCTCCGGAGGAGGATATAATTAGTGGGGGAGAAAAGGGGTAGATTACAAGGCAATGAGGTAAAGACACAGAAGAGATAGGCACTTAGACACAATCTTATCTATCCCAGACAGACCACAGACAAACGGAACAAGACTGACTTACACAGGGATTGATGGCAGGGAAGGACAGGCAGTCGATAGCACAAGGTGCACCTTGGCTCAGGGACAGGATAAAGCACGGTCCAAAAGATGCAGGGAGGTGTCACAGCGCTCGGTTGGTGGCGTCCTTCTCTCTCCAAGCTCAGCGCGCATCTGACGTCACCTCCCTCTTCCTGCGCATGCTCAGCGGGGAGTCACACGCCCTCGGCTCGTTGGCTCCGCCCCAGATGGGACCGGTCCGCCGCTTCTATTAGGTGCGGGGGTTACTGGGCTCCGCCCTTGACGAGGAGCTGACAGCGAGCCCCTACTTGGTAACCCCGTCGAGCACATGCTCGATGGCGGCTCGTTGGAAAGGCATGGTGCCCTCCCAACACCCCCTACCAACCAAGCCGGAGTGAGGACGCGCACTCCCCGCGCCGCCGCCGCTGTTGTTGTTGTTGTTGTTGTTGCTGAACCGTGAGGAAGAGCTGCGGGGAGGTATTGGGAGGTCCTAAACTTCCTAACGGTGCCATACAATCACATTCTGGTGCAACGAAGAGTCAGAATTAATGGAAACGAGTCCTTAACTGACATAGACTAAGAATAACTAGCAAGATGTCCTATAGTTGTCTACGTGAGATGCGGTGGACCTGGATGCGACATTTAATGGGGGAAATAGGGGGAGGTCGGGTCTACAGAGTGTTGTTTACAGAAAATGGGACTAGGGAATGGGGGATTGGGGATAGTTGGGAAGTATTGAGGAAATAGGGGAATATTTACAAGCGGATATGGATGGATGTAAATCCCATATCCGCAACATTGCACCCTTCTCTACCTCGGGGCGTCCCGACCCGATAAATTTTTACCTACTTTAGTGTGGCACTCAGATGTAGTTCCCTCTACTATTAACTCAACCCTGAGTGCGACAGTTTTACAGATGTTCACAAATGAGTAAATATGTCCCCCTGCGACGTTGCACCCTTCTCCTACCAGAAACACACCCACAGGATAACCGAATCGCGGAAAGCATCCTCAAACTAAACATACAGCCGGTAGGGAGCATCATTTACACAAGACTACACTGATATTTACACTACGATCCAGGACCTGTTCTTTGAGGAACACATGCAGATGTTATGCATAGGGAGAGCACGCATGCCAGCATCGATACACCTACCCACGAGTGCCCTGTGGCCCTACGGCCTTTAATAATGTGCAGAGCACCCCTTCCAAGCACCAAAAGCACCACCCCATACACACAGTCAGCACAGTCCGGTGCACCAATAAAGTGTTCAGTAAGAATGCACAATTAAGTGTCCATGGTCACCGGTGGTGTCGCAGCCGGCCGATGTTCTGCTGCTGGTCTTGCCTTCTTGGAGTGCACTTGGCCTTCTGGCTTCTTTAGGAATAAAGAAAGGTGCCAACCGCGTCCATTTCTAAATTGTGGCCGTCAGGGGGGCCAACTATAAGTGGTTCACCTGTATGGCATAGGTGCCACGTTGACCCAGAGGTCCATCAATGGGTGGTGCTTGCCCGCAAAAGAACTGCGGTCCATTGTGGGTGGCCACCAAAATTGCGGTCCATATGGTGTATCGATCCAGGCAGCAAGCAGCGGAAGTACAGGCCCACAACTGCAGAGCCAGCACCTCTCTCTGCCCCAAAGCCAGATCCTCGGAGGTGGGAGACAAAAGAAGACAAGTGAGTAAGGTGGTAAGGGCGCAAAAGTGCACGCAATACAAGGTAATGCACACTGGGGGCACATGGGAACCAGGTGAGACAGGTACGTTCCTACCGTACGCCCCCCCCCCCCACCAGGTAACCTACATTGCCCCTCCCTTACCCCTTACTGTATCCACAAAACACAACACTACCCATAAACATCGACTTTACACATCAACAACGTCCCTACTGTCTTCCCCGTTCCTCCCATAAACCAAATTCGTCTTTTCTCCCTCCAACCAATCAAATTTGCCATTTGCAACTCTCATCAAAATTTGCCATCTCCAACTCAACATCAAACTTTGCCATCACCAATTCATCATCAGTCCCTCCTAAGGAGGGAGAGATGGAATCACCCCAATGTCTCATCCACGTCGTGATGCGTCTCACAAATCCACACAGCAATTCTCCTTTCCTGCAACATAGAACAAAGGAACACAGGTGTGGAGTCATCATCATCCCTCCAAGTAAGTGGCTGCGTATGGTGCGACAGGTTCATCAATCCTAACTATTTCCCAAATGACTTTAACAACTTTACATTACCCGGGGTCTTTCCCTGCCAATCCATTGGCCAACTTACACTATGGGTTATAAAAACCAATTCCCATTGACCAAACTGTGGTGCTTCTCAAGTTGGGGTCTCACTCCCCCGATTCATCACTCGGTGCCCCCGTACAATTTCGGTGGCTGGGTCGTGTGACGCTCCCAGCTGGTCCGCCCACCTGCACACCTCCACCACTGTTGTTGCCTACCGAGCTCACCTGCTCCTCACCCTAACCTAACTAACTGGGGAAGGCCCTCTCGCACTCTCACCCCCTCAGTGCCCTCTCTGGCACGGGCTGCCCGATCCACACCCGGGATCCTCAGGCACCCACTGACACTAACGGCTCCCAGAGCCCACCTGCGGCCTCACCTGGCCGACTCTAACAGTGGCGGAGTGCCCAAACCAACTACACACACTAACAGGCCACACGACCAGCCATTTCCACAACACTAATGCACCCATCCACAATACCATTCTGCCACCCGCACCACAGATGCCAATATCCAACCACAATTTACCTATACCCTCTACCTAACACTTACACTACCCGCCCCGGGTATTCGTGAAAGGGGTCCACTCTTCCCCCATCCACACCTTCGCACCATGCACACCACTCCGTACCACTTACTCCAACTCTCTCCACACCACTCATTCCAATACTCCATGTATTCCACACACCTGTACTTGCACACCTGTGCTCTCATACTTGGTGCCGCCTGCACCCTTCTCTCCGCCAAGCGCATTCGCGCTGATCCACAACACTCACTACTCATACACTGCTCCACACACCTGTCCAGTTCTCACACAGCATCATCTCATCTAACTACTCCCCTCTGAAACTTGCGCTTCCCAGTCGTTCCTTTAAACTATTGCGCTCCCTCGTCATTATCATCCACTCTAATCTACCTGCGTCCCCTCTACAGGTATCCTTGTCACTAACTAACCTTAACGTTACCTAATGTCATCTTCGCTAGATCCCTATACACAATATCCTAACCCACCCGGGCTAGTTTTCACTGCCATACACCCCATAATCTATAGCGCATTTGCCCCACACTCTTGTGAGGGATGACAGAGTTGCCATCCCACCACATCGGGCATCTCCCACTACCAATTTTGCACATCAAATTTCAACAAATCAAAAATTCCCCAATCACTACCCATCATCTGCCAATTATTACTGCCAATCCTTTGCCAATCATCAAATTTTGTTTTTCTAATTTCGGGGCCAAAACACTATCCTCGTCATTACAGTCTACTTACTAATGCCTCTCAGTGCGCCAATTCACTTCTAAAGCTCGGCTTCGTACAGCCAAGCCATGAATGCGGGTTGTTTGGTGCCAGCGGCTGGATACGTCCCGCATTCGGTGCAGGGAAGGAGGTTTACCCGGGCCGAGGTCCCACGCACCATCTCGGCACGGAGCCATCCCATGGCCCGATCTCGACCTGCCGGAATGCCTCAACAAAAAGTGGTCGCCATGACGACCCTTCCTATCGGGCTGCCCGCTCCGCCTCGTGGAGCACGGACGCGGCCGTTCAAAGCGAGGCCCAGCGTGGATCGCGTACGGCGGTCCTTTCGAACCCGCCGTGGCTCGGATCCCCGCTGGTTCTCGCGGCACGCGAAGCCCGGCACGCACCGAGGGCCCGATTCGGCTATAAGTCGCTCTAACCGCTAACCCGGTTACCGTCGATGCCTCACCTGCATGCTCACACGCATACGCTACCCCTTTCTTGCCCATACATCCAGCTGTTCCCATGCTCCTCGTCGTACCTTCTCTAACACACCCAGGTACACTCATTCCACTCACAGCCTTGGTCACACACCTGACCACCGAACACTTTGGCACACATTCGTTGGTCGCACACCTCACCAACACACCTCTTCGCGCCCCTTCCTCGGTCACCTCCTCTGTGACAATCACAGGTGTGCTTTCACTCGCACACCCAACCACGTGCCTCACTACCAATTCCAGCGTGCATTCCCACACACGCTCTACCATTCCAGGTGTGCTTCCTTTCTCACCTGTCACAACCAACTCACGCTCCGTGTCACTCTTACTACTCTCACCTCCACTCTTGACAGCGCACTCACCCTTACTCTCGACAGCGCACTCTTTCCTCATGCACCCGTCCGTTACACACCTTTCTCGCGCACACTCTCCCGTTACACCCTCCGTAACACTCACCACAGGTGTACACTCTTCCTTACTTTTGACAGCGCACTCTTTCCTCATGCACCCCAGAGTCGGACTTTCTCGCACACCCCCTTTTTCGCACACCAGACCTGTCGACACTTCACGAACGGCCTCTCACGAACACCCGGGTCCATCTCGACCCCCAAGCTTCTTAAATCACCTGGCGCATCATACGCACGACCATATTGGTCACCACTTACACCGGGTCCTCTTTCTCTTCGCTTCTCCTCCATCACCTGCGAATCCCTCATCCGGTTAATGAGCACATCATCACGATCCGAACACAGACTTTGGACCAATTCTTTTACTTCCTCCTTTATCTCTTTCTTATCCTCTCTCCGTCGCTTCTTAATTTCGCTCACCCCTTCTTCCACTTCTTCTAATTTCTGCTTCACCTCCTTCATCTCCTCGTGCGCCCCCTTAAGTTCTTCCTCTAACTCCACCTTATTTTTTTCTATGTGCTCCCGCACCTCCCGCTCTTTAACCTCCATCACCTCTACCACCTTGTTCATTTTCCTCATCAGGTCCTCATGTACCGTCTGACACTCTTTTTTAATTACCCCTACGTCCTTTTTCATCTCCTTCTGTGTCGATTTTAAACCCTCTATTACCGCTGTGTTCTTCTTTACCTGGTCCCCCAACTCCTTTTGTCCCACTGTCAGTTGTTCTACTCCCAGCGTCAACTCCTGTATACCACCTTGCAATTTTACAGTCCCCTTTCTCACCTCCTTCTCCATGCGCTCCTTACAGTGCCTCACCTCCTCGCGCACTCCTCCGACCTCCTCACTCACACCTCTTCTGATCTCTTCTCCCATCACCTGCATCTCCTGCCCAGATGCCACACTCATCTGCTCCATTTCCTCCCTGTGAGCATCCAATTTAGTTTCTACCCCCATTCTGACCCCCTCTATCTGCTGCCCCATTTTTTTAACTTCCCTTTCCGCTTGGTCCCTCATGTCCCTCAATTTGCCTTCCATACTGTTTTCTAACCCCTCTAACCCCTTTTTCATCCCTTCCATTTGATTCTCTTGAGCGGCCATTCTGTTTTCTACCCCCGTTAACCCATTCTTTACCTCTTTTATCCCATTGTCTAACCCCTCACCGGTACCCCTCGCTTCGTCCCTCATTACCCCCATTTGGCCCTCCAATCGCTCACCCTGAGCATCCATCCGGTTCCCCATTACCCGCAATTGCTCACTCTGCAGTCTGAGGGACGCCTGCATTTGCGCCATAAATTGCTCCATGAGGGCCTGCATTTGGGCCATCCCTCCCACTTGTGCAGCGGGTGCGGTCGCCGTAGCCATGTGCGAGGCGCCATTTTGCGCACCCGTAACCTCGTGCGCGAGGACGCCATTTTGCGAACCTGCCGCCCTCACTGCTTCGCTCTCCTCATGTCCCTCAATTTGGTCCTGGATCGACCCTGCCTCACTCTCCTCTACCGGAACCCAGCCGTCTTGATCTGCCATAGCGCGACTTTCAAAATTCGGGTTTTTATTTTAAAACAAACCAAATTTCACCGTTAATAATTTCGAGCGCGTTAAGCGCGCTTCGGGTCCAATCCCACTTCCCGACACCAGTTGTTACGGATCGCGGATTAGATGTTATTTACCGAGCGGTGGTATTGCCGCGACCTAACAGTTCCCCCGATTCTTCCCCAACTCACCCGATTCCACTCGAACGTTGGCCAAATCGCGCTACGCTAAATCAATGAAGGAAAGGACACAACGACTGGGATAAATGAAACGACGCAAGGGGTACAGTTCTCAAGACCTCCGGAGGAGGATATAATTAGTGGGGGAGAAAAGGGGTAGATTACAAGGCAATGAGGTAAAGACACAGAAGAGATAGGCACTTAGACACAATCTTATCTATGCCAGACAGACCACAGACAAACGGAACAAGACTGACTTACACAGGGATTGATGGCAGGGAAGGACAGGCAGTCGATAGCACAAGGTGCACCTTGGCTCAGGGACAGGATAAAGCACGGTCCAAAAGATGCAGGGAGGTGTCACAGCGCTCGGTTGGTGGCGTCCTTCTCTCTCCAAGCTCAGCGCGCATCTGACGTCACCTCCCTCTTCCTGCGCATGCTCAGCGGGGAGTCACACGCCCTCGGCTCGTTGGCTCCGCCCCAGATGGGACCGGTCCGCCGCTTCTATTGGCTGCGGGGGTTACCGGGCTCCGCCCTTGACGAGGAGCTGACAGCGAGCCCCTACTTGGTAACCCCGTCGAGCACATTGCTCGATGGCGGCTCGTTGGAAAGGCATGGTGCCCTCCCAACACCCCCTACCAACCAAGCCGGAGTGAGGACGCGCACTCCCCGCGCCGCCGCCGCTGTTGTTGTTGTTGTTGTTGCTGAACTGTGAGGAAGAGCTGCGGGGAGGTATTGGGAGGTCCTAAACTTCCTAACGGTGCCATACAATCACATTCTGGTGCAACGAAGAGTCAGAATTAATGGAAACGAGTCCTTAACTGACATAGACTAAGAATAACTAGCAAGATGTCCTATAGTTGTCTACGTGAGATGCGGTGGACCTGGATGCGACATTTAATGGGGGAAATAGGGGGAGGTCGGGTCTACAGAGTGTTGTTTACAGAAAATGGGACTAGGGAATGGGGGATTGGGGATAGTTGGGAAGTATTGAGGAAATAGGGGAATATTTACAAGCAGATATGGATGGATGTAAATCCCATATCTGCAACATTATATATATATATATATATATATATATAT